>NW_022987821.1:7040754-7273254 GCF_902827165.1 Trematomus bernacchii | reverse complement strand
CGTTTTATTAAAAATGTGGAAGTTTTGCATGTGAGAAAAACATATTGGAGTGAATAGCTGATTTACGTATAGCTGCAAGATTAGTTGATGCATTAATAATACTTGTTTCATCATTTTCATCAACGCAGAAATATCACAAAAAGGTGATTTTCTCCAATTCATATTATACACAATTAAATATATTTAGTTTTCGTCTAACAAAACAAGACATTTAGAGATATGACCTTGGTCTTTGAGAAACTTCTGTGGACTTATTTTAATATTTTCTGACCTTTTTTAGACCTAATGATTAATTGATAGTGAAAATAATCATTACATGCCGCCTTACTGCTGTATTCAACCGATGCATATTGTAACAAGGCTAATGGGTTAAAGCACAGCCTTTACATACTCTACAAGAAGGCTGGATATTTGTCAAACGCTGCGGCTCCAACACAGAAAAAAACCACAACATTTTATGCAAAAAATCGTAACATACCTGCAGAGCGTGATCATGAAACCTAAAAGTAGCTGGTTTATTTGCAAAATTCAGCATTCAACATCCTCTGTCCTCCTCAAAACCACGAGCCTCTACCCGCTGCAAGACTTCAGTTTAGCTGCTGACCTCTGACCTCGGACAGAGGAGGGATAATTGCTGAATGGAAGCCATTACAGCGGCCCT
This sequence comes from Trematomus bernacchii, assembly GCF_902827165.1. NCBI lineage: Eukaryota > Metazoa > Chordata > Actinopteri > Perciformes > Nototheniidae > Trematomus > Trematomus bernacchii. Next base: position 7,272,593 of record NW_022987821.1, on the reverse strand, counting down.
CTGTTGAAGCCTAAATGATCTGATTGCTCACTTTTCTCTCAAGACCACAGCAATTTTCCTCCAGCTCGAACAAACAAGTCAGATATTTCTTTCTACTCCTGTATTCCTTGTCAACTCCGTCGCCCTGGGGTCATTTTAATCCTGTCCAGATTGACACGTAGTGTTTCATGCAATTTTCAACTTGCACACCTAGGATCTGTATTACAAGGGCCATAAAAACCAGAGGCGGGCGGGCTGGATGGATTAGATTAGATGATTGACGATCCCTGTGGGGAAATTAGATTTGTGCAGCTGGAGAAGTGATAGGATCCAGCAGGGGAAGAGGACAAACAGAATCAAAACTCACAGAAAGAATTGAAAATGAGCAATGAGGGTGAGATTTTAACAGTTTTGCTGCATTGCACTGTTTGTAGAGGCTTGCCAGTTCTGTGGGTGTCGGTGTGTGTTACATTCATGTGGGTGAGTCCCACCGCCAGATGACTCAGATTACGGATATGCTTGAGCAACGTTGAATTTCCCATCTTACCTGGTACTAATGCCGTCCAGAGAGAGCTGGTGAATCCATCTCCTTGCACCCACTACATGTGAATCAGCTCTCTTCAAGCTCTTTTGGTTATACAACGTCTGAAAATCCTCCGTTTATCCTATTTTCACAGATACCTCGGTAAAGACGATGTGGCCGAGGCCTCCCTGAGCAAGGCCCAGCAGGAGGGGGGCAGCGTCCGATTGGTCACCAAGGAAGCCTTCTTCACCAAGAGGAAGTCATTGGCATCAGAGAAACCACCTGCTTCAGAGAGGTAGGTGAAGGGTGGATGTCCTCAGGTCTTAACAAGTCTTAAAGAGGCCTAAAATGCTCATTTTCAGGTTCATATCAGTATGTAGTGTCTCTACTTTAAAGAGTCCTCTCCTGCTGATGTTCAGGTGTATATCAGTATGTAGTGTCTCTACTTTAAAGAGTCCTCTCCTGCTGATGTTCAGGTGTATATCAGTATGTAGTGTCTCTACTTTAAAGAGTCCTCTCCTGCTGATGTTCAGGTGTATATCAGTATGTAGTGTCTCTACTTTAAAGAGTCCTCTCCTGCTGATGTTCAGGTGTATATCAGTATGTAGTGTCTCTACTTTAAAGAGTCCTCTCCTGCTGATGTTCAGGTGTATATCAGTATCTAGTGTCTCTACTTTAAAGAGTCCTCTCCTGCTGATGTTCAGGTGTATATCAGTATGTAGTGTCTCTACTTTAAAGAGTCCTCTCCTGCTGATGTTCAGGTGTATATCAGTATGTAGTGTCTCTACTTTAAAGAGTCCTCTCCTGATGATGTTCAGGTGTATATCAGTATGTAGTGTCTCTACTTTAAAGAGTCCTCTCCTGCTGATGTTCAGGTGTATATCAGTATGTAGTGTCTCTTCTGTCTCAATGCTTTAATGTTCAAAAAGCTCTTTATTTTTCTTTACATTACATATTCTAAAACGACTGAAGGCTATTCCTATATGCTGTTATTGATTAATTAATTACAAGTGCAAAATCCTCACATACATCAACATGTAATCTCGTGTTTGTGTTTTCTCACGTCGATGCCTCTACATGTAGATGATGCCCTTCATCTTTTCTGTATTTTCATTTTCCTCTCCTTAGCTGTCTCCATGGAGATCTGTGTGTGCCTTGCGGGAGGGAAGCACAAAGGCCTCTCATTGCATGTTAGTACAGTAAATATAGACCATAATACAATCTACTCAGTGAGAAACAAGCAGCTCACCCCAGGCGGGAATATCACTATGGAAACCTGCCCCAAACTCACACTCTTTTTCACATGTACACCGTAATGTCTTTGATATACCATGAAGTGCACATGTAGGTCTTATTATAGGTCTTATTATACATGTGTTTTTAGCAGAAGAATACATACATGTATATTTTTTAAAGGCTAACATTGATGTCTAACAACACAGAAACATAAATTGTATATGTTGTATAGCATACGACTATTTCTCTAAATGCTTGTCCAGTTAACGTGCGAAGAGAGTTGATTTTCATACATTATATTTTGATTAAATTCCCCGTTCAAACTGAGGATGAGTTTCATTTGAAGGGTGATGATGATATCAAATATGACGGCAGACGATCAAAGCTTCTTCGTAAAACTCCTATAGAGGACTTCATAGTAAAAAAAGGCATATTTTAAAACGAGAAATTTTTCCATTTCATCTGCTGCGGTGGGCTCCCTGTCCACAGGAAGACACACATTAAATTGTATAAAACACAATCTTCCTCTCCACTGATTGACAGCGCTCTTCTCTCTTGCCTTTGGTTTCGTACGAAGCGTAAGAGACGAGCTTGACGGTAAACACTCTCTGGCATGTTGCGTGATTTCTGGGGTCATACACCTCACTCTGCCATGTAGAGCTGTCAACTGCCTTTGTGCATACATGCATTTTAATTACTTTGAAGCTCAATGTAAAGGACATATCATAAGTGACAACCCTCTAATATGCATACTCCTTGCTAATGCATTCATTAGTAGCACACCGTGTATTTCTGGGTTACACTTCTTCTCTAAAGTACCGTGTTTCCACCGTTCTCAGTGTGGGCACATCAGTTAAAAAAGTCTATTTCCGTCTCCCCTTCATCTGCTAGATGTTGCTGGCACAGCATTGTCTCTTGGTACTTCCAATTTTTGGTATCTTCTCAACTTTGAAGCGGCAAGGTTCCTCTTTGTGAGGGTGTTTTTTTCTTCTCCATTTCAATGATTAAATCTCACTCTGTAGTGCTGTGTGTCTCTGGCTCTTTGTTCCTCTCTCTGTCAGTCTGCATTGTAAACCATGGGGAAAGAGAATTTGGTCCATCTGTCCTCTCCAATGTGGCTCGAGCACCCTGCTGGGACAACATGGCAGACGCCCAAACCCGCTGTCCTCTGCCAAAAGGACAGACACACACACACTTGAAATGTTCTGCAGATGCATCACCATCATGTATATATGCACACAGTATGGAGACACTTCCCACACACCAGCCATATGTCCAACAACTCTGCAGCTGCAGCACAAAAAGCAAGCAGATATTATTTTTAAATTGCATGAATGCGTTCTGAATTGTGTTTACTGCTTTTCTAATGTTGAAAGAACTGAGCTCTGTATTGAATCTGGATGTCGGCGTGCAGGCGGATGTGTATCGCACGGGTCAAGGTAACTTCCCTTTGAAGTGAAGTGTGCAAAGGGCGGAAATCTGCAGCAGCCAAGCCGCCTCAATCAGACAGATATGAAGAATAGATTGCACGGACTGAATCCATTTATAAATCCTCTTTGTGGGCCTAAAGAATATTCCTAAAAACCCAATTTCCTGTAAATACATTTGAGTATTTACGAGCCTTCTCCTGAATTCACATTAAATCATACATACAGTCCTGTTAGGATTTGCATATCTTAACATATTTAATGCTTAAGTATTAGCATTTATACTGGACTGAGCTATCATGGATTGTATTTTTTTCCATATAAGAAACTTTGTCTACATTTTGTGACGGCCCCTAGGCCTTCGACTCAAGTCCCTGGTTAGCCACTCTCCCAATCAGGAGAGATGGCTGACACCTGATTTTGCTTGACTGCTCAGCTACAAGTATGGGTGCCTGAGCAGTCAGTGAACGTTTCTCAATGTCGAGTATACCTGCTGCAGAGCCACTGTTTCAAGCATACTACGTCATCGAGTGGCGCCGAAGGACTGTTTAAATGCCCAGCATACATGTGCTACCAAGCAAGCCTCCTCGACATTGAGAAACGGCCACTCTCTCTCCTCTTGGGTTGCAATTAAAATATACTTTAATTGGATATGAAGGATGTTTGGTCTCCTTCTGTTGTCTGTCCTTGAGTATATTTTTGTCAGAATTTACTTCTCACGTTACATTTTCCAATAAATAGTTGTTTTTCTCTGAATGCAAACTTGACACCTTGTCCTTTTTCGCACACTTTAAATGGTAGCAGATCAGATAAACAAGTATGATATCCAGATTGAAACCAACTAACTAATGATTTGTATCCGTTTTAAAGCATCAGTGTCTGTTTTTACATTTCTTGTGTCCTGTAGATGTCTTGCATGTATTTTGGAGGATTTTATGGATGTATCACGGTTGGAATAAAGTGGGATAATGAAGTCAATCTTGAATCTTACATTTGAAACTTCTTGACACCAAATACATTTTTATCCACTCGCCGTTTTCTTCTTTGAGTTCATCCTCCAAGCACCCACCTTATGAAGCATTTACTCCTGAGTCTCTGTCATACATTTCTTGAATCTTATATTTTGAACGTATACATTTCTTCCTCTCTGCAGCCCGGTCAGCGAGTCCTGTGAACAATGTGGGATAATTGAGTTAAATCAGTCTTGAATGATACATTTTAAACTAATACATTCTGGACACTTTCTCCACTCGCCCAAATTGTGGCATATCAAATAAATAAGTATGTTATCATTTATGCTATTTAATCATCAGTGTAAGTTTTACCCATGTCTTTTATGTATTTTGGATATTTTTACGGAAGTTGCACGGTTAGAAAATCCAAATATCCTTCAACGTGGGCTTGTAATTTTTTTTAAAGCTTACTTTTTAACTTACTGACATTCTGGATTATATTTATTTCCACACCACATTAATTTCTATTCTTGACACACTGAGTATAACTTTCTTCCTCTGTGTGTCTCTGCAGCGCAGTCAGTGAGTCCTGTGAGACGATGGAGGATCAGCCGCCCTCAGAGTCAGGTTTCCTGCAGGCTGTGGACAGTGACGGCGTCCCTCTGTGTCTCTCCTGCCAGCAGCACTGCTCCACCACCGGGGGGGCCTGGGACACCCGCTTCTGCAGCCACAAGTACAGTAACACTCAACACATGCAGTTTAGAAACAAGACTAACCTTTGTGTGTTGTCTTCCTGTGAACTGTGCACTTTCTGTCATCTCGGTTTTACGTTTGTATAAGGCATATCATTTCATCTTTGACCAAATTAGTGTTTCCCCTTCTTATGGAACTGTTAGAAAAATCTCACTCGTCCCCGGCTTGAGCTTCAATCTCAGGATCCATGTATTTGTGATCCTCTCAAGAATGGAAGTAGTCCTCACATACAGAGCATCAATGCTTGTCATATGTCTATCTCCATAGAGGCTGAATCATCATGTTAATCACATAGCTATCATATGCCTCAAACAGTCCTGATGCTCTTCTAGGTAATCATACATCCTGTCATGCACACAGCTACAGTTGGGATACCCTTTGTTATCATGTGTACTCTGATATTGGAAGAGGACATTCAGGATTTTCCCAACAGGAACCATCCATGTTATTTGTGTGGCAGGTTAAATAACCTCTTATCCCGACACATAAGAAACCAGAGGACATCAGGAGGATTAAGATAATTATAGTGTGCATGTATTTGTAAATAGTTGCACAAAAACAGTTTGCTTATAAGTCTTTACTTGGAGCACCAGATGGGAGGGTTTCCTGCAAAAAGTAAAATGAATGCCCTCATTAGGGATCAATCAAAAAGCATATTAAATTAACTTTTAAATTGTTTGCCATTGCTTTAACTTCCCAGTGCCGACTGTCCTTTGTGACAAAGCCCACCCATCTGGCAGCTCAAATGAAATCAAACTCCGAGCTTTTATGCGAAACAAAATCATAAACTATAATGTGGATTTCACCTTGATGATTTACTTACAGTTTTTTGATGAATGCAATAGCTTTTGACTGAACTACAACTCCGATATTTATAATAGCCCTCTTCCTAATCTTTTCAACGATTAATTCAAAGCATTTTAACTCTAAAATATGAATGATATTTCTAAAGAAAAGTGGAGAAATTCTGCTTTTTTTTTTTTTTTACAGTCTCTGGATGTGTTGTCCCTGAGCCAGACACTGCTCACTCACACTGTCACCTTGAATAAGACCACCTACATTTTAAGTGAAAAAACGTCCTTTTCTTTAAGTAGAAATGCAATTTCCGTAAGTGGTTTTGAAGAGCTGAATCCAGGTCATTGAGTCAAGGCGAGATCCTTCCCTCCTCTATACCTGTATTTGATCGAAACACAATGCAGCCTTTCAGCCGAATCATAAACAGGGTTCCCGCGGAGTCTTAAAAAGTCTTAAAAAGTCTTAAATTTGATCATCTGAATTTAAGGCCTTAAAAAGGTCTTAAATATGCCAAAAAAATAAGAAAGGTCTTAAATATGATTTAGAAGGTCTTAAAAATGATGGGATTTGAAAGGTACTTCTGTGTTGCGATCGCGTCTAAAATGTGTTTTGGGGGAAATGTCCGGGCTGCAAAGTAACGGTAATAGCCTTTCAGTTCCCCCCAACAATTTGTATTGAAATAAATCAACATGGAACCAGTAATCACTAACTTTGTTTCCCCCGGCCCCTTAACGGAGAACACCCAGCTAGTAACCTAGCAACCAAGCTTCAGCTAGCGGCAGTCAGAAACTCATGTCTCTTCGAATCTACTTACAAATAAATATGGGGAAGTGTAAGTTCTACCGTATTTGGTTGGAAAACATCGAATTTAGTGCTTGGTTGAAACCAGTGGAGGGGAACGTGTTTGAAGCCTGCTGCACCCTTTGCAAAAGAAATTAGCGTTTGTTTGGCTAATGTAGCGTTAGCTAGTGCAGCGTTAGCTAGTGCAGCAGCTCCCGCAACAACACCGTTGGACCTCCGGGCGACGTTTGGGTCTACGTCAACCCTAAAAGCGGAGGTGCTGTAGTGCAGGGGTAGGCAAGTAAGTTTGGCCGTGGGCCAATTTTTTGCTGAGCCACAAGATGGCGGGCCAGAACATAATCAAAGCCTAATTCAAGGAATTGATTTTGGTAAGAGGGCGCAGCGCCCCTGTTCCCCGGTTCAGAAAAAACTCTGATATCGCTGATAACCCTCCCCATCAACACTCTGATGCGCAGTCAGATCCGCTGATTGGTTCACTGATGATATAGGCGCCCAATCCAGAGCCTCTGGATAGACCCGCCCAAAGGGAGGCTCGTCGTCTCTAGCCCCATTTCAGTCCCATGTTAAAAGTCAGGGCTATTATCTGTATTTTAACAGACTTATCTTTTAAATTGAGGTGCATTTATTGTTCTCTTCAAAGTTTATTTGTTTCTGAAATTTTAGGGAGGATGGTCCTCCCTTTCCTCAATGGACGAGCCTCCACTGAGTGAGTTATTAACTAGGTAGCAGTGTTATTTAACATACTTTTATTCTGATAAGTATTGTCAAGTTCTCTGGGTTTTTGGCATTTATTTGAGTGTTTGCCCACATTTGAGAGGCTTGAAGGGCAACAGAGGACGCATGGACAACTGGAATCCTTCTTTATTTTATTCTTTATCTTCTTTATTTCAACTTTTCAAGGACACATTAGGATTCTTTCAGGTTGAAAACCTTTAAAAAATACAAAATAAATAAATTACAGCATGTTTTGCTTTGCAATTTATTTAATATATTATAACCTAAATTAATCAGTAACCAAGTATTTTACTCAGCTCAATGTATTTAATAGTTAAAGGGGACCTATCATGCAAAATGCACTTTTGTACGTCTTTTCTACATGAATATGTGTCCCCGGTGTTCCAGGGAACTCACCAAGTGTCAGAAAACACAACCCTCTCTATTTTCCTCCATACCCAAATCTCTAAAAAAGGGGCTGCAACGGATCTGATAAAAACTGATCCAGATTTGAACACTGTCCTGACGTCAGGACGGTGGCGCTACGGCTATTGGGCCAACTCTCCACCTATCAGGGGAATGTGGGGTTGGGCCACGGCCGGCCATTGCCGCTCGAAAGCGCTGGAGACGCTGTAGTACATATGCCAGGCCTGTAAGTGGCGCTGTAGTCTGCCACAAAAGCAGCGAAGAAGACTTCCCGCGCATGGTTGCCATGGTTACCCTTCTGTTTATTCTCCGCTGTGGCTTTTGTTCTCTCTCCCCGAGGCAAGCACTGTAATTCTCTCCGGTTAGTCCACCAGCAGATGACAAACACCCACCTCTCCGCCTCTTCCAAGGAACGACCGTGCGGCAGAGTTTCAGTTAGGTTTTCTTTCGCCGGTCAAGATGTCCGTTAAAGTTTAAATCTTCCGGACAAAATTAGAAAAGTGCCGGTCAAAGGTCTTCTTTGTTATTTATTGAGCTTTAAAACAAATGAATAACGACTCTATATAATAAAATAAGAATAAAACACGGAGGACGGAGATCTCTTTTTCTCCCCCTCTTCTGACTTGATCAGAGCACGCTCCCCTCTCCTGCAGGGGGGCGTGGTCAGCTGCAGCTCACAGAATCAGCCCCCTGCAAAAACAGGGCTGGAGAACAGCAAATAGAGTGAAATGAGGCATGGCTAAAATGCATGATCTGTTTGGTATTTTGAAAACAGAAACGTATAAATACACCTTATATAGGTATGGCCCTACAATATATCATTTAAATATAGCATGATAGGTGTCCTTTAAATAAGTACTTTAATTGACGTCAGTTCACCCCGCTGCCTGATTGTGCCTGTGCTGTATGTCATTCATTCTCAACATAGATAAAAGTACAATAAGCATTCTTCAGGTGTAGGTAGATTCTCTATTCGGACATTATAGCCTATATGTGCGACTGTCGGTCCGAAAAAAAAAATCTCAAAATATTTTTTTATTTTTTATTCTCAAAATTACGGGCCAAATATTATTGCTGGCGGGCCAACAATGGCCCGCGGGCCGCCTGTTGCCGACCCATGCTGTAGTGTATACGCTAAATACCGTAGTTAAACACCAATCATACAACAGCAACGATGAAAGATTGCAGCCAAGGCAGCAGAGCTCTGAATATAGCTCTTGTTACTCACTCTCTCTCTCACACACACACACACACACACACACACACACACACACACACACACACACACACACACACACACACACACACACAGGCTGCTCGATTATGGCAAAAATCATAATCACGATTATTTTGGTCAATAATTGATATCACGATTAATAAATACGATTATTCATTGACTTTGAAAACATCCATTTATTGAACTTTAAAACAAATAATAATTTGAACAGTATCTTTTTAACTGTTGATTACCCTGAACGTATAATTCAACTGAAAAACCAATAAAAAAATTAATTAAATAAATGATATATTTAAATAAATAATATCAAAATAATAAATACCAATAAACAAGATCAACAAATATTTTGGAGCGCACTTCAACAAGCTACTAAACATATGTAAATATGATAAATACAAATAAATTAGACTAAAATTAATTAGATCAAATATGTCGTAGTGCACTGTCACAACCTAGCAAAGCTAAATAATAGTTTTTTTCGATTATGTTGTTTTTGTAATTGTGGCAGGCCAAAATCGTAATTGCGATTAAAATACGATTAATTGCACAGCCCTAACACACACACAAGCACACACAGAGACACATACACACTTTTTGGCTAACACAGTTCTGTACTGTTATGCTGTTATGTTCAGTCATTGTTCTTATGTTGAACATGAATACATTTGATTTGTAAGTAATTATGGGACGTATTTCTTCTTTCATAGCAATTTTCCTTCATACTTTCTTGCCGTGAAATAGGTCTTAAATTCTATTCGAAGTGGTCTTAAAAAGGTCTTAAAAAGTCTTAAATTTGAGTTGGCGAAACCTGCAGGAACCCTGATAAAAGAGACACAAATATCTCTTCCTCACAGAATAAAGGAACTGTTTTTGTTCTAAGTATTGTTGGGGAAATACTGAATTTACTCTTCCAATATTATGTTAGAAAACTCACTGGTCACCGGGTTGAGCTTCAATCTCAGGATCCATGTATCTCTGATCCTCTCCAGAATGGAAGTAGTCATCACATACAGAGCATCAACTAGTTCCTGAACAGTGTCCTTCACATGCTGATATCCAAGAGAGGGAGTTACACAGTCACAAGATGGAGGAATACCGGTTCTTCTAAGTAATCATACATCCTGTCATGAACAAAATACTGAGTTTTTTCTCAAAATGTTGGTTTTTGACTATTTCTCAAAATTCTGACTTTTTCTCAAAATCTCAAAATTCTGACTTTTTTCTCAAAATCTCAAAATTCTGACTTTTTTCTCAAAATCTCAAAATTCTGTATTTTTTCCTCAAAATTCTGACTTTTTTTTTCAAAATTCTGACTTTTTATCAAAATCACAAAATTCTGACTTTTTATCAAAATCACAAAATTCTGACTTTTTATCAAAATCACAAAATTCTGACTTTTTATCAAAATCTCTAAATTCTGACTTTTTACTCAAAATCTCTAAATTCTGACTTTTTTCCCCAAAATCTCAAAAAAGTAGTCATCACACACAGAGCATCAACTAGTTCCTGAACAGTGTCCTTCACATGCTGATATCCAAGAGAGGGAGTTACACAGTCACAAGATGGAGGAATAGAAAGCAGTATTCAATGTTTACTTCAGATTAGCTCCACGTCAGAAATGAGCATGCTTGTCATATGTCTATCTCAGTGGCGAGCCGTGAGCTTTATACCTAGGCCCTCTGACCCCCACCCCTTCCCTCGAAAAAAAGAAAAAAAAATAGTTATTACGTCACAGCGTATACTTCAGCGGAATATCAAAACAACGGCCCAGGGTGCAAAACGCATCAATGACAGCGACCCTCTACCACACAAAACAACACCTGTGAACCCAATTTGTGTTCTTTGACATTGAAAATGATATTGCATTGTGTTTGTTACTTTCGTTGCAGTTGTATGTCTTAAGTGTAATTTGGCATGCTTTTATTTTGAAGGCGAGTTCACGCTGTTGACAGGAAGTTGTTGTTGCTATGGAAACAAGAACAGTTTCACAGCGGGCGGAACTTGTCATCTAGTCCGCGATAATAAAACCCACCCATTTAGAGGGAAGATATGATTGGTCAATTGTACTGTCATTTGACATTACTCTCTCGTTCAGTTACTATAGCGGGCCCTCTGTGAATCGCAGAGGGCCCGCTCTAGTAACTGACATTCAAACAGAGACTGAACAGGCAGATTCGAAGGATTTATTTCTTTGGAAATGTTATTTTATTAAATCAAGTTTTTTTTTCGGTAAAACTAATGAAAAATATAACAAAAATAATATTAAAAAAATATATATTTAAAAAAAATATATTTTTTTTTAATGTTTTTAAATATTATTTTTTTGAATATCTTAGGCCCTCACAGAGGGCCTAGAGGGCCCTGACGGCTCGCCACTGGTCTATCTCCATAGAGGCTGAATCATCATGTTAATCACATAGCTATCATATGCCTCAAACAGTCCTGATGCTCTTCTAGGTAATCACACATCCTGTCATGTTCACAGCTACAGTTGGGATACCTTTGTTATCAGGTGTACTCTCATATTGGAAGAGGACATTCAGGATTTTCCCAACAAGTTTTAAAGCAGATTATTTTTGTTTCCCCGCCCACAGGTGCCAGGAGGAGTTCCAGTTGCGCTCCAGCCAGACGTACATGCGCTCTCGTGTGCTGGAGGCGGAAAAGGGCGTCTGTCAGCACTGCGGCCTCCAAGCACACGAGTTGTTCCTCAAAGTACGGGACGCCCCGCCCGACCAGCGCAAGGAAATGCTGGAGAGCACTTGGCTCGCGCAGATGTCACTCAAACAGGTGGAGGAATTGCTATTTTATTACAGATATTTCAAAGGAATCCATGTTTGTTTTCTGCAGTTCATTAGTAGTGCTTACTAAGCAAGTAAAAGCCTCGTTAGAGCTGAGTACAAATGGATTAGTATCAAAATACACTTGAAGAATGGACGTTTGCAGACCCTTTACATCAGAGGTCACCAAGGGCCAAAATTAATCCAAGAGACACTTTCGGGGGCCAGAGATTTTTATATATATATATATTTATATATAAATCATAATAAATTATATATATATAATTCATTAATATGTTCTAATCTTTTTTTTAATAAGCCTGTATCCGGGGTAATAAAACTGAAAGCAGTCCTGATTGGCAGGGAAAGGAATCAACTTTTTTATTAATACTGTGTCCTGATTGGTGGGAAACGGTTGTTCCTGTGTTTAGCTCATACTTGCCAACACTCCCGATTTCATAGCCCTCTCCCGGTTTCCTCCCGGGGTCATGTTTCTCCCACACTTCTCCCGATTTCTGACAAAATCAGATTTACTCACGACTGTTTCCACTCGGATTTTAATACAGCGACACCATTGTTTAGTTTCCATGGTAGCGCGTCTCTTTAGTAGCGCGTGCAACTGAAAGTCTGAGAGGGTGAGGAAGATAGTCACAGAAAACAGAACAAGAATCCACAACTCGACCCTCTGCTCACTCCTTTCCTGTATAGTACAGGTCCAGCCCACACACATGCTCCATCATCAAGGATGGTGCTACAGGCCGCAAGGCAGTGCACTTAGATTAACATTAACATGCTTATTGTAGTTCTAACAGCTCCGGCGATCCACCCCGCGGTGGTTTTGAAATGCTCCCGATTTCTGAGGTCTCAAGGTTGGCAAGTATGTTAGCTGCACTTGTAAAAGTAGCCTTTAAGTCAACAATATAGTATATAGTAAAAACTCCCCCTCTATAGCCAAATATGGAAACAAAATAACATCTTATAAACATAAGGTTGACTTTGCAATACCTTGACAAAGTGGATTTGGTTGCCATCCATCTCGGGTGCATGTGGCCCTGTCAGCGTCATCTTTCCTCCTGTAGCCTGTCTCACACCAGTAACGTGTCGTCTCACCCGATTTGAATGTTTGCTGTTAAGTAATCGAGACATGATTGATAACCATCATCACAGTTTATGAAATATAAAACTATTAAAACAGCAATCATACCTTGGCATATCGGCCTGATAGTCCACTGTGCGTCCTCTCTGCATGTAGTTACTACTGAGGCCTGTTGACGGTTAGAAATCCAGTACTTGTCTCCACAATTTACTGTCACTTCGTCACCAGGTGTTTCTATAAGCAGGTTCACAGCTGGTTCCTTTCAGCACTGGCAGTTGTAGTTTACAATGTATTGCTGTATTTGTTGAAAAATAAACATATTATTAATAAATAATAGGATCCAGGAATAGCTGTACTTTTGTATTTACTCAAATCGAGTCTGTCTACACAGTGGAAAGTACAAACAATTCAATGAAACTGTCTCTGGAACACGAGTACCTCCCCCTTACAACACACACACACACACACACACACACACACACACACACACACACACACACACAGGTTGAACTGCCCTCCAAGGGGCCAGCTCCCAGTAAATGGATTGCTGGGCACATTGATTTTTTTTTCTCCCAGTGCCAGACCTCGACCAGTAAGCCTGTTTGATTTGGTTGGCTGTTATCCTGCAAAGCCAGCCCCCCCCTCCTCCTTACACACACACACACACACACACACACACACACACTTCCCAGTGCCGGCGGCAGCATCAGCGCCGATCGATGCAAGCTTTAGAGGAAACAAACTCAGCCAAATGATAAGACGGCGTAGCGTTGGAGGAGCCTCGAGATTATAGGCTCATTCTTTTGGTTCATACTGGGGGTTTGTGTGTGTGTGTGTGTGTGTGTGTGTGTGTGTGTGTGTGTGTGTGTGTGTGTGTGTGTGTGTGTGTGTGTGTGTGTGTGTGTGTGTGTGTGTGTGTTGTGTGTGTGTGTGTGTGTGTGTGTGTGTGTGTGTGTGTGTGTGTGTGTGTGTGTGTGTGTGTGTGTGTGTGTGTGTGTGTGTGTGTGTGTGTGTGTGTGTACCTTAGGGTGTCTTTCAGTGTGTGTGTGTACCTTAGGGTGTCTTTCAGTGTGTGTGTGTGTGTGTGTGTGCGCGCGTGTGCGCGCGTGTGTGTGTGGGGGTATTCATGTGTACCTTAGGGTGTCTTTCAGTGTGTGTGTGTACCTTAGGGTGTCTTTCAGTGTGTGTGTGTGTGTGTGTGTGTGTGTGTGTGTGTGCGCGTGTGTGTGTGGGGGTATTCATGTGTACCTTAGGGTGTCTTTCAGTGTGTGTGTGTGTGTGTATGTCTGAGACTGTGTGTATGTCTGAGACTGTGTGTGTGTGTGTGTGTGTGTGTGTGTGTGTGTGTGTGTGTGTGTGTGTGTGTGTGTGTGTGTGTGTGTGTGTGTGTGTGTGTGTGTGTGTGTGTGTGTGTGTGTGTGTGTGTGTGTGTGTGTGTGTGTGTGTGTGTGTGTGTGTGTGTGTGTGTGTGTGTGTGTGTGTGTGTGTGTGTGTGTGTGTGTGTGTGGGGGGGGGTATTCATGTGTACCTTAGGGTGTCTTTCAGTGTGTGCTAGGATGTGTATAACAGAATTCAGCCATGTGTGTATTGGTATTTTGGTGTGTGTGCATTTGCTGTATTTATTGTGGCCTTTAGGTGCCTGTCAGCAGAATCTAGTTGTGTGTAGTAGAGCAGCGAGGTGCATGGTTTTGGCACAAAAGCAGGTTCAATTGAATGGAGACTTTGTGCTTGAGTGTGTGTTAGAGACGTGAACTCGCCCCTGTGAGAGGGCCTGTTCTTTAAATCTGTTGGGATCAATTCCAGCTCGCTGCCTTAATGTCGGCAGAGTAGCACTCAAAGCACCAAAATGGATTTTTCGCCCTCAACTCTTCCCACCAGGCTTCTCTCCTCCTCTGTTTCTAATTCTCTCAATCATCTTTCCTCTTGCCTACTCTCTATTCTCTCTTCTAGTCTGTGTTCATTATTATACTATGTCTGTCTTTCCCTATTATCTCTGTTTCTTTTCAGGATACAAAAGACACACCAACAAGTTAAATACTTCAATTTCCAGGTCGATTAGTTCCCAGGGTTCAATGATTTAGTCCTGTAAAGACACGATCCAGGTCCTAAGAAGGTCTTGAGCCTAAAATAAAGTTAGAAATGATTGCTTTATTTAGATATTCTAGGTTTCTTTTGGTCTACATCTGATCGGGGATCCATAACATACGGTCAGAGTTCACCGTCATTGCTTCGGTGCACTATTAGCTTTTATCAAAACGTATTTTCTTCACAATCATACAGCATTTTTATCCGAGGTCTTATTATTTCCTGTTGTGGATTCCTGTATACACCTTGCTGTCATGTTCACTCCTTGAGGCTTATTTGTTTTTATCACCTCATGTTGGAGCGCACTGCGGTGCAAGACATTTGTTTAATATTTTCTGTCTGTTTGTGGATGAGAGCAGGTGCTGTAAAATAACAATTTAGGTCACTTTTTTAAAGATTAGATTCAACGTTATTACCGTATTGTCGACAACAAACTGTAGTTTAATTTCTAACTAGAGTATATTTTCTGATGTATAAGGAATAACTAGTCAAACATTATAAGCCGTTAACATTAAAGCGTGGAAACATGTCACAGTAGAGGCACAAAATACAAATATAAAACCTTCAAATTAGATTAATAGGGCCACTTTAATATGTGAATCATATCTCACCCGCATATCAGTCAAAAAATGATAGCAACTAGTCATTTTTCTCCAAATTTTGCAACCATAGACATTGATATAAATCCCCAAAAATGTAGTACAGGTAAATGAATAGTGTGCAGGTCAAGACATCACATCAGTTAAAAAAAAAAAAGGAACTTTAGTATAGATAAAAGGTCTGGGAGGGCAGGGCAATCACACACCGTTGTTGTCTCTTCAGTACAGTATGAGGAAAACCTCGAAGGAGTGTGTGTACCGAGGCGCTCACTGTTCAACTGTGTGTGTGTGTGTGTGTGTGTGTTTGCAGCTGAACGTGATGATCCGCGCCCCGGTCGAAGGGGATTTCTGGCAGGTGGACCACATCCGGCCGGTGTACAGCGGAGGAGGGCAGTGCTCTCTGGAAAACCTGCAGACTCTTTGCACCGTCTGCCACAAAGCGGTACATGCACCCTCTGCATCGCTGCACCCATAACACCCGCTTTCAGAGCCACGAGGCTTAAAGGGGCAAAAGCAATTTGTCTAACATTTAAGGTGCACAAGGAGGATGGACCTCTCCTTTATCCCCGTGAAGAAAGCAAAGCCTCATCACTCATGTTGAGGATCATGTGTGATGGCAGTAATGTGATACATGGTCAAACACATTGATCAAAAGTCATACCATCATTCACAAAGCTATATATTGCCAGTAATAACATCACATGATGTGCCTGTGTGACATATTGATATATAGCATTTGTTGCCCTCAGGAACATCGTCCTCCTTGAGCTTTTCCAGTCGATATTTCATAATCACAGACAATCCACCTCTTAAAAAACAGAAGTGATTGGTTTCAGAATAAGAAAAAGCTCTCATTGTAACCTCAAATGTGCTTTACTTTCACGCCAGCATGCATTTCTGTCAGAGTGGGTGTCAGGTTGGAAGGAAGCGCTTCACATGTTGACGCGTAAACTGATGTGGAGAGCTGCTCGTACCGATAAGAAGAGCCTCTCGCTGTTGATGCCACCACTCAGACACTTTAATCTAGAGATGCTCGATATATTGATCGCACTTTTCTCTTCAGATTTAACCTCTTACATCATGTTTCATTTTTCCCCCCTCCACAGAGGACGGCTCAGCAAGCCAAAGAGCGGAGCCAGAAGAAAAAGAGCGTTGCCGCGTCCAAGGTTGCATCAGACATCAGCAGGTTCTTCTTCAGGAAATGAGATGAAGCTTTAGTGAGGGCTTGTATCAAATGTATTGAATCACATTGAATCCTAGCTGGCATGCATTTCTGACAGCGAGGATGGAGGATGCATCATGATCTTTCAAAGGCAACATTCACATTTAAGTATTGGAAACGCCATTCACTGACAGATTAGAATAGAAAAGCCGGATTTTCCTTCAAATTCATGCTTCAATTTCTGATGAAATGCTGCACCTGTGGAGATTTACTTGCATTTACTGCATTAAATGCTAATTCAGCTCCGCTCTCGTCCCCGAAACGTCACCCGTGCGCTACTTTCTGATTTATTACGGCCCAGTTTTACTCGAGGCTGAAATGGAGCAGGTTGTTTAGAGAGATGCAGCTATTTTAAGATTGTGCAAACTTAGTGAAAAGTAGCAGGTGACAAAAAAAAAAATGGGGGCTTTGTGATTTAAACTAGAAAAACACAACGTCCTCATTGGCGCCCTCAACATGTGGCGCCTCTTCCTTTTTGGAAGATGGATGAACGCTCCCTGGTGAAATAAAAAGTCTATTTCCATCTTGTTTAATGTCTTCTTCTTGCTCTGTTCCTCCGGTGCTTTTTAAAACGGTTTTAACCACAAGCTAGGAAATCGTTTTATCGCCTCGAGTCAGGAACATTATTGCCCATGTCCACGCATCTCCCTCCTCTTCAGCTGTGCTTGATGATCTGAACAGTGCTAAAGTCAGTCAGGAGGGCTATGTTTAGAGAGATGGAGAGCAGAGTTACTATGGCAACAAGGCTTCAGGTTCAGCGATGTCGGGAATATTGAATCTCTCCTTGTGTGAGAGTTATACAATGAGCCAGACAGACATCAGAAACTCCAATCAATATCAGCAGGCTGCTGTGAAAACGAGGCGGTCACATTCCTCCGCAGCACAACACAGCACTTCGCGGATGTCGTCATGTCGCGATTTGTCCGTCTGTCAGCCGTGTCAAACCCCAAACTCAGCAAATTCGGGAAAGTTTGAAAATGTTCTGGCAGCCCAAACTTCTCTCAGCCTATCGGAGCGCCGCGTTTAAGCCACAGCTTGAAACTTGTGTGTGTGTGTGTGTGTGTGTGTGTGTGTGTGTGTGTGTGTGTGTGTGTGTGTGTGTGTGTGTGTGTGTGTGTGTGTGTGTGTGTGTGTGTGTGTGTGTGTGTGTGTGTGTGTGTGTGTGTGTGTGTGTGTGTGTGTGTGTGTGTGTGTGTGTGTGTGTGTGTGTGTGTGTGTGTGTGTGTGTGTGTGTGTGTGTGTGTGTTTCCCCTACGGCGGCTCCAGGTCTCCACTTAATAAGACCGTTGTTCCTCTCCTGTCCAAACAGACAAGCTTTGTGAGTAATGAACATCTCCCAGGCAGCTTTCCAACAACAGCAGGTTTCAGTGTCAGTCCCTCTCAGCAGCCAATGACTCTGATCTGCTGTTTTATTACACCCAAAAGGTGTGTGTGTGCATGTGTAGGGAAAGTAGTGTGTGTGTGTGTTTGTCAGATGGAGCCATAATGAGCCAGAGCGGCCAGATGAAGACGTCTCATGTTCTTCCCAGAGGGGCTGCTGGGTAAAGAGCAGCGCTGCAGCCGCGTGACACTGTTTGCGTTAGACAACCTATCAGCCCAGAGGAAAAACATTACCTCCGCAGGTGATGACGGTAATAAAGATGGACTCAAACACAGGCGGACGACCGTTGAGGTTTGCGTGTTTGCTCTCCGTCCAACACACCCCTGCGCTCCCATCTTTTAAAGCATCAGAGCAAAAACTCACTTTCTCCATCAAGTTCAATCACCGTCTTGCCACTATTTCTCTTATGTACATTGCCTTGTACACAAACATTTCCCAAATTGGCATCAATAAAGTATCTGTCTGTCTGTCTGTCTGTCTGTCTGTCTGTGTCTATGTCTGTCTGTCTATGTCTGTCTGTCTGTCTGTCTGTGTGTCTGTCTGTCTGTCTGTCTGTCTGTCTGTCTGTCTGTCTGTCTGTCTGTCTGTCTGTCTGTCTGTCTGTCTGTCTGTCTGTCTGTCTGTCTGTCTCTGTCTCTGTCTCTGTGTGTCTGTCTGTCTGTCTGTCTGTCTGTCTGTCTGTCTGTCTGTCTGTCTGTCTGTCTGTCTGTCTGTCTGTCTGTCTGTCTGTCTGTCTGTCTGTCTGTCTGTCTGTCTGTCTGTCTGTCTGTCTGTCTGTCTGTCTGTCTCTGTCTCTGTCTCTGTCTCTGTGTCTGTCTGTCTGTCTGTCTGTCTGTCTGTCTATACTGTGGAGACCTTTCAACACGTTACATAGCAACACAGTAACCTCTGAACCTCACATGGCTAAAATCGTCGCGGAGCAAATGTCTAGCGGAAATAATGACATGTAGTTAGAAAATCAGAAAGTAGCAGCGGATAAAAGACAATAGGAAAAGCCATCTGAAGAAAATCTGAAGCTTAAAACACTTAATTCGTCGTCTTTGAGTAACATTTGTAAAAACTAGATCTTAAAACTATGTTGTTCAAACATTAAATGTACAATTTTAATATGTTCTCATATTGTTGGTTTCAGTCCATACACAGACATAAAAAAAATAACAAAATGACCATTCGCAGTTTAATGTATTTCTGATTAAATGAATGCTAACGTGAGTTGCCACAGCGTTTCTCAATGTGGGTCAGAGGCCCTCCAGGGGCCCTGTTCGGGGCACCTTGGGGTCTACAGCAAATTGAGAAATAGATTAATATCCCTCAAACTCCAATTCCATAGGAGTTTCTCTAATTACCTTCATTACACTATGTGCAATAATAATTTTTGTAATTGTACTTTTTCGTTTCATTATTCCCCTCCCTATAGGATGTGGGGAGAAACTGTGTCTTTTTAGGACTCTCTGACATGAAAGTGTCTGAGAAGCTCTTCCAACTTGACAGTGAAGCATACAAATCATTCATAATTCAATCATGATTTGCATTCAGACAGCAAGGCGTTATATTTGGCGCCATTCCATTGGTTATTCCATTTCAGCCTCGCCTGCCCCCATAATCTACTTTGGCCTTTTCAGCTGAAGGAAGCGCTTCTACAAACCCAATCTTGTGTGACAGGTGTGATGGAGAAGGGCCAATAAAAGCCTGCACAGCGCTCTGCGTGCGGCCGCCGGCTCTCCAATCCGAGCCTGAATCCTGCTGTGGTTTGATTCCTGGCTGCCATAGTCTCCACTGTGATCCCTCTGTGTCTCTGACCCTCCCTGCCCTTCAGCGAGGGAAAGGAAACAGACACTCGGGAGGTCGGACCCCCGCTGCTCTCCCTTCAGGAGTGAAAAACAGCCCGAGCACCTCTGATATTCTGTCATTTGGTGGAATGTGCACTGCAAAACCTCATTATAGAAAAGAAATGGACCTGCAGTCAGACCTCTGCGGCGTCGTGTTAAAACATCCAGAGAGCGTGTATTCTAAAAGGCTGCACCCGTCTAATTGAAGTCGCGAGTCGGCGCTTAGGAAGCAATTCTTGGCTTTAAACAGCCACAGCCGACGAGAGGCTTTTGTCTTTATTGTCATATTATCTCTTGGGATGGTGATGAGATGATTAATCATTTCCTGCTGCAGAAACTGCTCGCAAGAAAGCTGGCACGGCTCGGCAGAGCGCGACGCCCTGGGTGGAGGAAAAACGGTATTATGGCCCAGGTAATTGGTGGAGGACCATCACTCATAAGCGATCTAATTAATGTCATTAAAACACCCTCTCTGGTTGCGCAGAGACACTTTCAAAATGGGCTTATCCATCCTGATGAGTGTCATGCACGCAAATGATATTCGGGGAGAAACTGCGGCAGAAGCGAGTAACAGAAAAATCGACGGTGCAATGTAAACAGTGGCCGGCTATTTCCTAATGTCATTCAGCCTGGTAGGGGGGTGCAGCGGTGAAAGGATGCTTTGTCATTGCTCAGCTGGAGGTGGCTTTTGTCAAGTCCAAATTCTATTTATTCAAGATGGCTCCCTGGTCGTCTCCCAACATGCATGGCACGCTGCGGATTAGGACCAAAAACGCAATCAATTCACCCAGCAGGAGATCAGGGGAAATAACAGATAAGGTTCTTCGCATAATTCATACAGTCCCCAATCTGGCTAGGATTAATGTATGTCTTTGCTGCAGCTCGCTCTCATTTGTATGTTGGAGCTTGTGTGGGGCTAAATTGGCTCTTCATGTGGCCCATTACAATCAGGCTTTGTTTGGAAAGGCCCCTGTGAGGACTGGATCTGACCACATCGTTTTACACGTGTAGCTAATGCTATTTAGATCTGATGTAATCGCATCTATATTTAATTACTATTAAGATCCTGGTTTAACAGCAGGCTTCGTCAGCATATTCATGGCTGTAAAAACCAAAAAATGCCCTGTATTGAATATAAAAAAATGTCTCAAAAGCCAAACATGTATGCAGCTTTGGCTAAATATACATTAAAATGTCACAAAGGAGTCCTGGTGGCACTTAGCATCAGAAGAAGAAAGCCACAGTGGGCTACGGTGTTACCGCTCACCCCTTTCATGTGCGCTGTGTTCAGATGATTGAGGTTAAAAATTGAAGGCTGGACAAAATGCCCTCCAACGAGTTTCCTTTTCATGAGCCTTTAAAGACATCTTTTCATCTCCCATTTTATTTTGCCGCCATTGATCAGCCATCTCTCATAGATTGCTTCCAGACATCTATTCAGCCGCGCTGTCGCTGCTCAGCATGCTTTTATTTCAAAGGTCTTAATGGCAAGGTCTGGCTTTTGTGCTTAGATTAAAAACCTGAATCAGAGTCGTTTTTATCGCCTATACATTCACAGGAAGTAGTCTTTGTTGACTTATGTTAAATGTGAAGCAACAGCTTAAAAGGTTTGCATGCTGAGGCAAATTTAGGGGGGAAATAAGATCTCTTTCTTGCCTCATGTTGTGTTTCTTTTCCCGAACATGAGCCGGAAAAAGGTCATGTCAGTCTTGTGAGGAGAGTGACAGGTCTGGGGCATCATTACTGAGACTTGGAAGGTCTGAGTTAGCACCTTTGGTCACCTCAGGAGAATAGATCCCTACTGCGCTGCCGCCGGACTAATGAGCACCGACAGCCCTGCGTCTAATGAGAAGACGGCTGTTGCGAATGTCTTCCATCAGCCCTATGCTTCGTCGCTAAAACATCCCATAATGCCTTGAACATGCGGTGTTAGCAACTGTGGATATCTTGTCGCACATCAATACCGGGGCCATGGAGTCAGCGGAGGACTCTGCCAAAATGTCGTGAGCTGAAAACATTGTGTTGAGCTTCCTTTTTAAAGTTTTGCCGTTAATAAGAAGAGATAAATGGAGGCATTTCATTGCCGCCTGGTCTCTATGTGGTCCCTTGTTTCCAGCTGGCAAAGCATGTTGGATTCCACTAAAGCAATCTGTTTTTAGTTCCTACTCAAACATTTTGTCAATTCTTGGCATGTCTGACTCCTGATAACTTACTTCTTTGCACAGTCTCTTTGCATTTCACATTAGATAAATGCTTTATGGATGCCAGAAGGGAATCTGCGTACATCTAAAGGTCCTTACACACCAAGCCGATTTTCGGCGTCGATAAATGTCAGGGCCGTCGATAAGCGTCGTGTCGCCCTACTCAGATTGGTGTGTCCCGCACCGTCGTGTCTTTTCGGCCGTGCCAACACCTTCCGTCACCGATTCGACATGTTGAATCGGGAGGCTGTCGGCTAAAGAAATCACTCTGATTGGCTGTTCAGCTTAGCGAACCAGTGCATGAGAAGCGAAACGGAAGTGAGGGACCCAAACAAACTATTAAGAAGGCAAATCTGAGATTTCATTTCATGAGCTTCTCGCTGTAGAGTGAACATGGAACGCACACGCTATTTGTTGTTCGTTTATATCACGCAGTCTGTTCTTCTTCTCTCGGTGTATCACGCAGTCTGTCTTCCGGTTGTTGCCTCTTTTGAATGACGAATACTCACTACCGCCGCCTGCTGGTAAGGAGAGTTATTGCCACTCACGCATGCGCAGTTCGTACGTGCAACTTGGCCGTCGGCTGAAGTCTTTGCGGTGTGTTCCAGTGCGACACATGGCCAAGACGCAGAGACGACGTTCTGTCGGGACGTGTTCTTTGGTGTCAGTTTGGTGTGTCAGGACTTAAAAACAGCTCACCTTCTTGCACATGTTGCAAATCACCGTACATCTACAGGTGAAACAGCTTTTAAAGCATGTAAGAGTGGAGCAAAATGAGCTCTTACATCCACCTTGAAAGGTGGTGTCCAACCCGGTTGAATGTCCCTCGGTGGATAGTGGTGGACAGATTGGCTTTGGACTCGGCAACAATTGATCTGCTTCTTGGTGGTGATCCAGATCTGGGATTGCTGCCACTAGATGATTAACACCTTGTAGTTGTTATAATAAAAACGACAAAGACTTTATTCCAAAAGTTTGGGATAAGTTTGCAGAGGCCAAGATAAACTTGAGTGAGAGATTTCTTTGTAAATCGGAGAGTTGTTCAGCGTTGGCGGAGGTTCTCGTGTTGTTATACTTAGACAATTAGCCCGACCAATTGAGGAAGTAAGGAGACACTTTTTCTTTCTTTAAAGTTGTGTTGGCATTTACATTCAGCCAAGGCTTTTTAAAGCTGTAAGTTATTGTAAGGGGTTCACTCCATTTCATTAACAAAAGCCTATTAATACACTGATGAGTTGGGGTAATTACTGACCACAAAGAAGGTGCCATGTCCTTCCTTTTGGATATTATTAAGTGTATGGTGGCAAAGAAATCTCCAATTGATGAAGGTCATCCTCAAATTAGTTTGGAAATCTTCTCCCTAGATGTTGGTTAATCAGTCTTTCATCATATATGTAAATCTGACCTCATGCTAAACCAATTATACCTGTGTCACAAGTATCCATTTAAATGTATTGATAAGTACAATTGGCTTTTTGAGTGGGTTGCATTTGGCCACTCAACCATGGACATCTTCACGCCCACACCATCTTTTTCGTATATTCAGTTATGCCAGTTTCTCAATTACTGCGCGAGTGGGCTGGTGCAAGTTGGCTATAAAAAAATTCACCATCATCCCACACAGAATAATTCTATGTGATGATATAAATCTGGTTTAATTATGCGATGGCGGGCGGGTTTGCCAGGCGTGATGAAAGGAGCGAGGTGTTCAGATATACCTGGAGAAGCGAGTTGGATGGTTTAACACACGGCAGGAGCTTCAGAGTTAATCCTTAGAGTGTAAAAACTGAGTCAACTCTGAGCCAGTGTTTATATAATTCAACTTTTGGGTAGGTAGGTTTGAACTCATGATGTCCTAGATTCATATCAGGTATTTCAGGGAACAAGCAGCACTGCTAGCAGCACATAACTCATATGATGGGATGTTCAGTGTGTGATAGCAGCTGGAAGTTATGATCCGTTTTGTCATGGGACAAATGAGGGTCTCACTTTAGGATTTATGGCCCCGAGAGAGGTAAATACAGTCTGAATGTGGCAATTCTCAGGAACATAACCCCCTGTATACCTATAACTTGTGCTTTTTATACTTTATTTGTTGTACAGGTCTATGAAACATAGTATTTTTACACTTAGAGGGCTGGTAGATTGATATCAGGGCTGCAGAAACTATGGATATAGACTGGAAACCCACCTGGTTTGACTGCACCTTGTGAATGAAATGCAAAGAAATGGTGTGTACTTAAAGGATTGGCACCTTGCTCAAATCGTTATGATTTCTTGCCCTTATTGTAGGCCACTTCGGATAAAAGCGTCAGCCAATTGAAATGAAATTAGATATAAAATTGTGGGTTTTTGGCCTGTGTTTGCAGCCGCTTCTCTCTTTTTCGGACAACATATTTCAACGTCAATAACTATTCCTTTCATCCTAGTTTATTTCCCACACATCGTTAACCATACTGCCGTTGCCTTGAGCAGATGTTGTAGGACGTGTTAACATAACTAATACTTCCTTTTTTTACACAAATATCCAACACAGCATATCTTTTTCTCGTGAAAGAGATTAATTTGTGTACTTTTTCTTGTTTAATTAGCTGCACATTGTTCTCCGACAACAATGGAGAAACAAACATTCTGATCCATTCATAGTTCACTGTTCACACATTTTAATAACGTCTACAGGGAACTTATCAACATAAATAATGATAAGGCATCCTTTATAAACGGGTTTAAATGAGTGTACACACACACACACACACACACACACTTGTTTCTTAAGCTATTCCCAGTGTCACATGTACGGTATCATGTATTGATTCTTTGTCAAATTCATGAGATTCAAAGAGAGCAAATGAAGATAATACCATGACAGGTACAGCGTGTCTTTGATATTTCTCTCACACACGAACACACACACACAGGATTAGCTTTGTTACACCCCCAAAAAGCACACACACCTCCGCTGTTGAGGACATCTCGATAGGAGATTACAGATGTTTGGCTTCACTGTCGGTGCTTTAATGCTTGTCATCGCGTTAAGGTAGCGCAGATGAAGAATGAAACATGATATAAGGGCAGTCGTATGAACCCATTTAGTATTTGGACTGCTTTTCATACGTCCTGCGCTCGTCTGGCGTCACAAATACATCGTTTTTAATGTCCATATAACCATATTTCATGAATCTGCAGTAGTTCTGGAAGCATTATGAAATCTCACTACACTATTTCCATCTGTGCTTCTTCACCTTAACATATCAATAAACCCTTGGCAGCACCCCCGCCGCTTCACCCTGCCGCTGCGAACACAGAAAACCAGATTTCTATGCTCTTGTCGACCCAAATCCAGCTTTGGAAAGCCTCGACTCCTACCTTTCCAATTCAGCTTTCTATATAACCAACTCATCCTCCTCCTCAAACTCCCACTCGGCCGCATAATCCATAACGTTTTGTTTCGCTGTTACGCCGATGACACCCCGCTGTATCTCCCACAGAAACCTGATGATCTAAATAGCTGTTTCTATGGTGTTAGAGTACAGGACATCCTAGAGCTTGGGGGTATTAAGACTTGCAATCCTTCCATAAGAGCATCGTTGTAAGCACACTGGGAAAGTTCAGGTCAAAAAAATCAGTTTGAAAGGACGAACCAACTCATAAAAACCTGAGTGGAAAAGCTTTGGAAAGTTAGGTAGTTAACCTAGCTTAGCTTAAAGTCTGTCAATGAGTAAAAAGCTAGTTGGGTTTCTCTTATATAACATGATAGTTATTGACATTACGAGGTGCTTGTTGGCAGCTGTTCTAGGCGTGATAGTGAAGCTAACTTTCTATATCAGTTTAACACATTTGTGTCGGCATTTGACCAAAACATTTAAACTCAATTTGGACACGATAAGGATGATTAATATTAATCTAATAATCCAAATTCAGTTAGCTGATGGCCAAAGCTATAGCCGAGTATAAATCCATTAGGGGCCGAAAATAATTATTAGGGCAGGTATTTCCTTGGCGTTGTGATTGCGGTGTCATTACGCTCCGCCTAATGAAACAAACCAGCAGAGAGCCTTCATCTCCACTGTAGCCGTTATCATCGCTCTTCAGAGAATATAGAAAGAAAAACACTTCAGCGGCGGGCTAATTAAAACCAGAGAGGTCTGGATGAGAAGGCCAAACAACCCACACAGGTGGTGTGTGTGTGTGTGTGTGTGTGTGTGTGTGTGTGTGTGTGTGTGTGTGTGTGTGTGTGTGTGTGTGTGTGTGTGTGTGTGTGTGTGTGTGTGTGTGTGTGTGTGTGTGTGTGTGTGTGTGTGTGTGTGTGTGTGTGTGTGTGTGTGTGTGTGTGTGTGTGTGTGTGTGTGTGTGTGTGTGTGTGTGTGTGTGTGCTACTGTAGCACATGTGTGTGTGTATACGTGTGAGCTACTGTAGCACATGTTTGTGTGTGTGTGTGTGTGTGTGCTACTGTAGCACATTGTGTGTGTGTGTGCTACTGTAGCACATTGTGTGTGTGTGTGCTACTGTAGCACATCGTGTGTGTGTGTGTGTGTGTGTGTGTGTGTGTGTGTGTGTGTGTGTGTGTGTGTGTGTGTGTGTGTGTGTGTGTGTGTGTGTGTGTGTGTGTGTGTGTGTGTGTGTGTGTGTGTGTGTGTGTGTGTGTGTGTGTGTGTGTGTGTGTGTGTGTGTGTGTGTGTGTGTGTGTGTGTGTGTGTGTGTGTGTGTGGCAGCAATTCATGTTTTTCTTCTTTATATGTTTGTGTCAGTGTGGTACATCTGTGAGTGTGTGAGAGGCAGGAAAGGACTGTGTGTGTTGGTGTGAGGAAGCAGGAGTTCCTGTGTGTGTGTGTGTGTGTGTGTGTGTGTGTGTGGTATATGATTGTTAGAGGTGCTTTCCATTCATTTTAATGGCTTCAGCCTCCACTGCTGTCGCTTCTTTCTGCAGACCGCTGACAGCAAGGACCTATCAGCTTTCATCTGACAGGACCCTGCTCAAATAGGCCATTGGTGCACCATAATTAGTTCAAATGTCGAAGCCGGTGAATTATTGATGATTGGGGACGAGCAGGGAGGAGGACATTTCACATCAACTGTGTGTGTGTGTGTTTTTTTTTTAGCCGTTTCTTTTTAAAGGACAGCTGGTGCTATGCGGTTCCCGCCACAAACATGAGTCTCTGGTGTTCAGGCCGCGAGAGGATGCATTTGAATCAGGGCGGAGAGATATACTGGGGTAATAAAGGGAATAATTACTGAGAAAAACTGAGATATAATGTCTTGTTTTTCACCGAGAACAGCTGGGTAAAGAGAGCACGACAGCTTCTTGTTTTTACCATGTGAAAAAGGGATATCTTAGCACTTGTTCGGAACAAAAAGTAAACCCAAGCACGAAGACAGAGGCTAATTTATGCTCCTGCCAGTCATTGGAGATAATTGCGCCACCATGGCATAATAGCAGCCGAGGCCCAGTCATTTTCCCCCTCCGGCTCTATCTCAGGTACTTCGAGGGCTTTCCATCAGCTCCTGATTTTTCAAGAGAGACCTCTCAGACAGGAATGACAATGGACTTTCAATGGCTTATAATTATGCCACTTTCCTGTACAATTTCCTGGGCATCATTTGCATTAAGACCCATAAGTGTCCCATATGCTGCTGCTCTGCAAAGGCCTTTTTGATCAACCCCAGCACTGTGACATTTCCTGCGATGTCTCCAAACCCCTCGTTGTCCAACAGTTATCCGAGACTGTTAATTAGATGGATCAAGTCCAGAGTGTGTGGCGACACGTGTGTGGTTTTTGTGACTGAGGTTCACAGAGTGTGCTGAGAGGCACCTTGGATTCATGGCATGAAAACCTGTGTCCTTTTTTTTTTCAAGGTTATTCAACACTGCGTCCTGGTTGTTTTTAGGGGAAAAAAATCATCCTAAAAGCAGAGAAAGGATGCTGGATGTTTGTGTAGCTGCTGGTCTGATTGGCTGGCATTAAACGGCCAAAGGTAATACTGCCATCTAGTGTCCATAAGGTGCTAAACAGCTGGTAATCAGAGCATCATGATATGGAAAAGGGCTGCATTTAGAAACCTGTAATTCTGTGACAAACGGCTGAAAATACTCTCTTCCCAAACTGAAAACATCTCTCCTTGTTATGCATCCTTGATGGAAAAGGAAACAGAGAATGTGTCATGATTTTAAAGTTAATTATGTACTTTAACTCGCTGCCGTATCCGCTGAAACAACAGTATTTGTGTCTTGGACCTTTCCATTTGCACGTCTAAATATACGTTCCTGTCTTTTGATTTGTAATTAGAGCTTGGCTGCTGTTCTCCTTTCAGATGGCTCTTAATTCTGGGATTTGTTGCTCACAAAAGCCCCGTGCATATCTCTTCCCCTCTGCGGATTTTGCGAGCAGTAGGCGTCTCTTATTCAGCTCGAGAGGTTGCTGAAAATAAATCATCACCCTCCCACCAGTGTGTGAGAATGTCCAGATGGTTGAATTTTCACTGACGTTCTCCCGCTGAATTTCCCCATTGTATTCCACGCTAAAATTAGAAGGTAATACTTGGTGAAAACGCTGCGTTTGCTCTGAGGGTGCTAGTTAATTATCAGGAACGGGATTTATGTTCCACCCACGAATGAACCACCAATGCTGCATTGTGTGAGAGAGTATAGAACGATGAACCTTGAAAAGCCGCTTGAGGTTCGGTGGAGGGACCGAACGGCAGGTTTCACTGGCAAACATCTTCGCCGCGTGTTTGTTCATTTAGCAAGAACAAAAGAAGAAAGTGCCCTCGAGGTACTTTCGCTAATAAAAGAAAGGGATTACGTAATTGCTGCAATTATCTAGACACAAAGGAAGCTGGGATGCAGTGGTGGAAGTAGAACAACTAGACTGTTAAAATACTCTGTTGCAAGTAAGACCTGTACCTGCATATCTCACCTGTAACTATATGTAAATTTGTGTTTACTCGTTGATTTCAGAGGAGAGAGAAGTACTCAGATCTTGTACTTGAGTAGAAGTACTCAGATCTTGTAGTAAAAGTAGAAGGACTCAGATCTTGTACTTGAGTAGAAGTAGAAGTACTCAGATCTTGTAGTAAAAGTAGAAGTACTCAGATCTTGTACTTGAGTAGAAGTAGAAGTACTCAGATCTTGTAGTAAAAGTAGAAGTACTCAGATCTTGTACTTGAGTAAAAGTAGAAGTACTCAGATCTGGTACTTGAGTAAAAGTAGAAGTACTCAGATCTTGTACTTGAGTAGAAGTAGAAGGACTCAGATCTGGTACTTAGTAAAAGTAGAAGTACTCAGATCTTGTACTTGATTAAAAGTAGAAGTACTCAGATCTTGTACTTGATTAAAAGTAGAAGTACTCAGATCTTGTACTTGAGTAGAAGTAGAAGTACTCAGATCTGGTACTTAGTAAAAGTAGAAGTACTCAGATCTTGTACTTGAGTAAAAGTAGAAGTACTCAGAAATTGTTCTTGAGTAAAAGTAGAAGTAGTCAGATCTTGTACTTGAGTAAAAGTAAAAGTACCAGAGTGTAGGAATACTCTGTTACAGTAAAAGTCCTGCATTCAAAATGTTCCTCAAGTGAAAGTAGAAAAGTATTCTCATCAAAATATAGTGAAAGTAGCGACAGTAAAAGTAGTGATTGTGCAGATTGGTCCATTTCAGAATAATATATATGATATGTTTTATAATGATTGATCATGAAAGTGTTCTCAAAGCTGGTAAAGGTGCAGCTAGTTTGAATGACTTTGTATACTGCAGGGTAGCTTGTGGATTTACTCCAGGTGGAACTAAAGTCTGATTTAACACTTGATTAGATTTCACATCATTCATCCACATCTGTGAAGAAACTAAAGGTCAAAGTACACTATTAACCTCTTAATTGTAGTGGGGTAGAAGTACAAGTACCTCAAAATTGTAGAGTACTTAGTTACTTCACACCACTGGTTAATATATATTGTGTATTACCTAACATTCAGACTCTGAGAAGATGTCAAATAAATATATTAGAGTAGATATATAAAGTAGCATAAAATGAAAATACTAAAGTAAAGTAACCTCGAAGTTTTCTTACACACATTTCTAGACACATTATACGACTGCTTAGATGTAAAAACCCAAACTAAATTAAGTATTCTGCTCATGCCAAAGCCCAATGTATGCCTCATTACTTCCATTAGCGTTAGGGACACAGCAGCACCGCCTCCATTCACACTCTATTAGAGCTCCAATATGGCTGTTTTAAACATGGCCTGCACTGAAAGCTGGACATTTAATGTAATCATCATTGTTCAGTTAGTATCCTAAACAATTACTCGACTATATGTAAGCATAGAGGCGGCAGGGATTGACCATTGTGTGTTCAGTTTTGAGGAGAATTTTCTGTGGCGGCGTTTGACAAGTGATTGTTTTATCTTAAAACGCAGCGAGGGCTTACATTCAACAGGGAATACATCCAATGTTATGAGGCTGGGATTAAACCATCTGCATGATTTGGCACTTCTTTTCATTTCTGCATGCTACATGAGCTTTCCAGGCCAAAATTAAGGGCTTAAGGTTTTCATTTTTTGCACTGAGGAATGCGTTTTTTTAAGGGGAAACTCGAGTGGAGTACTTCATGAGATCTGACAGGCATGCAAATAGATAGCTTTTTGAGGGAATAACATATAAATAAAACCCCCCAGGGATGAGGGATATCTTCTTGTAGATATTATATGAAGGATCATACTGTACCAGGGACTTGTTTGGCATGTTTATGTCGGTTAATTGTCTCATCGCTGTGTTAAAAGCAGAATAATATTATGTAAGAAATGTCAGTTTGCTTGGACAAAAAACTAACAAACTCAAGTTCCCATGTCATGGCCATTTCTACTGATCATATTTCCATTGTTGAGGTCTACTAGAATACATTTAAATTGTGCAATGTTCCAAACTCACATTGGTTCCTCATACAGCATCTCTGTATAGTATGTGTATTCACTCTCTGTCCTACACGGCTTGTTGGAGCTCCTGCCCCCCCCCCTCCCTGTGAGCCCAGTGTGCTCTGATTGGTCGGGACGTTGCGAGGCTCGTTGCTGCTGCGAGGAGCGGACAGGTTTCCGGGTCGGCGATACAGCGAGAACAAGCGAAACTCATCCTGAGCACACAAACACTCACAGCCGAAGTAAAAACAATAAGTGTGGCTTGATATTGAGTAAGAAAAAGGTTTATAACGCTGTGAGAATGGGTCTGCGGAGAGCATTTCTCCACCATCCCAACTCGTCTATTACCAACCAGGGAGCTCTATGCAAGTCAATGGGGACTCCCTGTTAGTTAGCATCCTGGTGTGTGAGGGGCTCCAAGGATTGGTCCATTTGGGCCAATCCGGTCATTTGTTGTTGATCTGGGTGTTCACACGTCACAGAACCCAGGAAGCAAACAATGGAAAATGAGAAATGTCCAACGAGGCGTTCTGGGGCAGCATAGACAGGTCTTTTCTGTGTTAGAGTTTTACTCGCTACAGGGTGTACTTTGAGGGTTTGTGACTCTGCAGACCGTTTACATGCAGAAGCTTCATAACACACAAGGGGACGGGTGATAACCAGAAAAGCATGACATGGGACCTTTAAGTAGCTTTTTGGCGCTTTACACGACTCCCTCTGCACATGGTATGCATTGGAAAAAGCTCAGTTGTCATCTCAGGTTTTATTTATTTTTTAACATTATCCATAGTGATCTTACAGACGAAGACAACAGGTTGTAGTTTAAAGCCCTGGGAAAATCTAGTATGTAGACATCGAGTGTTTTCTTAAAGTCTGAAAACAGGTCAGCAACAATGTTGACGCTTTTAATAAGAATACAAATACAATTAGGTAATTGGTTCCAGCTTCTCAAATGTAGATGTTTTTATTTATCTCAGTCTTGTAGCATGGTATACTGAATATCTAAGGTTTTTTAAGACATTTTACAGCTTTATTTGGGATAAATAAAGTATATTTTATCTTAATCCATGAATTTAGTATAATCTGTGGGTCATTAGATAATTCAATTAACCGTCATTTGCAGCCCTATAACTTTAAACCGAGAAGAAATATATAAAAGCAATAAAAAACAAATCCTCCCATTGTCTACAGGCGGCGTGTGGCGCAGTGGGTTGTGCGTGTAGTAGGGCTGTGCGATTATGGCAAAAATCCTAATCACGATTATTTTGGTCAATAATTGATATCACGATTATTAAAAACGATTATTCATTTACTTTGAAAACATCCATTTATTGAAACAAAAATGTGAACAGTATGTTTTTAAGAGTTGATTACCCTGAACTTTAAGTATAATTCAACTGAAAAACAAAAAAAATAAATAAAAAAAAAAAATAATAATTACATTTTTTTTTTTTTTAATAAAAATAATAATCGTTTTATTTCGATTACGTTGTTTTCGTAATCGTTGCAAGCCAAAATCGTAATCGAGATTAAAATACGATTAATTGCACAGCCCTAGCGTGTAGGTGTTCGGATCAGGGGGTTCAAACCCCACTGCAGTCAGCATGTCGTTGTGTCCCTGAGACACTTCGCTCCGTGGGGGGGGGGGTTGTCCACAGTATTGAGTATGTAAGTCGCTTTGGATAAAAGTGTCTAACAAGTATCATGTGATGTCTACAAAGTGTTTTGGTGTTTGCATCATCACATTAAATGTGTGCCCTCCCCAAACAAACCCAATCAACAAAATGAATCCATGTTTTTGACACAGAAGTCACTTTTACACCTTTATTTGGGCTCCCAATACACAAATCGAGGATATGTTCATCAATACAGAGTCTGCTGCTTTAGATCCCATGATACACTGAATGAGGAAGGTCTGGACTGATGCGATAACTACAGTCCTATTTACACATTCTTATTTTAGAGATTTTCTGGTAGTTAATAACATTTATCATACTGTATAGCGTAGGGCTGCTCAATTAATCGTATTTTAATCGCAATTACGTAAACTAAATAAAACTATTTTTTCTTTTTCAGTTGAATTTTACTTAAAGTTCAGGGTAATCAACTGTTAAAAAAGAAATTCTCCAATAAATTGATGTTTTCAAAGTAAATGGATAATCGTGATATCAATAATTGACCCAAATAATCGCGATTATGATTTTTGCCATAATCAAGCAGCCCTAGTATAGCGATTGACAAGGTACAATCACATGGCCCTTTTTGTAATTTTTAGCCTATATATCTTAAATGCACTTTCACAGCAGATGTAACGTAAACTTCATTAAGTTCAGGTGCGGCCTTAGGAGTCCCGATAAACAGCAAATAGACATGTTAGTTTTTCGTTTTTTTTTTGTTGAGCTATTGATGCACTCTTTGAAAAGTAAGCAGACCATGTTTTCCCTAAAGACAGACACACGAGGTGCTGCCGTCGTCGTCGTCAGCAAACGGACGAGGTGATACATCTCCACAGATACAGGTAACAAACCCAAACAGAGGAAGATTCGTTCTTATATCAAAAAAGTTCAAGACCTGAGATTTTCAGTGGAACAAAATGTCTTCAACGTACGGGGGAAAAAAACAAAGAAAAAGGACCGTTTGTAAACTGTCACGGTGGCTGCGAACACTAGCTTCCCTTTTGTGACTTAAAAACATGCACGATAAAAATCATAATGTCAAAGAATGTTTAAAATCTCATTATTTCAGCCGTAATTCTTTAAAACTTTTTTTTTTGTTGCAAGCTAGTAGTACACAGCTCTATGCATATGATTTTTTTTCTGACAGAGAATCATCAGTGTGTAGACACGACTGAGGGCGATGCAGATAACTTAAGACAAATAAATTCTTTCTATTAAACATGGTAATACCTTATTCTAGACAACACTGCGGACTCTCCGAGGGTTACAAGTTCATTCCTTGGGCACTTAGTAAAGAGTCCAGCATGTCGAAAAGTGTCTTTGTAGTCGGTGTGTTGGCCGTTTGTGGTCAGCATGCCGTTGGTGCCGTCGTGGCCGTGATGCTCCATCATCCTCTGGCCTCCTTCTGACGAGAAATGGGCCGAACCTGCTTTGGAGCTCCGGCTCTTGGACGAATGGTGGTGGTGGTTTCCTGCTTCAGAGTGAGGTCTTTTTCGGGAAGAGGAGGAGGCCCCGTCAGGAGCTCTTATCGATAACGAGGCGCTGTCTATTGTCCCCCGGGCGTTCCCACTGAGGGCGTAAGGATGCGAGTGGCCGTGTTTCGAGTGGCGGTGATGCTCTTTGTGCTTGTCTTTACCGCCTGGCTCCGAGCCGCCGTGACGCTCCGACGAAACTTTGATTCTCATCTTGAGCTCTTCACCCGTTGCCGAGCCGTTTTCCGCTAAAGAGTGAGGCAGCCGAGCCTTTTTCGAGCTGCTCTTCTCTCTCCTGCCGTCGCCCGACTGCCCCGCCTGCTGGGAGCGTTTCTTGTGGTGGTGCGAGGAGGTTTGGGGAGGTATGTACATGTCTGTGTTCGACTCGTCCTTTACGCCGTTCTGCGAGGTCACGTCCGTCGCCGCGTGTTTCTCTCGGTACTTTTCCAGAGTCAACACTTTCTGCGGCCGTGAAAAAGTGGCAGCGTTTGCATTGAGCGGCTGCTGTTTGCTGCTGGAGCCGCCGGCAGCTTTGTGTTCGTGTTTCACCAGCGTGAAGTCCGGCTCGGGGAAGTTGTCGTATCCGCAGCTCTTTGACTCGTCGCTCAGCGGCTGGTAGGAAGCGTAGGAGGCTGCGATGTTGTTGAGGGACGGCATATCTGAAGAGTCTGAGGAAGTAGAGGGGAAGAAGGAGTTGCTGACTCCGGGAAGGCCATCTAAGGACGTCCCCTGGTACACACTGTCCACAGAAGAGCCATCCGACTTTGGCTTCTTAGCTGCTTGAATAGCCTGTTAAAAAAACAAAGAATTCAACATGAGATATTGAAGGTAAATCCTCCAAACCGTCAAATGGCATTAAGTTAAGTATTAATGACGCACCCTCCAGTTTCGTATCCTCTTCAGTTTGCTGGGCGTCTTTTCAAGGATCTGAAGAAACTCGTGTGTGAGCTCTGAAAAAGAAAAAATAAGACGAACATGTCAGTGATCTCTCCTTGATGCAACAAATGATAACACACCTTTGGGGCCTCATTCGTAGTGTGTATATTAAAATGCTACACAGCTTCTTAGTCTTTTTGGTATTTCTACTGATTCAGTTTGAAGTATCCGGTACTTCTGCACAGCTAAATAAGCCTGCACTGACACGATTATATTACAATAATACACGCAGCTCTTACCGTCCAGCAGCTGTAGCGTGACGCTGCGATCCACGTACTCCCACCAGTGTTTGCTGTCTGTGGACACGGGGATCTCCCAGTTGGACCACTTGCAGGCCAGGTGGATGCAGACGCAGGCGACCACAGTGGGTCTGTACTGCAGGCAGAAGGTGGTGAGGTGCAAACTGCAGAGGAGACAAAGACACAAGAGAGAGACATACGACCGTCAGCTGCAGGTATTTCACACACTTCATACACTCAAATAGAAGTTTAAAGCATACTGGCCATCTTATGTTCACGTCTCATACACACACCCTTACCTTATAGTACTGGAATGTAAGATATTTTATTTTTGCTAAAATATGTTCCTAAATGTAAGTATAAGACATCATATTTTGAAACTGTGTATAAATTGTGTTTTAAAAACAGTGTTTCTCAATCTCTTAATGAGCAACTATTACATGAAATCTCTAATTACATCAATGGGACTTCACAACAACACACACCAAGACTGAGAAACACTGACGTTGGAAGCCAAAGACATTTAAGTTTTCTACGGTTAATTTTCTCTGCACCCTGAATCCCAAACTAGACTGCAAACCGGCTCGTATGTACTGAAGCAAAACCAGTGACAAAGGAAGTTATTTCTTGTTCTTATTACCAACAAGACTGCATCCTCCTAAGCAAAAGTGCACTCTTAGCAGAAATGACATGTAATTATAGCATGTAAAATAGTGTTATAACTCAAAAGTTAAGAATTATGTTCAATGGTTTTCTATTATTGCATAGCTTATATCTCAACTTGCATGACTTGTTATAAAGAATAACTAGATACATGTCAATAGTTTGCACGTCGTAGATCTCGTTTACTTTGAAGCAATTTGGCTTTGTATAATTGGGCATAATTCCATTGTCGTTAATAATACACAATATAATGTCCCCCAATTATCAACCCCGATAACTATCATGCATCCCTTACTTTAATACTGTCATTATCAACAATTTGGGGTTATTACAATCACTGCCACACTTCACTATGTGTGCATGAACTCAGATTAAAGCATTCTTTCTACCCTCATCTGTGGGGGGAAACGCAGTGCAGTAAACCCCTCGTTAGTCACCAAAATATCCAAATATTTCTGCCTCTTCAAAAGACAACAACCCTACGTTACACATGCACTGCACACCTATGTTAGATCTGGTCATACAAACCGCACAGTTTGCAGTATAGTTTGGTGTTAGCTCTTTTAGGGTAGGGTAAAAAAATGTGCACAAAAAATTAATAAAGAACTGTAAAACTATACTTACCAAAGCACTCAATAAGTTTAAGAATCTTTAGTGGCAATCTATATTCAGGCTACCATTTGAGAGTTCTCTTTTAGACATATGCACTCCGTACCAAACAACCTTGAGAGGTAGACAGCACCACTACACTCCACATTGTGCATTCAACCCCTATGTGCCAACACGGAGCCCTTGTACAATACACCGCACACAGCAGCCCGGACAGGTACTTCCCCACATTGGGGTTTCCCGAAATCCAGGCGCAAAAAGGGCGTTGGACACAGGAAGGGGGGCCCTGCAGGACAGGAAGCTATAGTGTGCCATTACAGTGCAATAATGGGAACAGGATAATAACCTGTTGGTAGCCATGAAATAGGAAGTCTGTGCCAAATCCTTGCTTGCTGTAAGACAAGAAGAAAGTGTGTTTTTAGACAATGAGACGATACTTTGAGATAGCATTTTTAAATTAGCATTCATTTAACCGAGCTCAGAAAAAGTGGCACTAAGTCACTGTACATGTTGAGGTATTTTAAACAGGGATAAATATGAGAAGTTTTACCTCGCACTAGCTGGGAACACCTCACAACATCAGTGTGTGGATGATCAACTGTTATTTCAAAACCTGCAATAAATAAAATATGTTTAATGAGGAGGATCAGCCACTGGTGTAAGCAACACGTCAGCAGAAATGTGGTGTAGATTTGCTTAAAAAAAAGCAACTAAAAGAATATTTCATGTTGAATATAAGCTAGCACTCACCCAGGGTTTGCAGCACTATTGTTTCCAGTGCTACAAGCTCTTGTGTCTGTTGCTGGAATGCCTAAAAAAAGACCAATCAATGCACAATTTTAAATCTGTTTACCACCACATTTATACTGATGATTCAACCTGATATCAGCATTCCTATACAAATGAAAGCACTGCAGGCGGTAACACTGTAAAGCACATGTGTCAAACTCAAGGCCCGGGGGCCAAATCAGGCCCTTGGTGGATTTAATTTCGGCCCTCAGGATCATTTCTAATTACTATTAGATCTGGCCCGCCGGTATATTGCACCTTCACTCAATCCTGAGGGTCTCCTCAGCTCAGAGCCTGACCCCAAACATTGATGAACTTGCACCCGAGATGAGATGCCAAGTATCTGGCTTGAACTAGCATCACAGAGCAGCACACTGAGTTTACATGGATGTTTCCTTCTGCACTTTCTCTCTCACGACAACAGGGCATGTTTGGTTTTTCTTTGAGGGAAATAGTTTTTTTGAAGCTGTTGTTGGCCTGTGGAAAAATGTAATCATAAGAAATGAAGCTGCAGATAGAGCCATAAGAAATGAATGCAACTGATTATTTAATATTGTTTTTTTAGGCAATCATTTAAGCTTTGTTAGTTCCAGGTTTAATATGTGCAATAAGTTCATTTCAATACGTTCTGCAATAAACATTGAACCAGTCCGGCCCTCGACTAGCACCCATTTTTTTATTTTGGCCCACTGTGTATTTGAGTTTGACACCCCTGCTGTAAAGGCTCGAGGAAGGGTGCTTAAAGAGGGATATTTAATACTGATTATTATATAAAACAAAGAAACGCAGCAACGTGAAGCTTTAAAATGACATAATCTATACAGATAATTATGTTGTTACTGCTCTACTGAAGCTTCACAAAAACACTTTACGAGTTACTAACAATTGCATGAATGTTTACTCCATGGTTTACTTACGTTGCTCTTAGGGTCTAGGGCAGGCTCTTGAGGGTTAATGTAGGCATGGGCTATTTTAATGACATGCTCCAGCTTTCTGGGCTGTTCCTCAACTTTAGCTGCCAGGAACAGCGTAGTCTGAGAGATAACCTAAACAGAAGAAGAAAAAAAACCCTCAGTCAGTTTTCATAGGCGGCACCAGCTGTAATTATAGCATCAGCAAACACTGCAGTCGTACTTACATTTCTATGGAATTTGCTGAAGGAGTGAATCATATAAAATCTGTGCATATATACTATAGCAGTGTTGATAATCAATTGGGAGCTGGGTGTGCAGTTAAGGAATGACACATGGATGATATACAGTAAGTGGTAATTGATTGTAAAAGCATAGAAAAACGTGCATCCTGCAAAACCACATAATCAAATAAGGGATACCAGTATTAGTAATCATGCAATATCACTTATGTGCAATATATATCACTTTATAATTATTATGTGTACTGCCTGTTAGTTAAGACTATTCAACTTCTGTAACTCAATCTGTAATAACGGTGCAATATATGCTATTATGTTCACTATCAGACTACTTCTACATGCTAATTTTAATTTTAAATACTGTTACCTACTGGTGTCCACCTGGATTGCTAGTTTTGTAAATTGTGTTAGGTCTATAACAGCTTTTTTCTATATAAATTGTTGTTTTCTTACTTACTTGAAATCCTCTTTACCTGTGTGTATGTATGCATCATATACACCAAAACAAATTCCTTGTATATGTAAAGCTACGTGGCATTAAAGCTGATTCTGATTACAGATATCATAAGACACAAAGCTAACAATGGACTGCAGTAAGAAGAGACACAACAATAGCTAAGCTAACTAGCAGGCAGGCCTTCACGTTTCCTGCAGGCTGAATATAAACACATTGCAATCCGATGTAAACAACTCTTTAGAAATCTGTAAGTAAAAGATTTTCCGTCTGTTTTGATTGTCTAAAAAACGACTTTTAACACGTGTTGCGGTTTGGGTGTTTCTTGAAGCTAATGCTAACAGGAGCTAACACCAGTGGGCCGGTTAGCCTGGAGGTTTTTTTTTTGTTGGAAGGATACACGTTGAGTCTCTGGCCGATATCTTGGATTAAATTGGCCGCTTGTTGCCGGTAAGAGAGCTCCCGGTCGCCCTCGATTCCGGTGCGTCGGGACGGCGTGTTGTCCAGCTGCTCCCGGGAGAAGATCCATTTGGTGGAGGGTCCCCGGTGCACCGCCATTACGCTCCCGCAGCCAAGACGGTGCTAGCATCGGGAGGGAGTGAGGGGGCACCGGAAGGACGAGATGGGTTTTACCGGTGGACTGCTTTCTGCACAGCGCACCCAGGATGCTGGTGGTGCAAAGAGCATCGAGTGTTTGTATTCAAGAACAACAGAAATCAGAACCAAAAACCTTAAAACAGCAGTAAAGTGCACAGTGATGTTTAGTATTTAATGCATCTGACATTATGTCCACTAACAGCAGTATAAGGCAGTACAGATATTACAAACAGCAGTGTAGAACATTAAAACCAGGTGAGATCTGGTGTATAATGCAGAATAAAAATTGTGGACAGTTTTAGTCATTTTCACTATAGCAATATGGGCTGAAATATCTAGTTTAGCCACTAGAGTTCACTAGTGTACTTCCCCTTAGAAATAAGAGTTTATTCTAATCATATTGCATTCTTATCTTATTATTAACAGTGCATGTTTATTGTTGGCACAACGTCTCTATAATTGCAGATTGCTTGTTGACATATATTGCAAATATTTGAACAATATAATTAAGACTATCCAGCCCAAAGTTGTGCTTTTTATGCATTACAGTATGTTGTTAGATAAGGCTTCCTAATCAATTGAAGTCTAAAAACGTCTTTATTATCCTAATTTAAATCATCATATTTGACCTATGCAAGCATGTACAATGTGTTGCCACATGGTGGAGCATCTTCTGCTCTGCATTGCTCTCTTTCTGCCACTAAAGGGAAGCAGAGAACACAAATCAAGTACGTTTAAAAACCCTCTGCACCAAGTGATCTAACAAAACAAGGAACCTGTTAGGTTTACATAGGCAAACTGTATAAGCAGTCTAAATTAACTACATGCAACCAATAGTCTGTCATTAAATAAATAGATCTAAGTAAATGCATGGGGGGAAAGTCATTTTTACGCAGAGAAAACAAACTTCTGCTTATAAATTAGTCATTCATCTTAGAAACCCTTTATGATGAACACATTAATGCATCCACATCAATGCAGGACTGTTGTGTGATGATGATGAAAACTCCTCTTCACCCTCTGGGGTCAACAGGTAATTAGAGTCCAGGTGTTGGTATTTCACGACATCTCGAATTTACCCAGAAGGGACGCTTTGGAATTGTTGTGAATATTTTTCTATGGCGTTTCCAAACAGAGAGCATCAGGTTTGTCAGCACAACGCCTTCAAGATAAACAGATAGACAAGGACCGTAATAAAACAAGGCATAATTGAATGTAAACACATCGTATTAGCTATAAACCTGTCTTAACCTGTGTATTTCAGCCCACCAATACAAATAATGGCTATTGAATAAAATGACTTACAAGTTAAAGTTATGCATTTAAAATGTGCAGTATCAGCCTAAATTAAATGGAGTACACTTACGCATGCACTGTTGTTGTAATGTAATGAAAAAGGAGGTGGATACTTTAGTAAAGTTCCCAATTTGCAGCCTACAACCGCGTTTTCGGTTAAATAAAAATAAAAGTCTGCACTTTTTGTCTCATAAATACGGTACTGACAATGCAAGCCTTTACATTATGTCCAAATCAAAAGAGCATGGACGCTTTAAATACATTGTGTTTCCTTCAGGTGCACAACACTGCTTTGTTTTGAAACAACCATCTGTTAATTTCCGGTTTTGCTTCACCTCACATTGTGCAGTTTAGCGCATCTGGACCTGGCGTCTCCCTCCCCTCTCTGTCTCTGGGTGTCTCCCCCGTTGAAAGCCTGCACTTCTCGCCCAGGTGAGACATTTTTGGCGTGCGTAATTGGAACCGCAACGTGCCCAGAAGATGACGGACTCCACACCGGCAGAATCCACCGCCGTTTCGGACCCGGTTGTTGTGGAGAACGGGCAGTGCGAGAAGGAGGAATCCCCGGAGCAGCAGCAGCCGCAGACAGACACTGAAAGTCGGGGAGAGGGTCTCAAGATGGACCAGGAGATGAAGATAACAGACAGCTTGGACGACGGAGGTAGGCGGTGGGATACATGTTAAAAAATACTCAAAATCTTACTCAAGTAAAAGTATTAGCATCAATATATTTGTATTTGTGGCAATTCTAGATAATATTGTTGCATCAATAGCTTTTTACTGTTGTAGACAAACACAGTTGGGATTGATTTTGTATTAATTAATTAAAATAATTTGATTCTTTTGTGACTTAAATAGTTAGTCCACTAGTTTAATTTGTAGAGGTGCATTTTGTTAACAGTAGGACATCGTTACTGGATTTTCTCTGGAAAAAGGAAAATAACTTCTGTTTTAATTGCACACAAATCATTTAGTAGTGTAATAAAATAATAAATAATGTGTAGGTATAAGTTACTTTCTAAAGAATAATTAAGGACTGATTTACCCCTTGCACCAACATCAATGTTTAGCTGGGGAATGTGATATGTCTTGACAACTTTTGAATGCATTGCCAGGAAGTCTGGTTCAGATATTTCCCTCAGGATGTTTATGATCCCGTAACTTAATGACAGTACCATCATCTCCTGCTGTACTTTGTGTTAAATGCAGATTAGCTAAATCATAGCATAGAATAGCGGTAGAAACTCTATAGTGATATATTTCATAAATATATGATGATGACTCACAATCCCTCTTACATATGATTTAAGTCAGTTTAATGCTTATCAGTTCGGTATTAGGGAAGAGGAAAATATGTATTATGTGATGACGTTGAATATTGCCATAATGATATAACCTGTGATAAACTAAAAGATATTAACGTTTACTAACTTTATACTGCTTTCTGCAAAAATACAACACTCTCTTTC
Organism: Trematomus bernacchii; assembly: GCF_902827165.1. Taxonomy (NCBI): domain Eukaryota; kingdom Metazoa; phylum Chordata; class Actinopteri; order Perciformes; family Nototheniidae; genus Trematomus; species Trematomus bernacchii. Next base: position 7,230,301 of record NW_022987821.1, on the reverse strand, counting down.
ATAATACTAAATAAATCCCTTTTTTCGCTATGTGTTCAGACGTCGTAATGATGGATAGAAATGATATTTTTTGCAGCCTCATTATGTTAATTCAATACTGTTCTAATTGTGGAAACAGAGCTTCAAAGCTGAGTTTAGATCCCTCTCTGAGTCATGTGTTGTTGTCTGCAGGTCTTCTGGAGAGCAGCATGCGTCTGAAGCCTCATGAAGCTCAGAGTTATCGTAAGAAAGCTCTCTGGGTGTCCTGGGTCTCCATCGTGATCACACTCATCCTGGCCGTCGTCTCTTTCAGTGAGTCACTCCCCCTCAGGTCAAACACTGACGCCTGCTGCTCGGTTCTTCAGCTGAAGGACAGGTTTATTATTTACCGTGGCATCTGAAAAGCTGATTAAACAACGGCACTTAAAACACGCTGCTTTGACGTCCTTCATACCAAGATACTGTTTTCATTTAAACTCCCACGGCTTCCACTTCAAATGACAACTTCTCTCAGTGAACAAAGCCACAGGAAGCGTTGGTGCTGTCAAGAGTGTGAACTTGACCTTGAGTTTTATTTCTGTCGGAGGAAGAAGAAGAAGTCTTAGCTCTGGTTTTTCTGCATAGATAAGATGAGTCATTCATTGAGAGGAGAAAGGGAAGAATTGTGACGTTTTTCAGACTTTTGCATCCCTTATTTTTCATATCTCTGCATGTCAAAGGCTTGAAGTGATAGACTTTGTAGATCAAACTCAGGTTACATGCTGTTTTTCTCTTTGTCAAATTAGATTTTTACCAATTATTGACACTTGACACACTTGAATCTTTGTCAGATATCTATACAAAATAAGTCAAATGTCTTGTTTATTCACATGACGATGCTTCTTCCTCTGCAGGGAATACTGAGCAGGGCTTTGACTGAATGAATTTGCTCAGAGTAGCTGCAGTGCAGAGATTCCTGTAAAGATAGCATGTTGTTCTTCATATGGACTAATATATAGACCGGGGTCGTTACTCAACACACACACAGTTGCTTCACTTCCATTCTGACAAACAGTTAGTGAGAAACACCAGTGGTTCAATAAATGAATCAGAGGCTTGTTTGAGAAGGAAATTAAGAATTGGAATTGGATTGGTTGACCTCGTGGGTTAGAGTTAGTGCAGCGAGTTGTTGGAGTGAAGTAATTTTGTTTTTAGAAATCAGCCCCTCTTCCTGAGTTCAGTACATGTTGTTTCAAACGTTTTGCCCACTTCCTGTTTCTGATAAAGTCTAGGCAGGTCTGTCTCAGCTTCCTTCTCTGTCATGTATGTTCAACTTAACCCCTTAAGACCCAAGGCTTTATGGTCATGCGTACATTAGCTACAGCATTTGGCAGGATCCTCCTACATGCAACACACTAGACATACAATAGTGGAAGAGACGTAATGGTGCAAGTAATTGACATGTTTCTATACCCAACAACCAGTCAATTAGATGCACTATGACCTTATCGTTGCTGTGCAGATTCTACTTCTTATTCTACCTGCAACTTCCTGTGTAATATTGTTGTGAAAATTAATATTTATTAGCAAACAAGCAATGACAAACCTCCTGTTTGGTAACATGCCAGCGAGTCCCATTGTAAATAAGAACATTTCAATGTGCACAGAGGGTGTGAGAGTCCTGTTGTTAACCAGCTGTTTGCGCACTGTGTGTTTCTATAAGGAGCCTTTGCATTAGGGGACATTGTAAACTGAGTAAACACAGTACGACATAATTCAAAGGAAGAAACTAATGGACTCAGGCGGTAGAAAGTACACAGAGAAGGCAAAGATTAAAACCATTACTCCGTCATTGGTGGCCTGAATAAAAACAAGATAATGGGTTTGGCTCTTAATGGCTATATATGTGTTAAAAATAATATGAAAAGTGCCTTTATGCTATCTAGAGCAGAGCAGTAGAAGAAAAATCGAAAGAAAAATAATCAGCATCTATTTTCATAATGGATTAATCGTTCATTTTTCTAGCAAAAAAGTCTTAATATATGATATTAAAGGGAGTAAAGTTGGGTTTTGATGTTGGGACCTTGTATTTTGAGAAACGGATGTGGACATTTTCCACAATTTCCTGACCAAACGATTAGTTTAGAATATAATTAACAGGTTAATCAACAATGAAAATAAGTGCTATTTGTAGCCCTAATGGCCTCATTAAACTATAAAAAAGGACAAGCCGGAAATGTTCCATCTATAAATCACTGATCACTTTCATTTTATTATTAAAGGACATGGAGCATTATTTGCCTTCTTGCTGAGAGTTAGATAAGAACATTGATACCACTCTCATGTCTCTACAGGTTAACAGATAACGTCAAAACAACAAGTTATGAAACATATCTTCATGATGAATGATCTTAAGCTGCTCCCTGTTTGATCTGCATGATGCCAGCATTACAGCTATTATCTTGTAGAACATTTGCATTACTCTAACATGGCAAAGACGCCTTCTTTAAGAGAGAGAGAGAGAGAGAGAGAGAGAGAGAGAGAGAGAGAGAGGAGAGAGAGAGAAGAGAGAGGAGAGAGGAGAGAGAGAGAGGAGAGCGAGAGAGAGAGATGCTATTAATAATATTATAGAGATAGAGTAGATAAGAAGAGAGTATAGCTCCCGAACGTCTCTCTCTATCTCTACATCTCTTCTATGCTGCTCGAGCTCTCTTCTCTCTCTCTCTCTCTCTCTCTCTCCGCTCTCGCTCTCGCTCTCTCTATCTACTCTAGCTCTCTTTCCGGCAGGGCCATTTGTCAGTTTTATCACATCGATGTTCCAGTTGGTAACATAGCATGTTGGCATTTCACATCTAATATAGAGGTGATACTGTTTGGCTTTGAAAGACCTGGTCTGGATAGGCGCACTTCACTGTTGCTTTGAGTTAGAGGATAGGATCAACACTGTTCTCTAAGCTTTAGCTGTTTGATGTCCTTTAATTCAGCCTGAACTGGACAGTCTATTTCAAACTGAAGCAGATTAGTTTTTAGACTTTGCCTTTACAGTATGTGACCCACAGTGTCACCTCCATCCAGCTCATGATCATTTGTCCGCAGAGTAGAACGTTGTTATGTATGTAATTCAGCCCCCTCGCTGCAGCTTACAAAACAAGGTGTTGTTACAGCGGCAGACTAACAGCATCCGTCCACCAAGTGTACAAAGAATATCGTTGACAGTGATTTGCATAATGCAGCTCCAGAAACAGCCAATCAACAGGCAGAGCTCAGATGGTGTTTTATCTTCTGTACTCCTGGGTTTCTTGTCAGATGAGACAAGGAGGGAAGAGGGGGGAGACGGAGGAGATCTCATATATATGTGTGTGTGTTAGTGTGCCTGTGTGTGTTTGTGTGTGTGTGTGATAGCCCGCTGCGATGCTCGAGCTCCGTCTCTGCTGACACCCACCAAGCTTTCTTGGGAGCCAATTAGCCGTCGCTGGGCTCCGCTTTGAAGCACCGCAGCAGATTCATTTACACACAGCTTCTTGTCTCTGTTCCTAATGAAGGAGCTAGGAGAAAGGGGAAGGAAAGAGGGGATGAGAGAGGAGCAGCATACATTTCTAGATTATCTTTAACCCCCAGCTCATGATGTGTACGTGCAGATCGGTGAGGTTTCCATCCAAAATAGGACCTCTAACAGCTGGAAAGTTTCATAACATTGCATGAAATAACTTCCAAAAGCAAAGCTATCAAGTCACTGTGTTGCTCTCTGATGATTATAGCAGATAGTTTTGTATTTCACTTTGAAATTGCATCTTGTTGTACCTTTCTGTAAGGTATATATGCATACATACATGCTCAGTTAATGATATGTCAAAGCCCTTCATGTGTGAACAGAAAAAGAGAGCCTCATCGCGTCACGTAGCATCCTTGTTATGTCAACTCGAGCCGATGCGTGAAATCAGGTTCCTCCCTTTCCATGAACAGCTATCAACTTGTATTTGCTTTCACACACGTCTGTTACCGCACTGAAAGAACATCTTGTATGTTAAAGCAGGGATTAACTGTGCCTCGATGTATATGTCAGACTTATTGCTTCCATGCTGCATCTCTGCAGATCTCTCATATTACAAAACAAAGCTCACAATCTCATCTGTATTCAAGGGTTGTTCATCCTGTGTGCTGGAGTGTTCTCCAAAGCATGAGCAGAGGCAGCATTCAGCTCTGTTTTCATTTTGGTCTGGGGAAGTGGATGATTGCACCTTGGCTGATTGTCGGTAAAACAATAAAGAAAGAAGAGGGAAAGGAGATATAGGGAGGCTTGAGAAGGAGGGGGAAGGAGCTAGGACGTGGATACAATTATGATTTAGCTATTGTTGCATCAGAAATAATATTAAGAAGTAAAAGGGAAGGGTTTGTGCATGCAGGCTGAGGCGAGTCTATGGCCCCTAGTGAGCGTCGCTAAAAATAAACCTGTGAGGAGAGGAGAGGATTCTTTTGCTCTTCCCCTTGCAGGTGCATGCTCAGTGTTTACTTTCAACACATCATATTATCACTTAGCCACAATTAAAACACTCAGTCAATAAAATGCATCCTCTTCGGCCTGTCTGGTTTGGCAGGTTTGCCATTATCCTGGTGTCAGTACTCCTGCAGAAAGACTTCTATCTTAATGTCTGCATGTGGGGATATATACCTGGGACCAGACTACAGTTTGTAACATAAAAAGATGACTGAAAATGCATGACTTTTTATAGGAAGAAGTGGTGATTAAAGGTGGGAAGATGTGTGTATGTCCCCCCTTTTAAATTCAGCTTTTTCTACTATTAATATTTTGATTGAACCCAAACTGACTACTTTTGTTTAACAGTGTGTCTTTATTTTCTTCCCAGCTGTGTCCATCATGCGCCACAGTGCTTCTGCTTTTGCATTTGCTGTAAGTCAACTTTAAAGTCTCCTCTTCACTTTAGTTACTCACACTTTATGTTGTAGGGTAAGATAAGATCATCTGAAACTGTTTTATTTGTGTTTTCTCTCTGCAGTTTGATGCCTCCCTGGATGTATTGTCCTCTGCTATAGTACTGTGGCGGTACCGCAACCCGTCAGCGGTCCACTCTGCACACCGCGAATACCTGTGAGTACAAAATAATACCTGTTACTAATTTGTGTATCCTTCATAGACTGTCCAGGTAACCCATTGGTTTGCTAACTACCATTTGTATGTCTAAAATGTTGCGTGTTGGCCGTCATCTCCTTGTTTTCTGGAACAAATATAGGGTCGAGCTAAGTACATATGACCCCTGACATTATCAGGCAGCCAAAAGTCTAAATTGGTTTCGTTTTTTCGGCACTGGACATAACTGATACCTACATAAACTGAGAATGCCAAAACATGTCTAAATAATTTGTATTTGAGGCATAAAACCGTGCTGTAATAAAGAGGTGATTACTTGATGGCTTACCTGCACCGGCACCTACATTAAAACTGACTAAATATGTAATTCATCTTGCAGAATGTCATACAAATATATTTTAAATACATGTCCAAGGAGTAAATATATTGTGTTGACGGCTGTCTTTCTGTATATTTTGAATTCTGCGTCTTAAAATCCAATTTAAAGACTACTTGCAGTTGTTTTAGGCTTGACCATATGGTTTCATTACCTAATGATATATATAGGTATATATCATCATAATCACCTGTGTGTGTGTGTGTGTGTGTGTGTGTGTGTGTGTGTGTGTGTGTGTGTGTGTGTGTGTGTGTGTGTGTGTGTGTGTGTGTGTGTGTGTGTGTGTGTGTGTGTGTGTGTGTGTGTGTGTGTGTGTGTGTGTGTGTGTGTGTGTGTGTGTGTGTGGGGTTAGCTGGCCGGCTCTGTTGTGATTGGTCAACCGCTTAGAGATGTCCCGCCCCTTAGCATGTAACGTACAATGTGTGTGTAACGTACAATGTGCGCTAGCCAATAGAAGCGCGAGTGTTACATAGTGATTTAATCTGGAGATGTTAGGTGTTTCCTTAGTTACTTCATGCGCGCGTGCGTGCGTGTTTTATGCTGTAGAGGGGTGTATTACTAATAATATTCAGGGTGCTGGCTGCAAGCAGGCGACCACAGAAAGATGAAGTAAAGCACTTCACTTTTATTTTGCAGTTTTTTTGCACTGAAATTACTTTGACAGCAATAACCAGTTGATCTTAAGAAAAAAATTAATTCAGCCAAAACAACAGCATCTGTTACTGAATGAATCACATGAAACTTACTGTCAGAGCATCTGGTAGATTCAAACAGTGAGTCACACACACACACACACACACACACACACACACACACACACACACACACACACACACACACACACACACACACACACACACACACACACACACACACAGACTGCTAATTAGCGAGGAGTCAGATGAAAAGCCATCTTCTAGAAAAAGGCCATAAAGACACAAATTCATCCGTAAATTTATTTTCTATCTGTCAATAGAGAGACAGTGCACTTTTCCCAATTAATAAATAGTTCGGAAGTTGTCTGAATAGTAAGCTTTGGCACATCTTAAAATAGGTAGTCTTGCTTTAAAGTTATTTTTAAACATAAATGTATATATACTTAAAGGTGGGGTAGGTAAGTTTGAGAAACCGGCTCGAGATCGCTCGAATTTGAAAATACACAACCGGAGAAAATCTGCCACTTCCTTACAGAGCGCCTCCTCCAACACACGAACACGCACATGACCAATGAGGGCACGAGATAAGTTTGTGCACAGATGGAAGGCTGACAGGCAGGTAGGCCATCCAGTTATTTTAGCCGGGCCGGCTCAGATGATTGGTCGTGCTTTTTACAGTACTACAGCTTCCACAGATGATGTTTTTTAATGGATTGTGAGTCCTGTATAAATTCATAATTGCTTAAAATCAACTCTCAATATTCAGTGTTTGCTTTTTCAGTTTTAAATGAACAGCTGAAAAAAATGGCTTTTGCAGTCACTCACTTCCAAAGTAAACAAAACGAAATAACAAAAACATGTAAATGAGTCTGTCTAATTGTATAGTCACGATCCAAAACACAAAGGAAAGGTTTAAATCATTGAAATACATAAAACCTGACGTCCTGACAGCTCTGTAAAAGTGTGAAAACTTTGCATTTAAACGTCCAGACACAACGTTGCTAATTGGAGAATTCAAGCAACGTTTAGGACGCTGCTCAGACAGTGATTGGCTTCACAAACACACACAAATATAAACACACAGTTATATCCAGGCTTTAATATTCTGAAACACACCTTCAAGCTATTAAAATGCCCACACACACACACACGCACACACACACACGCACACGCACACACACACAGCGTCATCTGTGTGTTTGTCCTGCAGCTAGTGTTGTCTGTGTTTGTTTGTTTGGGGGGGGATGTGGCTCAATAGGGATGCCCAGGTACAGAACGGTTGCCATGGTAACAAGCTCGAGGTTGTCAAAAGAAGAGGAATTGGGGACGAGTGAACCCAATGAAACCTTTCGAAACAAAAGCACCGTGATATAAAAGGTGGTATTTAAATATGAAGGGGCTCTATTCTGCTGATGTTAAGGTGTATATCAGTATTTAGTGTCTCTACTTTAAAGAGTCCTCTCCTGCTGATGTTAAGGTGTATATCAGTATTTAGTGTCTCTACTTTAAAGAGTCCTCTCCTGCTGATGTTCAGGTGTATATCAGTATGTAGTGTCTCTACTTTAAAGAGTCCTCTCCTGCTGATGTTCAGGTGTATATCAGTATGTAGTGTCTCTACTTTAAAGAGTCCTCTCCTGCTGATGTTCAGGTGTATATCAGTATGTAGTGTCTCTACTTTAAAGAGTCCTCTCCTGCTGATGTTAAGGTGTATATCAGTATTTAGTGTCTCTACTTTAAAGAGTCCTCTCCTGCTGATGTTAAGGTGTATATCAGTATTTAGTGTCTCTACTTTAAAGAGTCCTCTCCTGCTGATGTTCAGGTGTATATCAGTATGTAGTGTCTCTACTTTAAAGAGTCCTCTCCTGCTGATGTTCAGGTGTATATCAGTATGTAGTGTCTCTACTTTAAAGAGTCCTCTCCTGCTGATGTTCAGGTGTATATCAGTATGTAGTGTCTCTACTTTAAAGAGTCCTCTCCTGCTGATGTTCAGGTGTATATCAGTATGTAGTGTCTCTACTTTAAAGAGTCCTCTCCTGCTGATGTTCAGGTGTATATCAGTATGTAGTGTCTATACTTTAAAGAGTCCTCTCCTGCTGATGTTCAGGTGTATATCAGTATGTAGTGTCTCTACTTTAAAGAGTCCTCTCTTGCTGATGTTCAGGTGTATATCAGTATGCAGTGTCTCTACTTTAAAGAGTCCTCTCCTGCTGATGTTCAGGTGTATATCAGTATGTAGTGTCTCTGCTTTAAAGAGTCCTCTCCTGCTGATGTTCAGGTGTATTTCAGTATGTAGTGCGTGCGTGCGTGCGTGCGTGCGTGCGTGCGTGCGTGCGTCCGTCCGTCCTCGGGATCTGGTTAATTGGGCAAAGGTTTTTAAAAGGACATCTGCTGTGTCCCAGTGGTTCAGTCACAGTGTGTATCTTAAATTGACAGTGATGGAAACAGAAGGCACTGATATGCAGCACAGTTTACGTGGTATTCAGTTTATTATTACATGATATAACACTTCCATCAGACTCCATTGACAGAAATGGTAAATGTACCTCTTTTTCCTCCACAGAGCCTGCATTATCCTTGGAGTTGTTTTCATCCTGTCCTCCCTGTGCATTATTGGTAAAGCCATCCACGCATTGGCCACCAAGGTGCTACCTGAAGTGGTAAGAACTTATGGACTACTAACACACACCTGTGCTATACATTTACGTTGTATTTGGCTTCTATTATCCAGTTTTACGTCACAATTGTTATCCCACCATCTTCTAGATCTCCACCATTTCTATCTCTAGTTTTTAAACAGATGAAAACACACTTTCTTTGGATGTGAAATTGCTTTATTCACCTGCTACGTTTGCTTTGATGAGGAGGAGAATTACGCATTTAATTTGGCTCCAGATAAACGCTCCTGAAATATGAACAATTAGGGAATCCTATGAAGGGAAAAGCTCACTTCAATTGTGGTGAAAAAAACTACATTTCCCAGGATTCAACACTTCTTAGCAATACCTATACAAAGTCTGTCTTTCGTTATTGTTTTAATGGAGAGCCCCCTTTTGACAGAAATGTACATAGTGTGGGTTCAAACAATGCTAAAAAAGCCAGTATGACAATTCAAGATTGAGAAAATATTTAATTGTTTAAATTTTTACTCACGAAAACACTAGATAATGATTATAACATCGCATAGTAAACATCATAAATTAGGAAATATCTCTGACCGTGGTGCAGAGGTCGGATTTTAGTTCAAACTGGGGACGCCACAGAGTTTTGGATTATAGCACGCACCATATGGGACAGATTATATTATCCATTTAACCCCAAACACATTAACATAGTACTAGATGGCTTTATTACTCAAACAGGGTCACGACACAGCTTTGTCGTTCCAAGCTGCCGAATTGAAGCCAAACTTTTGGTGTATAATCAGATTTTTTGGTTTGATCTGTGGCTATTCTTACATATATTTTGGCCAGATAGTAACGACCACTCTGTCCAGCCTTCTGCTCTCCGTGCTGTCTGCCAGGGACGAGGATTTGTATCCAAATCCACCCCCCAAAAAAAGCCCTGTTGACTTAGTGCCTAATAATATCTTCTCCAAATCTGCGTGTACTCCTCAGCGTCCAAAGCAAACACCATGCAGCCAGTTATGTGATTTGCAGCTGATTTTGTCCCCGTCTTGCCTTTTGAACTGAAGTTCATCGAATAAGACGTGGTCACATGGTGCAGGTCTCTGAGGAAAAGCTGTGCTACTGAACAGATGGGAAGTTTTGGCTCTGAAAAATCTCCTGAAAGTTTTAATAATTTAGTTTTAATTTAGTGTTATGTGTCCCGGCAGAAGTGGTGCATTGAGGTACCTTTAATTGGGCCTCGTTATGCTCATTTCAGTATAGTTCATATTCAACTTCCTGGTGATATGTTGATATTTCATATATATGGCTTTTAAGATCTTGTTTTCTGCTATTATCGCCTTAGAAATTAAATTAAATTTCACAAAATGCTTAAAAAAGCGTATTTTTAAAGCCTGTAAAATGCAAATGTAGGCAAAACCAGACACCTGTTTTTCCTCTTATGTTTAAAACTACACCAGTGTGGATTGTATCATAGATGTAAAGTGGAAAGAGGCCGGGGAAGATCCTGAATATCCTCTCTGCGGTAATTCAGCTCAGCTAAGCACGATGTTCCCATGTTTACTCATCACCATCACGCTGAGAGACTCAACACTGAAACCACGTGATGATTATCGCCTGGCAACAGCGTAATAAAACTATTTCAGGAAGTCATCACACCTGAGATTTGTGACATTATTCACACACACACACACACACACACACACACACACACACACACACACACACACACACACAGAGCAGCAGAGCATAATAAATATGAAAATCTAAACAAAGGCAGACTGAGGCGCGGGAGGCAGACAGATTGTGTTTTTGTGAGTCGACCTGCTCCTCTTCTGTCTCACAGTCGGCTGCTAACACACTGCATCACACTCTGAGTTATATTTAGCGTTCCTCACTGCCCTCTTCAGTATGCAGATGCTGCTTTATTTCCTCCCTCTCTCTTCCTCCATGAATTGTTAATAAGGTGAGCAGCTGCCTAGGTATGCAGCAGTGAGAAAGAGGAGGGAGGAGAGAAAGAGGGGATGTTAAGTTATGGACTTTTCCTGTTGTCCTCGGAGCCCAATTAGTGTCCGTTAGCAGCCAATACAAGGCTTTTCATCAACCTTTTAACTCCCATTTAACATTACATGTCACTTGTTAGACGCTTTTATCTCAGGGACACAACGACATGCTGACTGCAGTGGGGTTTGAACCTGTGACCCCCTGATCCCAACACCAACGTACAACCCACTGCACCACACGCCTCCCGTAACATGTTCAATTAATTTAAAGGGCTGCAGGGGACCTCAGAACATTTCACAAACTCTGTGCTGCTCATGAAATCCAATCAAAAGCTGCCAGAAAACCTTAAACGTCTTCACACACACACACACACACACACACACACACACACACACACACACACACACACACACACATACACACACACACACACACACACACACACACTTCCCCGATGCAGGACGAAACACACACACACACACACACACACACACACACACACACACTCACACACACACACACACACACACACACATTTCCCCGATGCAGGACGAAACACACACACACACACACACACACACACACACACACACACACACACATTACCCCGATGCAGGACAATGTATGATCCTTTTAACTCAAGATGAGGCAGATATTAGTTTCTAAATCACGTGACGAAATGTGAATTAGGGCCAAAATGATATGTAAAGATTGTTTGGATCAATATTGAGATCACAATTATTCATCACAATTGATTTTAGGGACACAATACTTTTTTTATTGCACTTTCACATCTAAAAGACCAAAACAGCTTGTAGTTGTTTCCATGTTGTGCAATGTTTGTGCTAATTATAAACACATACTTTAATTTAGAGCATTTACATGTTGCCCATCTGCTCTTTATATATCACTTAGTGCTTACCCCTTAATTTTGCTAAATATATTGCACAACTACTGAGCTTCCAGACATGCAACATCTGCATCACTTCTCCACATCCAACCCTGATTCATTCATTACATATTCTGCTCAACGATCTCTGGAAGTCAAATGTAAATGTCAGGCACTGTGTTTAAATTCTAGTCTGATCTCTCTTGCTAATGTGTGTTTGTATTTTTCGTGACGACCGAAATGCCAGCTCACCCTCTTCAAATGGATTCCCCACGAATGTACACAAGTCAATTTTAATATTGCATTTTGAGGAATTAAATGGCAAAGAAATATTCCATAAGATACAGACTCGTAGCAAGTCATGCACAGCTCTCATTAAAAAAGAAGTGTGTGACAAACGTGTCCTTGTTGCTGTTGAGGTGATATTGTCTCAGATCCTTGCTGAGGTTTTTCTCTCCGTCTCGCCATCAGTAGCTTTTCATGGCTCCAGGGCCGTAGTGCAATATTAATGCTGCCGCAGAGGCACCGAGGCTCTGCAGCTACCTCCTCTGTTCTCCTCCATCTCTCCTTCATGCATTTACATTTCAGACTCACTACAGGAGCAACAAGAGACACATGTTCAAATGCTTTAAAACCAAAAGGACAGGTGAGAAAATGACAGAATATTTGATAGAGATGGAGAGAATTTATGGAGTATAGTTTGAGTGAATGGTCGAGGGGAGAATGCAGTGCATGATGGTTACAAAAATATTAGTTTAAAAAAAAGTAGTATTTCTGTAGATGGATAAACCAGTAGTGAACTTTTAGGGAGGTTCCAGTATTAAACACCAGTAACTCTATAAACCATGACCCCCTCTTTCTCTCTCAGGATAGCTTCCTGTTCTCCGTGTCCATCGTCAGCGGCTCGTTGTGCATCATCCTGGCTGTCATCAAGTTTATGCTCGGCAAAAAGCTCACGAGCCGGGCCCTCATCACTGATGGTGGGTACACACACACACACACACACACACACACACACACACACACACACACACACACACACACACACACACACACATTTCCTCGATGCAGGACTTACAAAGGAATTCTGATTCTGATTCTGAACAGTATCGTTAGGCACATCCCTACTAGGAAGTGTTTTCTACTCATTAAGTATTTTCCTAGTAGCAGCATCCCAGTGTAACTTCCAGTGTGACACATATTCTGTATGAAGGCACACGTACATTCTTGCCATGGAGTAACACGTAGGCTGCAAACCATCACCGAAACACGAGATGATTAATGAGATGACCTCTGAGCATCTGACTGACATTAGAGGCACGTTGCCGCTACGCGCTGTACGCTGTTAGAGGAGATGTCACGTGTTACTGGGCCGAATTCCAACACTTATCCTACAAAATGCACTCATCAGGTGACTTTAAAGGCAAGTTTATTAATATAGGGGGAGCTGGGGGTGCTAGTGACTTGTCCGACCGGCCACTTCGGTACCGGCCCACCGGGGTGACTCCCGGTATTCCCAATGGGCAGTCGGCCCCTGACCCGAACCCATCTTTGACCTTTAAACTACTTTATAACTCTCTCTCTTTCCAGGATTCAACTCCCTCGTGGGGGGGGTGATGGGGTTCTCCATCCTCATCAGTGCCGAAGTGTTCAAGCATGAGCCCCAGGTGTGGTACCTGGACGCGACAATAGGTGTCCTCATAGGACTCATCATCCTCGCATACGGAGTCAAGTGAGTTTATTCTACAGGTTATTTACACTGGAAAAAATGCAATGTAACAAAAAACTTGTTTCATTTGAGATTGTGAGTTTTTACAGTGTAATAGTGAAGTATTTTGATAAAAGACAACATTATGTACAGATTAGACTAGTTTAAATGTACATTATTGATCCCAAATTGGGATTTCTTTTATACACGAGCACCTAATCCTGTTATTGAAGCTCAAGCCGGTGGCGAGTGATATTTTTCTAACAGATGAGAACGTTTTTTATTGGGATCTCTTCCATTACTAAAAAGTCTCCTCTTGTATCTCCGCAGGCTGCTGGTCGACATGGTTCCCCGGGTCCGACAAACCAGGAACTACGAGCGCTTTGAGTGACGAAGAGGAAGAGGAGGGTTAGTAGGGGCTGAAGGACAGACTGACTGACAGACATTGAGTCCTGGAGGTGCGTTCAGGCTACAGTGTCTGTACTCCAACCGTTCTCACATCTGAGCCCAGGAGGACGCTGCGGCACATTTTAAGTGTTTTCAAATTTGGTGTACATCTAATATATTTATGTCTTTTAACAGCCGTCTGTTCTCCAACGCCTCGTGTTTCAACTAAGGGGTTCAAGAGCTCCTTAGCAGCAACACATTTTTGTACAGAGAGTAAATAATGTTCAGTACCTCAGTAAGTCAACACACAGCAGTTTATTTTCCCCATGGTTCCTAGAGGCCTTTGCTGTAAATGTGAAAACGTGTGGCAGGCGAGAGAGATGGATGTAGCTGATGTAGCACGGGGGGATTCATGGTGTCTCTTGTATGACGAGAGAGGAGGTTAAAAAGCACAGAGGCGGAGCAACATGTGACTTTATTAAGACTGGAACCGAGACAGGGGCACTGTGTCAGAAACCCAACGCCAGCGCCAGCTTACAAGTCATGGCTTACAATTCACTGAGGGAACATATCAGAAACTAGCTTCATGTTGCAACCTCTTTTGATTTATTTGTGGTGACAAAGTACATTTACATCTAGTGCCATCTACTGAGCAAAAGAGGTACCTGCCACACACAGGGAAACATGTGCATCTGCATCTAGTATAGCACATTACAGACCTGTAGTAAATATACAAACAAGCTTCTTTAATACAAGAGATAATAGAGATCTTAATTCCTGCACACTGTCAGCACTAGAGGTTCAAGTCATGATTTGAGAGTAACTGCATCAATAAACGATTAAGGACATCCTTCAAATAGGGAAAGATATGTCAAGTTGCAAAGAAAACAAGTAAAATAAGGCAAAACAAAATCTCATTTTTTGACTCTCCAACACAACCACAGCGCTACATTTTAAAAAATACTAATTTTGCAGGAAGCTATCTTTGGGTAGCATCAGATTTAGTTATGCTTTTGTAGGATTTATCTGGAGAAACTTTACAGATCACTTGATTAAATTGATTACTTTCTTTATTTAAGGACTGTCCCAGTACGTTGTTGTTGCAGTTTTCCATATCCTGTTGTTTACTCTCAATTCAATAATTAATGTTTGAAGAGTTCAGCTGTCACATCAGGTGGTTTGTGACAAACAGAGGCTTGTCTTCACATGTTTGGTTTACTAATTGGTTTATCCGCTTTCAGTAATTTGGTTTGTTTGTGCGATTAAGTTGCTCAAAATGTTAGGCAACCATCACGCAGAGTCTCAGTGCTTTCATAGATATTTGCATTTTTATGCTACATATATTTATGTATTTATTTATTGTGTCTTTAAGCTAATTATTTAGAAGGTCCTAGATGTAATTTGGAGTCTTCTTGTCTTTATTCCTGATGGACTGTGACAGAAACGTATCTATGATGAGCTGACATTGTGCAGGTCGTTACGTTTTCAAATTCATTTTAATAAATTTGACACAGCTGTGAATTACTCAATCTTTAAATTCAAGATGATACTGTGAAGGAGTCCACTTTCCAGCTACTTCACTCGCTCTGATTGGATCTTATTGATGAGAAGAAGCGCTTTAGACGTCTGTTAAACTGTGCTTTGTCACTTTTTTTTAATTTCTGTTCTATATGATAAATGATACTCCTGATAGCATGGACTCATACTGCAGCGATGGTTTCAGACAACAGTCTTTATCTGGCGTCAAGAGTAGAAACATGTCCTCTCTTATCTGGAGCTGCTGTTTGTTGGGGATTTAAAAGGGATTTTGCTGATTAAAGTAAATTGACTTGTGGAGTAATCGCAATACATTGGATTAATGTTGGAGACAACTTTGTAATAGTGTGTAAATGATTAAATCCCAGTGTGAATCTGTATTAAAGCAAACCACTTTAGAGTTTACTGAAGCACAGTGGCTAATCTACTCCAAGGCATTATTTAGTAAAGTGACCATCATGTAAAAACCCCTGACTCACTAACCATGTTTGTTCCTGTGTGAATCCAGAGCCTTAATGTTACTGCTCAGTGTTTGGTGACTGTTGAACATGAATGTAATTATCCGCTGTTTTGATTGTCATGAACGGGAGTGTGTTTCTGCAGTGGCTGTAACTGAATGTACACACTGTGCTGTGAGACTAATGTGTTCAGCCAATTACTGTGTACACTTCACGGTATAACATGTAACATTAAAATGTCTAAAATCAACTAAAACCATGGTATATATTTTTTTTACATAAATTACATTTTTATCACAAAAAACGATGGACACTTCTCCCATTGTTAAATTTGATCTAGCAAAGAGTATTTTCAAAAACGAATCATATATTTCATTTATATTGTTGGGGAATGAGTTAAAGACAATATATATAAGGAATTGTGCATGTTGAATTTAGTTCTGTATTTTTTTTAAACCCTGAAAGATGTCCCGGGTGAATTTGACCCGAACATCACCAAAGGGTGCGAAATGTGAACATAACACATAATGTTTTTATCAAAGTATTTTGCAGTGGACAGTTTTGTCCCGAATGACTAATTTGCGTAGTCCAATCGAGTGATACCGGAGGGTTAAACACCTTGTTACGTGCCGTGGTTTGTTTGTGTGTGTCTCCCTCCCCCTCCCCTTGATTGTCTACCTCCAGGTGCAGCCTCTCCCTCAGGTGCTCCCAATACCCAATCAGGGCCTCCATAAATGGACCTGAGGAAGGCTGCAGTCTCTCTCTCCTCTGGGCTGCATGTGTAATGTCTCTGTCTCTGTCTGAGGCCTGCTAGCCTAGCACTTTCTTGTATAAGAGAGTTGTTCTTAGTTTATTTATCCTACGTTTGCTTTGTAAACGGGCCCTCTTTACTTTTTGGTTAATTAAAACATCACACTCGCAACAAGCAAGAAAACGCCACGACGAGAACCCCCAGGAAAACTCCAAATCCTGGTAAGTAGCCAGCTAGCAAAAGTTAATGAAATATTGACCCTGTCTTTGTGCACATACAACTTTTTAATAGGGTGTAATGATCTAAATACTGTCACACTTGCAGCCATGCAACCACACCCGGTTACCAATCAACGCTTATTGTTTAGGTATCCCTGATAAGGATGCTAGTCTTGCCTATATGCTTATGAAACGGTTTCATCTTTATTATAATAAGGCATTGCATTTTCTCAAGAGGAGCGGCCTACCTGCCCAACTTATGTTTTGTCATATTTATGGGTGAACACTTGATGATGGCTAGAGCAAGTAAAGTTGTTTTTTTTTTCTTGTGAAGCATGTTAAATATTTTCAATATTTGTTTCACAGCACCCGACCGACTGCGCTAACGGAGAGAAGTTGAACGAAGATAACAAAACTGAGTAGGTAAATGTCATTATTTTATTAAACACTGAATCAACGGTGCCAACATATTAGTTTGCTTTATACAAGTTTAAGAAATCGGTGAATAAGCTAAGGCCAGGAAGCATTTGTTAGAAACACAAACGGTGACTATATACAAATATCTAGGATTTGATAATACAAACTGTTACTAATATTGTATCCCTAAAACATTGGGTCCTGGATATTAAGCATTTATTTCTGCATTGTCTGTTTTCCAAATGTTTGTGCAATTACGGTAGATGTTCCATTAACTATAGTTTGGAGTAGATGTTTGGCGTCAATGAGTAAATACAATTGGGTGTCATTTTTAAAGCTTTGTATGATAAAACATATTAGTCCAAAAAGTATGTAGGTAAATGGCAGTAGCATTAAACCAGCCTGTTCGCTCCATGTGATGACACTATTTATCCTCACTTTTTTTAGGTTGCAGCTTATGGGATGGCAATGGAGGGTCACTTCTCAAGCACTATCGAAGCACGGTACCTTTGGTCGTGAGTACCCCGTCTTCATTTAAACTGCCCTTGCTCCTTTAAGACATGGAGTGGCCTGCGAACACACTTGTATAGATCCCACAATTCGCAGGAAACTGACGAGTGTGAAGATGTGCAGTCTTTAACATGTCAAATGTGTGACTAATTTTATCCTAATACAAAAGACTATTTTCAACATATCAATTCCCACATGAAACCATAGAATGTGCTTTTGATGGATGTGATTTCAAGACAAACATATATGGGACTTATGCGACGCACAGAAGTAGACGACACAGATCCTAATCATGGAAAGATTTTAAGACTGATGTGATTGCAAAACATCCAGTTTTTACTGAGAATGAAATCCACTTTCCAGTGTTGGACTCGCATGGTCATGTGGACATAGATACCACCTTAGAGTTGGAGACTGGTTTATTTATTTATTTTTGGTTCATTTATAGTTGTGAGTGTCTGTGCTCCTGACTAGTTTTAGCTCTCAACAAGTTTTAAAAGGGTATCTTACCTTTTTTAAAGGATTTCACAGCTTTAACATTTACTCAATATTTTTTACAGAAGAGTAACCATGGTAACTATGGGCGGGAAGTCGTCTTCGCTGTTTTTGTGGCAGACTACAGCGCCACTTACAGGCCTGGCATTTGTACTACAGCGTCTCCAGCGCTTTCGAGCGGCAATGGCCGGCCGTGGCCCAACCCCTGATAGGTGGAGAGTTGGCCCAATAACCGTAGCGCCACCGTCCTGACGTCAGGACAGTGTTCAAATCTGGATCAGTTTTTATCAGATCCGTTGCAGCCCCTTTTTTAGAGATTTGGGTATGGAGGAAAATAGAGAGGGTTGTTTTCTGACACTTGGTGAGTTCCCTGGAACACCGGGGACACATATTCATGTAGAAAAGACGTACAAAAGTGCATTTTGCATGATAGGTCCCCTTTAAGTGTACAAATGTTTCACCAATCTGTACATTGCTGTTTTAGTCTGTGTTCTTGAAAAGTTTTAAAAGGGTATCTTACCTTTTTTTTAAAGGATTTCACAGCTTTAACATTTACTCAATATTTTTAAGTGTACAAATGTTTCACCAATAGAATTGAGTACATCATAGTTTTAGTTTTTGGAGTGCACCTTGTGGCTTCAGAAATCAGTTTCCTCTTTTTTTCTCTCTCCCGGTTATTTTTATATTTTGTGACTTCCCTTGTACCCCTAGTCCAGGAGGGAACGTAACAAATGGGTCTCGTCCGAGATCTTTGAGACAAGGAGTGAGTAATTGATTTTGTTTGTGTAGTGTTATTGTCTTTAGTGGTGAGCAGTAGTGTATATAAGTGTAGCATTGGCTGAAGTCTCTTGCTGTTAAACGGCTTCCTCAGTTTAGACAGGGGAGTGTCTAGCTGGGCTGAATCAGTCCTTCCTTCAGGCACTCGTTTATTATTTTGCCTTTTTTATTTTCGGGGTAATCCTGGGTGGGGATGTAGTCCCTGTTGGGGGCAGGCGTTTCAGGGTTTCGGCCGCTGATGTTTGCCTTCAAAGTCGCCCCGAGCCCGGCACGCTCCAGAAGACAGTTAGGGAAGTTTGTGGTAGGCAGGATCTGGGGAAGTTCGTTATTTGGAAGACTGGCGTCAACGTTTGAAGCTTTAGGGGTAGACTGTATATATAAAGGGTTATACACATTAACAAATAACTATAAAACAACAATAGGCCTACAGTAGAATAACAAAATGAATGCCGTGAATAAACCGAAATACATGTGTTGAAGCGGTTATTACTTACTACCCAAGGGCACACTTGGCGTCCACCATGGTAGTGATGCCATCAATGGGCTCTTTCATGCGCTGAAGCTGAAGGTCGGCTATCATGGCATTCCTGCTGGCCATCTCCGTTTTCCAGGTTCTCCACCTGTTTGGTCAGCGGCATGAAGGTCATGGTCCGCCTGATTTTGGCAGGTGGCTGGTCCTCTGCCTCCATCTGCTGTTTCACGTCGTTGATGGTCTGTCCCAACACCTTTCTGTTATCCAGCAAGTGCTTGAGGTGGCGCCGGGCCTCCTTGTTGTTCACCATCACGTTCACTACTTTGAGAAGCTGATTCTGATCATGAGCCTGAGCGTCCGATAGGCCCCCGATCTCCGTAGGCCCCTCGTTGAGTTTGTGCGGATGGCTTCTGGCTCCCTAGTCCCCCGCTGAGAGAGCATTACTGGTGCTCTGTGTGGAGGTGGCACTGAAGGGGGATCGCGGGGTCACAGAGCAACGCAGCGCCGTTTCACTCCCACAGCTCACACACGCACCCTTGTAGAGGACCTTCACGGCCTCCTCTGCTGCCAGCTTGCGGGCTTCCTTTTTGTTCCGCCACCTGGCTTCGGGGTAGGGCACGCCCCCCCACTTCGACCCTGCACCTGAAACTGGGCTTGTAGAGTGGGCCGTCCTGCCTGATGGGGGTGAAGTTGATCCCGACTTTGGCTAGCTGACCGAAATTTAAAGTGAATTGTTCAATACCTGATCTATAAACGGCACCCTGGATTCATTCCTAGCTAGGTTTTAATATTACAACATGACTGAAAAGAGAATGATGATACATATTATTTTTTGTGACAAACCTCGGTTGGTGACTTGGCCCGGACTGGTCGACGAGCTGCAACTCCCAGGTTTGACTGGTTTGCATCGCGTACTCATTAATGGCGCGTTTCCACTACAGCGCGCAGCCCGGTTTAAGAGGGCTGTGACGTCAGCGGCCCGTCTTTGGTTGCGTTTCCACTTGGCCTAGTACCGGCCGGCGGGTCCTAATTCACAGTTTTTCTGGCCTCATAAAATCGTCGGTCCAGGGCCAGAGACAACGAGGCTGAGTCGGGCTGAGTATGCTAAACTAGAGAGAGCGTCGCTGGCAAGGGGGCAACAACTACAACAAGATGGACATATTTGACCGTGATTTAATTGTAATACACATTTCAAAATGATGCCGAAGTAACAACATACTGATACCGGTTAGTAAAAACCATGAATTAATGCTTTGTCAAGTCTGCAGACAGACGGCAGGCGAAAAACCTTTTAAAATGCTTGTTTTCTAAATGGAGATTGGCTAAGCTAACGCAGTATATGCTCCGACCGTCCACACTCACAACAACGGCCTATACAGACATAAATAAAGCAGCGACTGTACTCACCATGACACAGGCAGTCTGTGGTTGTACTTGTTTAACTTTTGTCTAGTTTCTGAACATATATGAGGAGCTGTGAGCTCTGAGTGCTAACAGCTAACGGCTGTGTTGTTTCTCTGGGGTCCTCTGAAGATCACGTCACGGCTCCGCCTACACTGCGTTACTATAGATACTGCCCCAGTTCCTAAACTGTAATGGAAATGCGCCATAAAGTGAGCCAGTCCTAACGAGGCCCAGCCATACCGAGCGGGGCCGAGCGAGGCCGTGTAGTGGAAACGCGCAATAAGACTGCAGATGGGGTTCTTCTTTAACACAATAACAAGTTTGGCCACGTCCTGGGGAGGTGGAGCAGCCAGATTAATAAAATCAGGGTAGACCTCCAAGGCTGGTAACCTCAACTCAATACATCAAGTAAACAGACATTTCACATCATCCAAGGACAAAGTGTAGTTTACATGCAAGCCCTAACATTTGTTTCCAGTAAACATTATGCTCCAGCCCCACCTAGTGTCAGCAGAAAGTATTACAAATAATGATTACAAAATTTTTTTTAAATATATTTTAAGATCATGGTTAATCATCTGATTCGTCTGTACATTGCTGTTTTAGTCTGTGTTCTTGAAAAGTTTTAAAAGGGTATCTTACCTTTTTTAAAGGATTTCACAGCTTTAACATTTACTCAATATTTTTAAGTGTACAAATGTTTCACCAATAGAATTGAGTACATCATAGTTTTAGTTTTTGGAGTGCACCTTGTGGCTTCAGAAATCAGTTTCCTCTTTTTTCTCTCTCCCGGTTATTTTTATATTTTGTGACTTCCCTTTGTACCCCTAGTCCAGGAGGGAACGTAACAAATGGGTCTCGTCCGAGATCTTTGAGACAAGGAGTGAGTAATTGATTTTGTTTGTGTAGTGTTATTGTCTTTAGTGGTGAGCAGTAGTGTATATAAGCATGGGCGTAGGAAGCATCCTGAATGTGGGGGGGACATTTTTAACGGGGGGTGTGGGGGCAAAAAAAATATATAGATTTCCTGTATTCTGGTGCATTTTAACAGGTGGTTTGATACTTTTATGTGGCTATACTAGCATGAGGAAAATGATGGGTACATTTTGTAATTTCATCCAGTAGTAAAGAAAGGAAACATATTTGATTATTAATTCAGAGCTGTCTTTGAATTAATAAAAAGCAGTTTAAAAGCCCATTTTTTGTACATTTATATACAACAATAAATATTTGTGAGTGCATTGAGAGATATTGTTGTGGAGTCATTTATATATAATTCACAAAATACATTTGTGAATCCTTCTGTGAGCATTTATTAATATTGAGACTGATCTGACTCCATACGGATGTTAAGTTCACCTAGGAATGGTAGCATTGACTTAAATGTTGCTCTTCTGTCTATATTGGTCATATGATGCCACTTGACTGAAATGTTTCCTGTTCAATATCCCCACTGATTTCCTTAAAATCCTGGGATGAGAGTCCACATCACAATTTACTCTCAACTGTCATTTCCCTTTCATCACTCACCTCAGCAATGGACCTCTCTCCACTGTCCCTGCATTCTGCCTCTGACTCAAGTGCCTAGATGTCAAGAGGTGGTGAAGTGATAATTATTTATTGAGCAGTATACTCTTTCACATTGAATCATAACAAGTCATACTGAATGTAAATACAACTGACTCTAAAGTAAGTCCCAGTCTGTGACATTGGACATTTTGAAGACTCAAAGTCCCAAGCAGTAGGTAGAATATTAGCTAGTCTATGTAATGTGCACAGAAAATAAATAGTTAACTGAATACTGGGATGGAAATAGCCTATAAGCACTCAGTAAAACATAAACACAGGAGGATTTCATAGTTTTTCTCAGTCACTTTAAGAACAAAAGGTCCCAAGGGAACACTAGCAGAGAAAAAGTGTTGTTAGCGGAAAATTACTTTCAATAATGTTCCAAAACTTTGAATTCTTAAAGAAATGCATTTTTTCCAGGGACACAAAGAAACATATTTCCCCAAGAACATGGTTTCCCAGACAGTAAGAGTATTTGTATGTCTAGTGTGTACATGTTATCTGTGTTTTCATGCGGCTCACACATACTTGGGCTTGTGCGGGGGCCCGGACTGGCCCGGACTGGCCCACCAGTCGGATCTCAACAGCAAAGCCCCGGGCTTTAGCGTATTTCCGAAGACCCAACACTGCGTTTTTATTTAGGTGTTTAATGAGGTCCCCTGCCTCGAGAGCCGCTCGCAGCTCACAATTGTGTTGAAGATGCAGGGCGTACTCCGTTAGGCTGCTGACGGGGTTCTTCAGCATCACCTCCTGCAGTTTGGCCAGGTTCTGGGGAGGTGGAGCAGCCAGATTAATGACAAACCTTGGGTTGTGACAGGGTCCCGACTGGTTGACGAGCTGGAACTCACAATTGTGTTGCAGATGCAGGGCGTACTCCATTAGGCTGCTTATCCAGAGTGTGCTCGCCAGCTGTTTCCTCTCCACTCCAACCACATAGTGATTTTTCTCGAAGGCTCGCTCCAGACGCAGCATTTGAGTCTTAGAGAACGCCGTCTTGATGCGTTTGGGTTTCCTGGAGAACGGGCCGTGCAGAAGCATGTTCTCCGGACTGCCGTCGTCCCCTGAACACAACACGGGGGTTAACACTCTGAGATATCAAGCAGTGGAAGAAACAGCATTCAAAACCTCGCATTAAAGATCTACATCTTTCATCACGGCAATGCATTTGAGCAGCCTGAGCAGCATATGTTGCTAATGCGCGGAGGACCGAGCCCCGTTAAACTCACCAGCAACACAGAGTGGGCCTCGCTCGTGTGGAGGCTACTTGACGAGCTGGAACTCACAATTGGGTTGCAGATGCAGGGCGTACTCCATTAGGCTGCTGATGTAGTTCTTCAGCATCACCTCCTGGAGTTTGGTCAGGTTTTTGATGCGGTGGAGCAGCCAGATTAATAAAATCAGGGTAGACCTCCAAGGCTGGTAACCTCAACTCAATACATCAAGTAAACAGACATTTCACATCATCCAAGGACAAAGTGTAGTTTACATGCAAGCCCTAACATTTGTTTCCAGTAAACATTATGCTCCAGCCCCACCTAGTGTCAGCAGAAAGTATTACAAATAATGATTACAAAAAATGCAAAAAAAAAATATATTTTAAGATCATGGTTAATCATCTGATTCGTCTGTACATTGCTGTTTTAGTCTGTGTTCTTGACAAGTTTTAAAAGGGTATCTTACCTTTTTTAAAGGATTTCACAGCTTTAACATTTACTCAATATTTTTAAGTGTACAAATGTTTCACCAATAGAATTGAGTACATCATAGTTTTAGTTTTTGGAGTGCACCTTGTGGCTTCAGAAATCAGTTTCCTCTTTTTTCTCTCTCCCGGTTATTTTTATATTTTGTGACTTCCCTTTGTACCCCTAGTCCAGGAGGGAACGTAACAAATGGGTCTCGTCCGAGATCTTTGAGACAAGGAGTGAGTAATTGATTTTGTTTGTGTAGTGTTATTGTCTTTAGTGGTGAGCAGTAGTGTATATAAGCATGGGCGTAGGAAGCATCCTGAATGTGGGGGGGACATTTTTAACGGGGGGTGTGGGGGCAAAAAAAATATATAGATTTCCTGTATTCTGGTGCATTTTAACAGGTTTGATACTTTTATGTGGCTATACTAGCATGAGGAAAATGATGGGTACATTTTGTAATTTCATCCAGTAGTAAAGAAAGGAAACATATTTGATTATTAATTCAGAGCTGTCTTTGAATTAATAAAAAGCAGTTTAAAAGCCCATTTTTTGTACATTTATATACAACAATAAATATTTGTGAGTGCATTGAGAGATATTGATGTGGAGAGTCATTTATATATAAATCGCAAAATACATTTGTGAATCCTTCTGTGAGCATTTATTAATATTGAGACTGATCTGACTCCATACGGATGTTAAGTTCACCTAGGAATGGTAGCATTGACTTAAATGTTGCTCTTCTGTCTATATTGGTCATATGATGCCCCTTGACTGAAATGTTTCCTGTTCAATATCCCCACTGATTTCCTTAAAATCCTGGGATGAGAGTCCACATCACAATTTACTCTCAACTGTCATTTCCCTTTCATCACTCACCTCAGCAATGGACCTCTCTCCACTGTCCCTGCATTCTGCCTCTGACTCAAGTGCCTAGATGTCAAGAGGTGGTGAAGTGATCATTATTTATTGAGCAGTATACTCTTTCACATTGAATCATAACAAGTCATACTGAATGTAAATACAACTGACTCTAAAGTAAATCCCAGTCTGTGACATTGGACATTTTGAAGACTCAAAGTCCCAAGCAGTAGGTAGAATATTAGCTAGTCTATGTAATGTGCACAGAAAATAAATAGTTAACTGAATACTGGGATGGAAATAGCCTATAAGCACTCAGTAAAACATAAACACAGGAGGATTTCATAGTTTTTCTCAGTCACTTTAAGAACAAAAGGTCCCAAGGGAACACTAGCAGAGAAAAAGTGTTGTTAGCGGAAAATTACTTTCAATAATGTTCCAAAACTTTGAATTCTTAAAGAAATGCATTTTTTCCAGGGACACAAAGAAACATCTTTCCCCAAGAACATGGTTTCCCAGACAGTAAGAGTATTTGTATGTCTAGTGTGTACATGTTATCTGTGTTTTCATGCGGCTCACACATACTTGGGCTTGTGCGGGGGCCCGGACTGGCCCGGACTGGCCCACCAGTGGGATCTCAACAGCAAAGCCCCGGGCTTTAGCGTATTTCCGAAGACCCAACACTGCGTTTTTATTTAGGTGTTTAATGAGGTCCCCTGCCTCGAGAGCCGCTCGCAGCTCACAATTGTGTTGAAGATGCAGGGCGTACTCCGTTAGGCTGCTGACGGGGTTCTTCAGCATCACCTCCTGCAGTTTGGCCAGGTTCTGGGGAGGTGGAGCAGCCAGATTAATGACAAACCTTGGGTTGTGACAGGGTCCCGACTGGTTGACGAGCTGGAACTCACAATTGTGTTGCAGATGCAGGGCGTACTCCATTAGGCTGCTTATCCAGAGTGTGCTCGCCAGCTGTTTCCTCTCCACTCCAACCACATAGTGATTTTTTTCGAAGGCTCGCTCCAGACGCAGCATTTGAGTCTTAGAGAACGCCGTCTTGATGCGTTTGGGTTTCCTGGAGAACGGGCCGTGCAGAAGCATGTTCTCCGGACTGCCGTCGTCCCCTGAACACAACACGGGGGTTAACACTCGGAGATATCAAGCAGTGGAAGAAACAGCATTCAAAACCTCGCATTAAAGATCTACATCTTTCATCACGGCAATGCATTTGAGCAGCCTGAGCAGCATATGTTGCTAATGCGCGGAGGACCGAGCCCCGTTAAACTCACCAGCAACACAGAGTGGGCCTCGCTCGTGTGGAGGCTACTTGACGAGCTGGAACTCACAATTGTGTTGCAGATGCAGGGCGTACTCCATTAGGCTGCTGATGTAGTTCTTCAGCATCACCTCCTGGAGTTTGGTCAGGTTTTTGATGCGGTGGAGCAGCCAGATTAATAAAATCAGGGTAGACCTCCAAGGCTGGTAACCTCAACTCAATACATCAAGTAAACAGACATTTCACATCATCCAAGGACAAAGTGTAGTTTACATGCAAGCCCTAACATTTGTTTCCAGTAAACATTATGCTCCAGCCTCACCTAGTGTCAGCAGAAAGTATTACAAATAATGATTACAAAAAATGCAAAATAAAAATAAAAAAATATATAAAATATATTTTAAGATCATGGTTAATCATCTGATTCGTCTGTACATTGCTGTTTTAGTCTGTGTTCTTGAAAAGTTTTAAAAGGGTATCTTACCTTTTTTAAAGGATTTCACAGCTTTAACATTTACTCAATATTTTTAAGTGTACAAATGTTTCACCAATAGAATTGAGTACATCATAGTTTTAGTTTTTAGAGTGCACCTTGTGGCTTCAGGAATCAGTTTCAGCTTTTTAGATTAAAAGAAAATAAAGAAGTCTTGAGTGCGCTTAATTGCTTCCCTTTTACATAAAACAGCTCTGCTCCGGCCTTCCCGCGCTATGCGCATGACCTGCAAGTGTTTGTTTTACGTGTGACCTGGCCATTCTGATGAGTGATAGATGACAGTATGCCAGGAGGTTGCAGTTTCAACGAGCGTTGGCTAGCAGAAGACAAATACAAGCCAGCCGTGACACGCTGCATGCATCCAGGGGATCTGGGATATCCGTTCTTCTCTTCTCTTCTGTTGTGCTTAACTCTGGTTTGGTGCAGGGTGAGGTCAACATGGCGGTCCGTCCTGTAATGCTGATTGAAGGTGTGGATGTTATCCTTCGTAATGGCCTGGCTGGCAGCCGTGTGTGGGCTGAGCGTCCACCGCCTACCATACTGTCATCTTCACCCACTGTGACTGTTAACCCAGAGGAAAATGCTAAGTGCTTCCCTGGAGTGTTTGTGGCTTGCGCTGTGACACGGGCTGTGAGCCGGCATAGGTGGCATTCAGCTGGGGGGGATGGCCAAAGAGAAGTTGTCGTCTGCCCAGGTAAGGATGAAACATCTGTATCAACGAAAAACTGAGCAGCGCTTGTTTGGTCCTGGGGGTCAGGTCCTGGTTTTGTTGCAGAGGGCTAGGTTGCCGTTTCTGGAAAAACATTCCGGGCTTTTCCATGTGTTGGGTCAAGGGACTGACCAAAATAGTGACGACCCCTCCACACCACTAGGCGTTCTGTGGGCTCTCTCTCTCTTCTGATTGCAGGTTCCAGTGCTGTGGGTGATTGTGGACTGACGAGCTGCAGCTGCTATAAGACAGCCCATCGCGTTCCGGGAGCCTCTCTCATTCCTCTCGCAGCTGTCTGTTTTTGTGTCCACTAATAAATTATTGTTATATTTTCATACCCCTCGTCTCGACTCCCAGCTTTTTGTTACAGCCCAAGATCCGGGTTGTAACAATATGATTTGGCCTGCTTTCAGAAATGGAGTTAGCAAGCACGTTTACAAGACAAGATGGCTGGGGGTAATGAAACGCATTCATTTAATTGCGTAAGGATAAATGATACTAACTTTCAAGACGGTACTTTGATGCTTTTCGCCTAATTTCGCACTTTTGTGGTGCACTTTTAACTGCACTTATATATTTTCCACAAATGTTGTAGTCCAGAATTTATGAGTGTAGTTCAGGGTCCATGTTGTCCGACTAATTACATAAACTGCCTGTCAGGGTTGGGGGGGAAAATAGGTGCAGTTAAAAGGTCAGGTAACAAAGCTAGCTTTATTTAAAAAAAGCCGAAGACAGGAAAAACAAACTACTTAACATAAACAAAACCGTGGAGCACGACGGACAGGAACAAACTTACGGACGGGAACAGGCAGGTGACATGGTCGAGCATGGAACATGGACATTAAATGACGACAAACAGACATGGAGCACAGGGTTAAAGATTAAACTCAAAGTGGTGAAAAAAATATTTTTAATGTTTTTATCAAAGTCTTTTGCAGTGGAAATTTGTCCCGAATGGTCAATTAGTGTAGTCGATTTGTTACACAGGGAATTAAAAACCCATTTGAACATTTTTAATTGGAATTCCAAAATAGATGGAGAAAATAGCCTTGTTACAAAAAGCCAGGCCATTTGCCCAAACACAACCAAAGTTATTGCCAAATGAAATGTGAAAAATGACCCATTTGGACAAAAACGTCCACAGTGATACCGGAGGGTTAAAATAAATGTGGTGGAGTAAAAAGAATAATATTAGCCTCTGAACTGCAGTGAAGTATAAAGTAGCATTACATACTTGAGTACAATACTTGAGTAAATGTACTTTTCACGTTTTTTTTAATCAAGGTAAAGGTGCGCGTAATTTGCCGTTCTATCCAAGTTGCATGAAGCTTTCATACATTGACTTTATCCCTTTTTAATCCACAGTTTTGCTGCAGAATTGGACTAAATCATAGTTTACCTACATGTTGTTTACAGTGCACATGCGATGCATTCAGCAGCTGCAGGAAAGAGTCACTAGGAAAGAGTCACTAGGAAAGACTCACTCTGCAGGAAAGAGTCACTGGGAAAGAGTCACTGGGAAAGAGTCACTCTGCAGGAAAGAGTCACTAGGAAAGACTCACTAGGAAAGACTCACTCTGCAGGAAAGACTGACTAGGAAAGAGTCTCTCTGCAGGAAAGAGTCACTAGGAAAGAGTCACTGGGAAAGAGTCACTGGGAAAGAGTCACTCTGCAGGAAAGAGTCACTAGGAAAGAGTCACTAGGAAAGACTCACTAGGAAAGACACACTCTGCAGGAAAGACTGACTAGGAAAGACTCACTCTGCAGGAAAGAGTCACTGGGAAAGAGTCACTAGGAAAGAGTCACTCTGCAGGAAAGAGTCACTAGGAAAGACTCACTAGGAAAGACTCACTAGGAAAGACTCACTCTGCAGGAAAGACTGACTAGGAAAGAGTCTCTCTGCAGGAAAGAGTCACTAGGAAAGAGTCACTAGGAAAGAGTCTCTGCAGGAAAGAGTCTCTCTGCAGGAAAGAGTCACTAGGAAAGAGTCACTAGGAAAGAGTCTCTGCAGGAAAGAGTCTCTCTGCAGGAAAGAGTCACTAGGAAAGAGTCACTAGGAAAGAGTCTCTCTGCAGGAAAGAGTCACTAGGAAAGAGTCACTAGGAAAGAGTCTCTCTGCAGGAAAGAGTCACTAGGAAAGAGTCTCTCTGCAGGAAAGAGTCACTAGGAAAGACTCTCTCTGCATGAAAGAGTCACTAGGAAAGACTCACTCTGCAGGATAGAGTCACTAGGAAAGAGTCACTCTGCAGGAAAGAGTCACTAGGAAAGAGTCACTAGGAAAGACTCACTCTGCAGGAAAGAGTCACTAGGAAAGACTCAATCTGTAGGAAAGACTCACTAGGAAAGAGTCTCTCTGCAGGAAAGAGTCGGAAGTCATGGTGCAGAAAGCAGCATGGTTGTCTCGTCTCTCAGGTTAGATTTTAAGCACATAGCTGATCAGATCTTTTTTGGCAGATGTCGGACCTACATAATAATATCTGTCCCTACTCACATATTTATTAGCCTACTTTGCTTAAAGGCAACGGAAGCATTATCAGATTGCTTGCCTAAGTTAAACTACACTACTGTACGTACAAATCAGTGCTGCTTAAACATGTTGAAGATGGTCCTTTAAAAGATCTTTATAGGTAATAAATGATTCACTTTTTTAAGGTACTTTAGCTCCCACCAACAAAAGCAATAACATGGTTTCTCCTTTAAGGATCGCCGCGCTGTCATCGTCGCCTTTATGCCTTCCCTGTTCAAAGTCCTGGGGTGTTTTTGATAAGGTAGACACCGCTGGTATTAACCTCACTTTGCTCCACACCTTGACACGGTCCCTGAACGTCTCCTGCAGACCCTCTTTCCCCCAGAATGGATCCCGTGTACGAGACCCCCGAGGTCACCTACGAGAACCAGTCGCCAGGTATTTACGATATGATATACGAGACGCCATACGCAGAGCCTTCTGACGTGATGGCAGAGTACGAAAACATCGAAAGGGCCAAAGAAGCACCAGCTCCCCCTTCTCTACCTCCACCTCGCCCTTCATCAGACGAGAGGAGAGGCAGTTCCTCCTCATCCTCCTCTTCCTCCTCATCCTCCTCATCTTCCTCACATTCTGGAGATGAAGAGACAGGGGAGAAGGAGGAAGTGAAAAGGGAGGAGGAATCGGAGAAAGAAGAGGAGAAGGTAGAGGTGGAGAGCAACATAGAGCTGAATGTGGAGAGGAGATCTCCAGAAGAAGCGGAGAAGGCGAACTCAACACGCAGATCCTCATCTTCCTCATCATCATCTTCATCATCTTCATCTGCCTCTGAGAAGGAGGAACCTGAGGAGAAGCCAGAGCCTGAAAAGGATGGACCTAAAATACAACTTTATGTTAAGGTAAGCGAACATTCACTTAAAATATTATTCCAAATGGACTTCAT
The DNA here is from genome assembly GCF_902827165.1 of Trematomus bernacchii. NCBI lineage: Eukaryota > Metazoa > Chordata > Actinopteri > Perciformes > Nototheniidae > Trematomus > Trematomus bernacchii. The sequence goes on along the minus strand of NW_022987821.1, from coordinate 7,199,554 downwards.
TTGAATTTAAAGTGTGTGTGTGCTCAAGCAGAAACCTTTCTTTGGACCAAGTCATAAATCTCAGTCGTTATCCCATTCATATCAGTTGCTCACGAACAACTGAGTGTGCAAGGTCAATGAGCGTCTCCTAAAGTGTGTGTGTGTGTGTGTGTCGTCCAGAGTTCGACAGTAGTCCTATTGTTTGGGCCCTCTACTGTACCTCCATGTGCTATTCACACACACACTTTTCTATTTATAGGTCGTCATGTTTAGTCATTTCTGTGTGTGTGTGTGAGCGTGACTGTGTGTGTGTTCTAAATATAAGTTGAACTCACAAGAATGTTCTGCATGGCCAATTGAATTCATATGAAGTGTGTGTATCTATATATCTTTCTCTGCACATTGTACCTCCACACCTAAACACACACACACACACACTATATAGCGTACCATGCACATCCCCCACTAAAGTCCACTTGCTCTGGAGCATCATAAATATGACACTTTGAAACTACAACTGTAAAAATGATAGCAATTTAACGACAGATCACTCTTGGCCGCACCTACACACTATTTTAATGCCAACCGACTCCTGAAATGTTAGCAAAGCATTAGAATTGGAGACTATTACTAGTTACAGTAAAAGCTTACTCCATTTATATAAAAACAAATCATTTAACATCATCAAAAGTCAACAAGAAGCCACCTTATCTTGACTTGTGTTCTGCATCTTAACATACATTCATTTATAAACAACTTATCAACATTAACAACTACATTCTTGATGGATAACTAATCTTGAATTAATGATTTATCAACACTTATTAGGTGACACACCTAGAGGAGGAATTTCTACAACCTGGCAACCCAAAAGTCTTTCCTATTGTTATTAAAGAGTTTCTAAATGATTGATATACCATTATAACTCATTAGCTACGGCTCCTAAACCCGTTGTTAATGTGGCTTTATAACAAAGTGCTAACTCTTTATAAACTCAGCAATACATCCTACATTTCCCTTCAAAGATGCCTCACAAATATCTAGTTTCATTAGTGCTGATGAGTGTGTGAAAAAGTGCGATGACTCCCGATGATTCAAAGTCACCCGGTGTGTGTTCTCACAGTCAGAGCTGTGCACCCTGGGGTGACTCTTCTCTTCCAGTGACACCCCCTCCCCACGAAAAGGGGTCTATTTTTGTCCAGCACTGTAACGCCCCACTGCTGAGGCCTTGGACACACACACACACACAGACACAGACACACACACACACAGACACAGACACACACACACACACACACACACAGTTAGTTTGACAGAGCTGCTATGGGACTAGGCGGACTTCACCTCGTGAACCTGGAGTAGAATCTGCTGTAAACTGACACGACACACACACATACACACACACACACACTTGCGGAAACAAAACACATAAGCAAAGCGTGTTGTTTTTGGACCATGACGGATACAGCAGCCGAGGAGGACAAGGACCCTGATATTGAGCTATTTGTCAAGGTGGGGAGTCTGTGTGTGTGTGTGTGTGTGTGTGTGTGTGTGTGTGTGTGAGATCATCACATGCCGACAACAGATCCGTTTTCGCTTTCAAATTCTGGAAAAACTTTGATTCCTTGCATTCTGCCTGTTAAGTAGATTCAAGCTGCATTTTCACCCTATAGGGTCTTTAAAGTGTGTGTGGGGGTGGATCCATTAAGCGTGTGCATGCCATGTTGTTGTTGTTTTTGTGTGCTGATTTTCCATGTGTTAACCTGACACCCACGTGCGGAGACAATCTCTCTCTTTCTCTCTTCTCATGAATTATTCCTGGAGTCCTTTCAGTTCAGAACTGAGAGCTGAAGCTTTATAATGCTCTGAAGTTATGATACATGATGTGCTGGTGTGTGTGTGTGTGTATTTAGAAATATATAATAGTAATGTTATTTTTCTCCACACAGCACTTTCCTAAACATATAGACATGACATGGTATTAATTTCCTCATCGAAGTATTGGTAGATAATAAGTGTATTTATACATTGTTGCTGATTATTTTGAATACGCGCTACACGTTAACGTAAAGGCATTACATTATAACTGATTTCAAATGTCCTCAATGCATATTTAACAATGACTAATTTGCTAATGAACTTTTCAAAAAGTTTGTAATGAATCAACTGTAATGGCTGCATGGGGAGTATTTCAGTCATATTTTAAAACACAAACAGCATGATTCACACAGTGGATAGAATGTTTTTCTGTGGAGGTGTGTGTGTGTGTCCCTGTGGATTGATATTATTTCCATATCTGATAACTGCTGGTACAGTAGGAACTGAGCAGGCAGTGAGGCGGTTAATGGAAGCAGTGTGGATTATTCATGCTGGACTCAGTGTCTCGTTACAGTGTCCTATTGCAGCTACACACACACACACACACACACACACACACACACACACACACACACACACACACACACACACACACACTTTTATTATTTTTGGCAGGTTTAGCATTGGAGGTTAGATAGTTTCCTTAGTGATTAGGTTAAAAAACGATTTCAATGCTATTGCAAATAAATGTGAATACAGAGGATACACATCTGTAAAAATAGCAAAAAAACCCATTTGAAAACATTTGGTATTGGTGCCTTATTTCCTCACATCAAATGCAGATAAAGTTATTGCCCTGTGCTGCTTTAACTCCTGACTTAACTCCAGGTGTGTTTTAGTTTGCGTCGGTGTCACTGTGATTGTGGATGAGCGTGTGTGAGTCCTTGGACATGTGTGTGTCTGCGTTTCTGTAGCATCGTTGGCGTCTTACAGTACCTTGTCTTCATGTGTGTGTTTACAGGCTGGGAGCGATGGAGAGAGCATCGGAAACTGTCCCTTCTCTCAGCGCCTCTTTATGATCCTCTGGCTGAAAGGAGTAGTCTTCAATGTCACCACTGTGGACCTCAAAAGGTAAGGAAACTATTGAATAAGTCTGCACAGGAGTAAAGCTCAAAAACCCAATTAAACCCACATTTTAATATAAGGCAAAACATACTTTCACTTTCTATATGTGCTTTTTAAAAAACACCTGCAACAATCATACATTTACATCCCATTACTTGCAGTTTGATTAGGCCACTAATAGATACAATTTTAACCCGTGCATTTAATTATGTCTCGCTCCAAGTGCTGCTTTGAGAAAAACATGAACAAAATCTCAAAGGGTCACTTTAAAGATTATTAGGAAATAAGGCCTGAGGTAGCAACCATTGCTAAATACACACGGTAAGGAGGATAATTTGTTTACAGGTGGTTGTGATATTGAAATAGCGTTTCATTAGATTTATTGAAGTTGTAAATTCATTCCTGTCTGATTAGGAAACCGGCCGATCTCCACAACTTGGCTCCAGGGACGCACCCGCCTTTCCTCACCTTCCAGGGGGAGGTGCTCACCGACGTTAACAAAGTGGAAGAGTATCTGGAGGAGATGCTGGCTCCACCAAAGTAGGTTTCACACCCGTAAACACACACAGGAAAAGGTCATAAACGTCCTAACTTTTCACTGTGTTCCTGTGTGTTAGGTATCCCAAACTTGCAGCAAAGAATCGGGAATCAAACGCAGCGGGAAATGATATATTCGCCAAGTTCTCTGCTTACGTCAAGAACAAAAGACCGGATAATAATCGAGGTAAGTACTCGAGACCTATTGGTATGTTTATCAAGTAAGCAGGGGCTTCTGAGGGGGCACAATGAGATAGTGATGCAATTTGACATTTAAATGTGATGCAAATTGATGTAGCTTTGATTTGTTGACTCTTATGACCTTTTGACCTTGGTGTGTGTGTGTGTCCCAGCGCTAGAGAAAAGTCTGGAAAAAGCCCTGGCCAAGCTGGACGAGTATCTTCTGAGTCCGACAGCTGACGAGGTTCAAAATGGACGTCACAGCGGAGACGGGGAATCCAAACGCAAATATCTGGACGGAGACGAACTGACGCTGGCGGACTGCAACCTGCTTCCTAAACTCCACGTCTTAAAGGTGACTTGATTGGTTTAGTTTGAGGAATGTGAGAATTAGGTTTGGGATATTTCCAAATATCTGGAACAAACTCCCAGAAACCTGCAGGTCCGCTGCAACTCTGACTACTTTTCAATCCAGGCTGAAGACTTTTCAGTTTGCCGCTGCTTTTAATTGAACTATTCACATCTCACACTGCACTGTAACTAATGTGTCTTTGGCAGGTGGTGACGAAGAAATACCGAAACTACGACATCCCGTCTGAATTCAAGGGGTTGTGGCGTTATCTCGGAAACTCCTACAGCCGAGACGAGTTCACCAACACGTGCGCGGCCGATGTGGAAATCGAGCTGGCCTATAAGGACGTTGCTAAGAGGTTGGGGAAGTGAATGCATCGCTACCCTTTCTCTCCTGTTAGAAAACCAACAAAATCACACGGCACAAAATTGCTTTCTCAATTACATATTTGAAACCGTCACACACGAAGCTCGTGTTAATTAAACTAACTACTTATTTAAGTTTAGTAAAAGATAATGTTATAATAGTTATGTTTGTTACATACAATAGTTAAGTAAGTATGTGCCTCGCCCTATGCAGATTTACACAGACTTTTATGAAAGACTCAGTCCCAATTTGCAGTCTTAAACTAGGCGTGGTTAGGGCATTAGCAAATTATTTATTCCCCATAAAGAGCCTTTCCAGAACCAATAAAAAAAATAGCAAGAGAAAGGCTTGAATCATTTCACATTAAGGCATAAAGCTGTGTTTGATTATTCGTCCTGTCATTTTCTTTTGTGGATTATGTTGTATTTTTAATGTATAGACAAAAAAACGTGTTGTTGGAAAATAGTGTTATTGTGTTTCAGCCAAAGTAATTTATCTTTTATTGGGGAAGTGTCCATTTTTATAGAGTCTTTCTCTGGCAATGATTGAAGGATTCACATCAGATTTTATTGTATTACTGATCCCGATCTGAAACGGTCGAAGTCCCAGTGTAATTCAGATCAAAACGTTACTTTTTAATTGGATAAATCCGCCTGTAGTGAGAAGAAAAGGCTCCAAAACAAACCACATCAACCCCATTTTGATCACGAGTGCCTTAGTGGGGAATCAAGCTCTCTCCTGCCTTCAGCTCTTTACGTCTGTACAGTACATTATATATATATCTGAATATAATATGAATGTGACTTCTCTTACCCTGAGGAGCTGTGTGATAATAACACACACTTCTGTAAATGATTGTCGCTCTACTATATTCCTCTTCTTTCCGATGATTAGAACCACGAACCCACTGTGTATATGTCGCTTATTTGAATAATAAATCTATTTTCTCAGAGACTGAGCTTGAGAGTTGTGTTTTTCTTTCACTGGAAGCTGTCTTATTGTATTAATGAATGACACTGACAAGGAAATGGATATTGAATCTGTCTCTCACTGCAAACCTTGTTATTGAGTTACACGGTGCAAATGTTTTCTAGAAACACTGAAATACAAGAGAGCGTGGATGCTGATTTGTTCATGGAAATACATGCAAAGTCATCTAAGGTGTGTAATGCTTTTCACCTATCTTACTGACTATTGGAAACGTGTGCTGAGTCATATCCTGTATGTTCTTATAATGCTAAATATCTAATTTCCAGAATAACAACCAGCTTGTTCATAAATACACAGCATGTCAGGCCATGCACGACGACAAAGTACTGCTAGATTTCAGTATCTCTACATAACAATACATGTGCAATAAAGTCTACTGAGCCTGTGTCATGTGACAGCCAGCAGATGGCAGTACACACAAAGCTTTATTGGTAAGTGACAGCATGACAAACAGTTAGGGACCGTCCTATTTTCTCCGTCCTATGTCTTCTCCCTCTTTGTGTTGGATAGTATAAATATAAGTATTTAACACACATCTACAACAAAATAATATTCTGAATAATTTACTGTAAGACTATTTGGTACATTTTGATGGTAATACATACACAGCGCTTTTCAGGGTGCTCAAAGACACTTTACATGCTATTATTCATGAAAACATTAAAACAACACACTTAAAATATACGACACAACAATAATTACGGATGTGTTTGGGTAGCAGATTTTATACTTTAATGTCTTTAGATTGTTTTTACTTTGGCCTTTTGTGTGTGCACCCTTTGAAGCTGTAAACAATATATAAGACTACTGGTTTACATGAATAACTGCAGTACATATACAAAGTATAAACACGGAAAAAGTATTCCAAAAATTAAAAATGTCGATTTGGGTTACCCATTAATTTCCTTTGGTCGTCATTTTTGACTGGGAACTCCATGGACGTGACAAAGTGGACTAAACTAGATTCAAAGATTCAACATTCAAAGGTTTTATTGCCATATGCACGTAAGCTACAGTGTAGAAAGTGCAATTAAAATCTTATGACCCGAGCTCCTCCAACGATGCAACATGTATAATAAAATACAAATAGAAAATAGTGCAATAAGTCTATATACACGTCAATAGAATATGATAAGAGCAGAATATAAAATGTAATATTGTACAGTAAAATGAAATTAAATAGTTATTTAGATAAATAAGTAAATTGCAAGATGACAAACGGATGAATGTGTATGGAAACTACTCAGAATTCAATGAAAGTGGTGATTATATAGGTTCAAATGCCTGCTGTGGTGGATATCATAAGGCCTTGAAGCAATCAAATCTAAAACTGAATATTTAACTTGCATGAAAGAAGGAAAACTCGAAGTGTGCCTCCTTTTACGTTTTTTCTGCGGGTGTTAACACGCACGCGGTCCCTAAAGTGTCCCTCGCTCCCTGCAAGTGGGCAGAGCAAAACACACTGCCTGAAATCTCTCCAGTCTGCTCAACGAAACGACGTCTCCTCTGTCGCTCTTCCCTCTGGATTTCAAGTCTTATTACCCCTTTATTTCACCACCGTGGGCTACAGAGAGAAAAGAGTAAAAAGGTAAGCTGGTTTTATGCCTCATTGTTTATGCGCAGTGTTTAGCAGCGCGTGCTCGGTTGTCATTGCGGCGGACTGTGCGTGTTTTGTTGTGAAATGTGTGGTGGTCGACCGAGCTAACAAAGCTAATTTAACCTTAGAAAACAGGTGTATGTAGCTTTTAACCCACACAAAAACGTACAATACCCTAGTATTGTACGTTGTTATGTGGCTAACCTTAACACTAGCTGCTTTCTTAATGGTCAGTTAGGCAATGTCAATGGTGAAACGCCGCAGAAAGCAGGGGTCCCATTGTTATTACCCACTGGTTAAGCTACATTAAAATGCTTTATTTTCATATGCACCATAGCGTGAATAAAGTCCCATACTTCTCCAACAGACTCCTCTTAAGACATAAAGAAATATAGCTACATTCAAATCAAAAGGCTCTATATTCATATGCACCACAGCTACACTGTTAGCATTGAAAACCTGAAGTCCCTCCAACAGAGACACACACTATACTTAATACATAGAGACAAATAGGAAGGAAGTAGTGCAATAATATAGTGCAAGTGACACAATGCTGCAAGTAAACAATGCAGGAGTAACTAAGCTGTGATAGAATAAGATGAAACAGATACTCGATTAAAAAAAGAGCATATATTTAAAGCTGGTTTAAAATGACCCTATGTTTGTCCTCCATCTTTTTATTATTGTAATTGTATTTATCTGTTAGCATTCATGTTTGTTAATCTGTAAAGCCCACTGAGACAAACATGTTGACCTATATAAATAAACTTTGATTTGAATACACACATGTACACATGAGCAGTGTGTTACAAACCTGGCTAGTTGATGTTAAAACAAGTTTGATACTGAATGAATGTACATTTCTCTGGCAACATACCCATAATGTGCCAGGAAACATGTCTCAAACCGGTTGTTCGAGAATAACCAACAAGTCTTCATTTCCAGGCCAATTGTCTCGGCTAAGGTGCCTTGTTACACCCAATCCTCGTTAATGAAGCTATAGAAATATTTATGCTCTTAGCTAATTGATCGGGTTATTTGTCCACTGTGTGTACATTCACAAAGCAGGTGACATGTACAGCTGTCAGTGACATTCCTCTTACTGACAGCTTTATAAAACAGTAACCCTGTATTTCACCTTGGTATGTACGCAATGAAGGGAGACATATTTGCTCACATTTGTTAATCATGTTGATTCATGCTCGTTATTATGGGAGGACAAAAATGAATTTCGCTGGAGTTCAATGCCAAGGTTATTATGATATTCATGTTTTACAGCTGGTTATTGATCCCTAGCAGTGGTGCTTTCCTTTAGTATTTCCTTATGCTGCTACTTTATAGCCTACCTACTAGGGCTGTGCGATTATGGCAAAAATCCTAATCACGATTATTTTGGTCAATAATTGATATCACGATTATTAAAAACGATTATTCATTTACTTTGAAAACATCCATTTATTGAAACAAAAATGTGAACAGTATGTTTTTAACAGTTGATTACCCTGAAATTTAAGTATAATTCACCTGAAAAAAAAAAATATATATATATATAATCGTTTTATTTCGATTACGTTGTTTTCGTAATCGTTGCAAGCCAAAATCGTAATCGAGATTAAAATACGATTAATTGCACAGCCCTACTACCTACTATTCAGAGGCACAGATTGTACTTTTGACTCTTGATTTTCTGTTCTGTAGTGTGTGTTTTGGCTCAGTCTGGCTCATTGTTGAAGCACTTAGCTCACCATTACAGTCCAGTCATTTTCAGTCTGCCCCATTAGCAGAATCACATAATCAGGTTATGGCGCGCTGATTTGATTTGATTTGATGATATGTATCTTCTTTCCATGCAGGCTGCACATGTGTGTACTGTCAGTCAGAAAGATTGTCAAAACAGCTTAAAAGATACTTTTCGTGGCAAGTTCAGGATACGTTTAATACAGTTTATCCTGTCTAATGCAACCACACCCCTTGCTTAAAATCCTTGAGCTAACGCTGAGTGTAGCGACCGTCCCAAGGTGAGCCGCAGACTGCCTCTGGCTTTATAAAGAGCTCTTTCAGACACCTTTTTGCTGAGGCTCTTGAGATTATGAATCCTGGGGAAAAGGAGCTTTGCCTCGGTGGCGTGCTTCGCTGGCGAGAAATGGTCGGAGGGTTTGTGAGGGGGGGGGATGCGAGGGATTGAGGATGGAGGGATGGAGGAGAACTGGGCTGTGGTGATGGATGCTGTGCAGGGAAGTGGAACACTTGGCCTTTTTATGATTTAAAGGGCTCCCGAGCACAAACACTCCTTCTACCTTTGTGGTCTGTTAAAACCATACATTCATGTATTTTCAAATTCAGTGTAACCTTAAATTAAATTATACGTTTTAAATCTAAAAATGAGATATAAAATCAGCTCTTTGAAAGAAGCTTGTCCCACTTCACCTTGGCACTCTACTCTTAAGAACCTCTTTCCCATCATGCAACACACACATCCGCTTCTTTACAGTCGGCCTACTGTTTGCAAAGCACTCATTTATTGGTGGAGCTGCCGAGAGATGCTCATTGGTCGTGCGAGTCACAAAGCCGGCCTTAAATCCTCTCAACAAGCTGTTTTCACATCAAGGGCAAATAACTGAAGAGGTAATATTTGGGATTTTAAAAAAAAAGGCATTAGTGTGACCTCCAGCGTTATTCACACCGTCAGTTTCCCTCCTGTATTCTTAAAAATCTCAGTCATTGTTGACGATAACTCACTAAGGTGGGATGTTATAAAACGATGTCAGTTATCAGGGTGTGAGACAATAAAATGTGAGCCAGTTTGTCTAGTTTTGGTTACATTGTAGACGTGAACAATTGCATTCATGACATTTCAAGGTTTACAGGAACAAGGCAAAAAAAAAAACGGCATCATGCCAACATGCTAATGTGTTTTGATTGAATTTTGTTCGAGGTATGACTCAGAAGTGTCTGTGCAGCTAGGAGGAAATGTGTTTGGCTGGCTTTTTATTTTATGTCACAACCCAAGTTCTCTAAATGAGGGCATTTTGCCATTTCTGACTTCTTTAAAGGGTTTTAGAGGATTTGGATTAGATTAAGAGTGAAGACCAGCATTAGGATTAGTTTTATGTGAGGGAAAGTGTCACAGGCATGTCGTGCAGCGTGTTAGAGTTTCTGGATTTAACGAAGTCAGTGACGGCCTTCGCAGGAATGGAGATACCAGTGTGTGTGTGTGTGTGTGTGTGTGTGTGTGTGCATCTTTTAACACTGTTGTTCTTTCACATATTGTCATGGGGCCAGCTTGTTAGCATAGCAACAGAGCTTGTATGTGGTGGTGACAAGAGGAAGAGGAAGTGCCGCGACCCCCCTCAGCATCTCATCTGCTATTCCTAACCACACTTGTCACCAGACCTTGTGTTTTTTCGACATGCAGGTTATGTATTCTGCTCTCATGGCATGATATAGCAGGTTCAACCCGTCAGTGCAGTTCCAAGGAAAGTCACGCAGTAATTGTGTGTAATGCTAGTTTTTAGTAAGCATTACAAAGCCCTTAACGGAAACAAAGGTCATGAGAATCTGGTGTTTTACAAGTCTGAGACTATGCAAAGCTCTTGAGGGTTTTTTGCATGTACTTGTGAGTGCCCACAGACATCGAGGGACAACTCGGGGTCAGAAATCAAATGGCCAGTCAGTGTTGCACTTCCTGAGTGTTCTCTGGGTGGTGTTGGCCTTCAATGTATCACAGAAATGATAACTTCCCTTCTTATAATAGCAGACAACAAACTGTCCGACGTGTTGCTCTAAATTATGCTCATTACAAACACAGTTTCACAAGATTTTTGGGTCACCTCCTTCTACTTGGCTTACTTTTCTATGTGGATGTTGTGACTGCGATTAGTGCTGAGGCGAGTCATTTTGTGAGGACATTCAAGAGGTCACTGTGAGAAACAAATGCAATTCTTAGCGAGTATTCTGGGTTTTATCTGAACGTTTCCCTCCCAGACAAAGTTCAGATTGGATTTAAGGCTTCCAGGGTGGCGCTAAACTACTTCCTGTAGAGGTCAAGGTTCGTTAAGTGCTGGGCTTTAACCTCTTATTTACTGCAAATGATTGGTGAGGTGATACTTAAACTCAGGATAACCTGATATCATATAATAGATATTCTGTGATGAATAACATTTGATTTTAATCGTTTTGAAATGTATCTTATCTGTGAATCTTAATTCACATCGGCTTTCTTATCATACCGACTGAGGCGGGTGGAACAGGAGAGGTTTTAAGGCCCACTAGAAGACATTATGTCTCATATGAAGGAGTGTGTGTGTTTAACTTCCTGTAGTGGTGTCACATCGTAGCTCAAGTGCTTCCCCTTCCTCCATATCTTTTCTTGGCACCCTCACTTTCAGAATAGGGCTGCAGGTAAAAATAAGTGTCTTTGTTGATTGATTTTAAAGCTTTTTTCTAGATAAATAGACAACAAATTGCCTGAAGAAATGTCTTAACCAGTTTCTTAAAGTTCAGGGTCTTTGTCATGCTAAACATCTCCATATTTGAGAATCTGAAAAACAGCCTTTTTTGCATTTGATTAACCGATTACAAACATATCAGATCAACATAACATCAGATAAATGTTTCTTTATGAAGGGTAATGCACGCTACAAAGAGATTTTCTTGTAAATATGTCTGTATATTTTCCACAAAACATTGAAATTGGTCCCTTTTTGAAGAACTGCTTGAGCGTATCAGTGACTCAATAAGGAACACATTACCATTGATCTGCGTGTCGCTCACATTTGAGATAAACTCTCTGAAGGAAAACCACCAGGTCGGCTCTGGTTACGAGGCGCTGGATTCAGGGCCCGCTCCTCTGGAGGGTCTGATGAATAATTAAAAGGCGGGGCCGATGTGAAGAAGCACATTAAGATGCAGAGTCACACCGGTCTCCATGGTAGCAGGGCCATATTATCAGTATCACGTCTCCTTTGGCTTGGCGACAGACACACTAGCTCAGTCTGGGAGAGGATGCACGGTGACTAGGAGGAGGAATTTCACCTTCTAGTCGTGGAGAAAATGAATACTTTTTCAGAGGTTGATCCATCATTTATATCCAAAGCTACATTTAGAGCATATTTGACTTCTTCCAGTGGTTACGCAACACACTCTGAGTGTATGTTATTTCAGTTCCCTCTGTTTTTAGACCCTGGAGTAATGCACTGGAAATAATCTCTCGTCCTCACCTTTTAAAATAAGAAGTTCTTTTCAACCCGAGACGCAAAGGAAAATGTCTTTTACCTCGCTCAGCCATCTGGCCTGAGTTGAGAGCAAAGGCTGTGTGATTAGAAATGTTAAAGCCTGAGATTATTGGACAATGATGCGATATCATCGTTGCCTCTAAATCCCTGAGACTTTACCATAAACCAGTTACATCTGAGCACACACACGGGAGAATAATCCATCATGATTGCTGCCACATACGCACAACATTTGTATTAGATATATTCCTACAACCTAAAGCAATCCTGAAGGTTTTTGCTAATCTGAACAGGCATTTCTGAAACTAGGAAAGCAAGGTTCTGCTTTGTTATGGAAATGCTTCCTCTGTTGCTATTGAACTAGAAATTGACTGTGAATTTGATGTATTTCTTGGTAATCGGTGTGTCTGTTTTTCTTTGAACAGAGTATCTGTATATTCTCAGGGATGCTGTCTTTTATTCATTCCCTGATACATAAATACAAATAGTCATAGATTTATTAAGATTTTGCATTCATTGAAAGGAAATTCCTCCACCTTGTCTTTCCAGAAACGTGTGTAAGTAGTAAAAACACCTTAAATCTAAATAAATTCATTACATATTATCATGCAACTACCAAAAAGCAATCAGCTGCTCTGCTAAAGATTTGATTGTGTTTTCAATTTGATCAATTTGTTTTTTAATTGAAATGAATTAGCCTTTTCTGCTGAAGAGTTGTTCACCAAGATTTCCACTTAGATGTAATTAGTGCAACAATTAAAACACAAATAGACTCTCAAAAAGGACCAAGAAAACCAAATCTGCTTATTTCAGAACGGCAGCACTTCAGTTATCATTTCCATCTTTAAAAATATATGATATATTCTGTTATTTCCCAGCTAGGGAACAGACCCTCCTGGTTTCAGGCCTGGCTGGGCGTCTCCGTGGGGTCGATACTCCAAACTGAAAATCAAATATGATTACATTGTTTAAATTTGATCCTGTTGTCCGTAACAGGAAAAGTTCCTTTGCAGCAGATATGGCAGGACAGTGATTCCCACCCGGCTGCAATGATTCAATTGTTTCTGTCTTCAGCTCCTCTTGAACCTACCTTGAAAACCTGGGTTTTGTGCGCTGCGACTTCTTCACACAATGAAACAAGCCTTCAGCAGGTTGTTATGTTATCAAGTTGCGAAGGGTCATATATTGTGCAGCCTCAGCTGGCTGTCAACACACTTTCTGTGGGCCAGAGGGCTCCCTGCCAGACAAATTAAGATCCTGAATTAGAAAGCAGATAAACGCTCTGTTGGGAGCTGCGTCGCCCCTCTCTGCACAGACTATAATACACCGCCTGTGATTGTGAAGCTTCCCTAACAAAGCAGACATGTTGCATGATGACTTTCAGTGTTAAATAAGACTGACGGAGGAGGCAGCTCCGACGGAGAATGTGTGTATTCGGGAAGCGAGGCAGCAGAGTTAATGTTCCGCGTAGGTTTTGTCTCACAGCGATGGGTCGTTCCTCTCCGATAATCAACCCCGAAAACCTTCCATCCTTCCAGCCTTTTCCCGCCGCCGTCGCAGGCAGTGAGAGACATCCGATGTTATCAGCTCTGCAGATTGCACAGCGCTACTGCCAAGGGCTTGTCTCATGAATTCACAGTGCAGTGCAGAGATCCCCTCCCCACCTCCACCGCCAAACCGCTTGTTTTACACAGAGCAAATTGGAGTTTGCATTTTCCCCTTGTCTTTTATTTCAGGGCATAAACACCCCTGCTTTTGTCTAATTGCATAAAAAGATCTCTGTCCGCACGGAAAACAAACACAAGCCTTTGTCTTAAACGACTGAACAATTATGGTGTGTGATAACCTGCTGTGAGACGTGGGGCTCGCAGCTGTCTCTGACCCATTTATGAAGCTGATGGATAGGAGGTGAAAGGGGTCTTTTGTGCGGCTGCCTTTTGTGTTTCTTGGGAAGGTGCTTATGATTTCCCGACGACAGGTCAGTGCTGATATATAATCACTGGTGCTGTGCCTCATTGTGAACTCAAATTGCCTGAAAAATATTCATATCCGTCGGTCCGTTCTCCTAGAGTGAAATAATCGGCAACCTCTCAATCGCATGTCATGATTAAGAGATGTTATGAGAAGATATGCCGACACATTTGGCATTCCTTCTGAATCTAAGCCTATACTGTATCTTATATGTCATTTGCAGACCCTATAGTCAAGATGTTTGGACATCAATAGATCTATTTCATAGTAAATCCTTATTATGAGTGTTTGTATCTGTGTTTTTTGTTTGTTTTCAAGCCATTTATTCAGAAAAACATCCACTTTTTCGCTGTTTTGTTTGTGCAAAATGTTGTATGCATTCAACCTGTTCTGTAAAACTGAGGATCCATAAACACACAAAGACAATTCACAATAAAATATCGATGAACACATTGATTAAAATGAGACCGATGAGAGAATTTAGTTTGCGTTCGGTGTATTTCCGTGGTTGCTTACAGCTGCAGTGGTTGAATGCAGATGAGAGAACATCTAACATATAAGCCATCTGCATTGATTTAGCCGTGCATAGATCGCCTTGAGGTGTCATTTGCAGGACTGCCTCATTTTGAGTTCGATTGATTTGAATCCACGATAAAGATATCCAAGTATGTAGAAGTGGGCTTTATTCTCAGACAGATCAAATGTGTTCTTGCTAATGCTTTGATGATGCAGGAATCTATAGTGATGTAGTCTTCTGTTGCTACAAAAGGCTTTTAGATAGTGTGGTTGAGACGCTGGGAAATGCAGCAGTAAGGTGTGCAACAGCCGAGCAAAGTGAAATATGCAACAACAGGAAATAAAGAAAGCTTGTGGTTTGTGATCTGAGAGATGGATCAATCTCTAACTGTACTGGATGTGAAACTTTGGCCTCATAAGCACCAGTCTCACATCAAGATAAAAACAATTTCCTTTACACGTCAGCCCAATGCACGCTACAGTAAAGGTTGCGTGGGTTCAGGAAGTGACAAACATTATGTGACACATAATGTCAGCTTGATTACAAGTGCATTAAATGTACAATGTAGTTACTATGAGTGCAGCAGAAGAGGAACATTAAGGAGTTTTTAAAGGAAGAGATCATTGCAACCCACTTACAATTAACCAAGACAAACTTTTATTTATGAAACGATCTCACTGACGTCACACTTTGCTTTATCACAAATGAGATAATTTACTTCCTGTAATGGCTGTTTCCAAAGAGCAGTCAACATTTGCATTTCAACATCAGCTCAGCTCAAACAACTCCTGACATTCAATCCGTCTTGACTTCTTCCTGATATTTCATCTGATGCCAGCTTCTTAAATGTGAAGTATATGATTGTAAAGTCTTTGAGTGTTGGACTATAAGTTGGTCAAAACAAGCCATTTGTCAAACTTAGACCTGCAGACATTTTCCAGACTGAATCATATACAGAAATATGAACAAATAAGAATACCTTGACTTCATTTCTACTTAACTTTGACATCTCGTTAACTATTAGACCTTTTCTGTGACCCTTTACCTCCTCCTTCCTTCAGTGGGAATGAATCAGTCAAACCTGGGTTTTAACATTTTCAACATATCTATACGTGCGTCCAAGAAATGGAAATGTAATCACAGAAAAGGCATGTTTTTAAAATTCTGTTTGTGTTCTCTCTTGTCAGTGAGGAAGATAAATTGTAGGCTATCCAAATGTTTATATTTCGAGGGAACTATCAACCCTCTTGCATACTTCCCTTAAATCCCCATCAATCTTACACATCTCCCTGTCGGGGTGAGACGAGGTGGTCCTGTGTAGAAGCAATACACTTTAAATTGCTTTCGAAGACTATCTTGATTTGAGACTTCCTGTCAGACATAATATACTCATTTCTCCTTTTTGAAAGTGAAGATTTCACATGCAGAGTCTGTAGTAACTGCATATTCTCAGGGATGCTGTCTTGTTCCCTGATTCATAAATACAAATAGTCAGATTGATTAAGAAAGGAAATGCATGCACCTTGTCTTTCCAGGAGATAAGTAACCACACCTTAAATCTAAGTAGTCTATATTCATTTCATATTATCATGCTACGACCAAAAAGCAATCAGCTGCTCCGATAAACATTTGGTTGTGTTTTCATTCTGATCAATTCGTTTTTGAATTGAAATGAATTTGCCTTTTCTGCTGAACCAAGACTTCCACTTAGATGTAATTAGTGCAACAATGAAAACACAAAATAGACTCTCAAACAGGACCAAAAACAAACCAAATCTGTAGTTTCAGAATGGCAGCACTTACTAGGCGTTGTTTAGACACTGTTATCGTTTCCATCTTTTAAAGACTTTTTAGACTTCCTGTCAGACATAATATCCCCCCCCCCCCCCCCCTTATCCTTATTTCTCCTTTTTGAGAGTGAACATGTCACATATTGTTGACAAAACAAGGTTTTCTCCGCATACTCAGCCTTTCGTACTGTACTGTAAGGCTCCCATCACAGTTTGGTGTGTTTCTGTTCTGCATGCAGACCCCTCCTCACACAGCGCTCCAGTTCACATACAGTGAGCCTCTGTGTGTTATAAACAGGCTGCAGATCTGTGCTATATCACCCCTCCTGTTTGGCCCATTCATGGCTGTTTCCTCTTCTTCCCAAACCTGTGCTTTTTCCACATATTAGGTTTGGTCGTTGGCTGTGAGGTTGTTTCTTACCCTTTTTAAAAAATCATTGGTTGCATGCTGAAGCAAAGCAGTTTAAATGTCAGGTCATCTCTAAATACGTAAGACTCAACTCTGCTGACTCATTGTCCCTTTTTCAGTGTTTTATTGTCATCCTGTACAACTAACAATTATCGTTATTATTGATTACCCCGCCGTTTATTTCCTTGACTAAAAAAAAGTATGAAAATCCTACAAAATAGTCTGTTTCTGAAATTCTAAGGCAATAGATTTTTTGTCAGTAAACACCTTAGATGTATTTATTTGTATATGATTTTAAACAAAGAAAAAGCAGGAGTTATACTTATTTGATAGGCTATTATGCATTAAACCTACCGTGACGATTAATTGATTAGCAGAGTAGTTTCCAATTATCTTTTTGTCGCTTGACTAATCGATAAGTGGACTAATCGTTGGGTTGTAAGGTAAGGCAAGGCAAGGCAAGGCGCACCTTTCAACACAAGGCAATTCAAAGTGCTTTACAAAAATGAAAGACATTAAGAGCATTGAGCTTTTTAGCAGAAATAGCTTTCTATCACCTCACTTTCTTTCTACACTTATCCTTTAGTTATTTCAAGTGTTTCATGCTAAACGAACCCGCCTTTGGAAAATTCTAATCTGACCCCATGGTACCTTTTTTAGTTTTCGCCGAAACCATTCCTCTTTTTGAAATGCACATTAGTTAAGTTCACCTTGTCTTTCAGCAAACTAACTCTCTCTCTTTCCTCTCTGCGTTAGGATGCAACCGCTGGGTCCTCTGAGATGTTACTGAGCGATGAGGATGGGTCAGAGAAGGAAATCCCGCCGGTGAACCACCCCCCAAAAGAAAAACCCCTCAGCTTCATCCACTGACAGCGCCATGCCCCGCCTGCCCTCCTGATTTCCCTCCCACCACTCTACACCTTCCCTCCCATCATCCTCTCTCTTCAGTCAGCATGGCGACTCCTTTCCTGTGGAAGCTGTCCTCTCAGAAACTGGGCTTCTTCCTGGTGAGCTTCGGCTTCATCTGGGGCATGATGCTGCTGCACTTCACCATCCAGCAGAGAGCCAGCCACGAGAACAGCGCCGTGCTGAGGCAGCAGATCCTGGACCTGAGCAAGAGATACATCAAAGCGCTGGCCGAGGAGAACCAGAGCGTCATGGACGGGCCCTACGTGGGAACCATGACGGCTTATGGTGAGTAGATGGCTCAATAGCTGCATGTAACAAACAGACAGAGGTGGGAAGTAGTGGAGTACAAATACTTCGTTACTGTACTTAAGTACATTTTTCTGCTATCAGTACTTTACTCCACTACTTATTTTTCTGACGACTTTTACTTCTTACAATTTGAACACAAATACCTGTACTTTCTACTTCTTACATGTTGAACACAAATACCTGTACTTTCTACTTCTTACATGTTGAACACAAATACCTGTACTTTCTACTTCTTACATGTTGAACACAAATACCTGTACTTTCTACTTCTTACATGTTGAACACAAATACCTGTACTTTCTACTTCTTACATGTTGAACACAAATACCTGTACTTTCTACTTCTTACATGTTGAACCCAAATACCTGTACTTTCTACTTCTTACATGTTGAACACAAATACCTGTACTTTCTACTTCTTACATGTTGAACACAAATACCTGTACTTTCTACTTCTTACATGTTGAACACAAATACCTGTACTTTCTACTTCTTACATGTTGAACCCAAATACCTGTATACTTTCTACTTCTCACATTTCCCAAACAGGCTGGTTCCTTTAGTTTGAATGTGTGTTTGGTGGCGTGATCATTATTCTTTAGAGTCATTGCGTGCCTATTGATTTGAACACGATCCGTGTATCCATCATTTCCTGGTCTTCTCTAAAGAAGAGGGACCAATGAAAACGTTGTCATGTTGCCGTTGTTCAGCATGGAAACATTCATTAGCTAACAATGACATTATTGTTCTATTAATATAAAGGGAGGTCAGGTACTCTTTAAAACAGCTGGTAGCTATGGGTACTTTTTACTGAAGTACATTTCAAAGTTCTTTACTTGAGTAAAGAAGTTTAGTCAGTACTTCTACTTTTACCAGAGTCATTTTAAACACGAGTATCTGTACTTCTACTTGAGTAAAGGATGTGTGTACTTTTGCCTTCTCTGCTAACAGAGTCAAGATCAAGATTGAAGGGTTTTATTGTCATATGCATCTAAGCTACAGTGTAGAAATGGCAATGAAATTCTTCTGACCTGAGCTCCTCCAACAATCCAACATATATAGAATAAAATACAAATAGAAAACAGGGTTCTAATAGAGAATAATAAGACATGGTAGATGGGGGAAGCTGCTGAATGCTGTATGAGCCATAACAGATCCATACAGTGTTAAAAGATAGTTAATTAAATAACTACACCACTATCTAAATAACTAAGAATTTGCAGCAAGGCCTAATCCGGTACCATGTACACAAGACATAATGCATTTTATAATCTTAAAAAGTCCTACATTTCGCTTTAGGATGACTGCATAGGTTCATAAAGTAATAATACAATATACATTTAACGGTTATGATATAGTGCTGGTTTTGCTTACCCAGTCTTTACATTTAAGCGACTGGTTCCACTTGTCTTCCTCCTGAGCAGGCACAGCATCGCCTGTACTGGAAAAAACAATACCCAGGGAAATATAATGCTGATCCAGCTGCATCGGGGCATAATACTGTAATAGCAAAGGGTCCAGGAGAGCCATCAATAAGTTATTCATGCCATTAATAGACCTGTACGGCTCGATGGGAAGCTTCATTAGAAACCTGAGATTGGAATTGATTGTTCTCTAATGCCCAGAGAAACAACAGGATACAGTAAAGCTCCAGGAGATTAGAAAAACTCCAAGAGAACGAGAAGAAGAAGAAGAAGCAGCAACGTAGAAAACTGTTTATTTTCAATTTTGCAAATCAAGACATATCCTGACGTAGGACTTTTCTACACAAGGAGTGACATCTTTAGCAGGATCGGTTAAACAGGGACATCTTCCATAATGTTCTTTTGAAACTCAATTAAGTTAAAACAACCCTTTTCACAGCAAAACGTATTTAATGTCGAAATACGTGGAAAAAGCCACCCCATTATGAGGTACCAAATACCCCAAATTGCTGCCTTGAAGGACATCAAACTTAGAGTAACTAGTGATGTGTAACTCCTCAGATTTATACCTCAAGAAGAAGAAGTGTGTACAGCTAGATCGCAACATCATTATCATTAATCATATACCTAATTTAAAAACCCTAGTTTTCTCTGTAACATGATCCAGGGTTTACGACCACATTGCTTTATCTTATATGATGGATTGATTTTCACCGTCTGCTGACCAGCGCCCAACATCGAATCCAAATCCATTTCATGTCCTTAATTGGATGAAGAAGCAGCAGGAAGCTTGGAGCCTCCTGTGCTAACTCACTGATAACATTTACAGTTTCCTCCTATGCTGCTCATAAATGACCCATAAAGTCTTAATGCATGCAAATGTAATCCTGCCTTTGACGAGCCAAATGTATTTATATTTATACAGACCAATGCCACACATTTGCATCAAAGGACTTTACAATCTGGATGCCTTCTGTCCGTGGCTTGTTGGAAACACACCTGCTGCTCAGTGTCAGAGCAGCTGGCAACCTGCCTCTTTTATAACATGTTAAGCAGGCACATTATTTCCATTTGTGTGTTAAACATATTTCATTTTATGATATCTAATGATGGCTTCGGCTCAGGGTTCAAAAGATGTGTTGTTAAGCAGTCAAATGGCTCCAGAGGCAACCACATTTTCTATTGTGTTTGCTATATACTGAATTTAGTTTAAACATGACTAATAGCATGTCTTAGAGGTGTGATTGTAATCCCGTGTGTTTATTTTCAGCCGTTACAAGGTGATGCAATAGGAAAACATGTAGGACAAACATAGTAAAACATAAAAAAAGACGAGGAGAAAGGTTGAGTCATTTATTTTCTAAACCTCTCAAAAAACTCATACCAAAGAATGTTGTTTTATTTCCTTTATTAAACATTTACTAATTTAAAAACACTGTTTGCACTGCTGACCTGTTAATTATTCGCCCGTCGCTTGCTTTAAAACAAGGAAGGGAAAGTGTTTATTTGGGTTTCAATTCTAAAACAGCGCAACAGCAGTATTTGATATCTCTTCCAGCGGTCGACATATATCTAAACCTGCGTTGAGGCGCCGTCACTGTACAGTCAGACGTCACCTGACACGAACTTTCCCTTTCCCCTCCACCTGAAACTAAGCCGAGCATCCGGGCGTGTCGAGCCACTTGCTGACATTGTGTCTCGTTACCGCTCTGAAGCTTCTGCAGATTTCTTTTGTGGCTCGCACACACATCACAAGTCAAAAGTCAACTTTATTATCAATGTTTCAGTTTGTGTGTACAGACAGAGAGATCGAAATACCTTTTCCCACAATCCCGAATACAAAAACAAATATATATATGTACATTAGTGCAAGACTGTCCATAGCAGCGTAAAATAAAAAGTGTGTGTGTGTGTGTGTGTGGGGAGAAAGACCCGAGCACTGGGTGTGGTGTCGGATCATGTTTACGCTATAATCCTCTCCATCCCCTCCAGGGTGCAAGGTGCTCTTTGTCACATGACGTCGTCAGATATGAGATATAGGGACCTCTGGCAGGGTTAAAAAAGAACACAATGAATAATGGGAATCGCTGATGAACGCCTTGAGCCTTTGTTCCCATGCAATCACGGGCTAAATGAGAAAGCCCAGGTCATTGCGCAGGCAGATTATTATCTTATATGACACTGATATTAAAAGCAAACGTGTTGTTATCGCTGCAGGACTTGTTTTCAAAGGGGTTTTAAGAAATATTGAGACAGGCAGAAATGTGTGCCCTAGGTGTGCGATTACTCATCTGGTGACCTGGCAGCGGTGTTTAAAAAAGGTTGCATTATTCATCCTTTCTAACACACTGGCTAATGAACATCTCTGACTCAAAACCGCACATTTAATAAGTGGAAAACCTGTGAACATTTAGACACACACACACAGGTGTTAAACTAAGAAGTTAACTCCAGATGCACCAGTCACCAAAATCTGTCTCGCCCCGTAAATACTTTATAAAAGCCCCCCCAAAAGAATTCAGCCGTAGTGAAATGGAGGTACTGTTAGATAAACTCAAACTAAATAAATATGGGAGGACAAATACTTTTTCCTAATTTGATTACATGTTATTCAGGAGGTTTTTATATTCCTCAAATGTAAAACTCCCTTGTATCAGACGGACAATTTGTAGACTTTGGAAACAAGATGTATTTTTCTTATCTTGGTATCTCCTAAAACGTTCCCTTATCCAGAAATCAATGGGTACCAACAAAACAAATCTTGGATCACTTCAATCATATATAATTCTTTTTGATTGTAAATCCAATTGCAAGAAAGAAACAAAGCCAGTTGTTGTTTACTCCTATCGTAAAGCATTAGCTCAGATATTAAACAGGCCTGGCGAATGGCCTGATGTTCAGCCTGAAGACCTAAGAGGTAAACAGAGGGGGGCATTAACTCTGGGCTAACCCCTTCTTTCTGATTATGTTCAGACCAATAGCTTGGCAATGCCGGCGCTCCAAAAGCTTTCCGCTTGGATTCTTCCCGGTCTCTCGTCGCTCTCCGTTCCTCGTCCAAATCAGACAAAAATGTCCTGGCATTTCTCCTCACATGAATCAGGACGCCTCGTTCTGCCAGGCCTCGTTGTGCCCTTGCCAATCTCTCTGACGTGATGAAAACTGGCGTGTCAAATGCATCACGGCGAGGGAATATGTGGCGCTCGTATGCGATAGACAAGCTGCAATTATCACGGTGTGATGAAAGCACTCTGGGTCTCTTATAAAACCGATGATATAATACACCGTAATGATGATGACAGAGCGCTCTGCTGCAGACGTAATACATAATATGTGTTGTTGAACTGAATGCAGCACATGCATTTCTCTGCAAATGTCATTGAAATGGCTGCTGTGCTGGGTACAGTATTGGACAAATACCACATGAAAAGAGCCATGGATTTGCATTTTAAACATATGCCCTTTGCGTCTCATTACCGGTCAGCGTCCTTCCTGCCCGTTAGCTGTGTGCTATGCAGATAAATGCCCCCTGTCACAGAAATGCAAAGACCAAAAGTCGCAGTGGCTCCAGTTTTACATTTAAATAATCCTCAGGCTGAGAAAGACATGTAGTAGTGGGAGATAATAAGTCCACACTGCAGCAGAGCAACGTTCCCCAGACTTCAGGCGGATATATCACATGCATGTATTCACTGTAGTGATAGGGAAGCTTTTTAACTTGGAGAAAAACAGGGCAGAAGTAGCTGCTAACGCTAGCATGTATTGCCTGATGTTGACTTCTCCTTTACTGTAACAGTCGCCTGCTTAAATAAGTATTTTAAAATCTGCGTACAATGTAAGAATCAGGCACACAGTAACGGTGGCATTTCTTTCTGTTGATTTGATGAACCTAAAGATCGTATTCTTGACAGCCAAATAGATTTTCTTCCTGATTTTCACGCCACATTTACGTCAGATCTTTTGATTCTGTAATGGAATATAATCCTAAATAACTCCATGCATTTGACAGGTTGTATTTATTCCATCCTTACTGTATTACAGATTTGAAGAAGACCCTTGCAGTGCTGCTGGATAACATCATGCTGAGGCTCGGTAAGCTGGAGTCCAAGGTGGAAAACATCTACAACAGCACGGGGAGCAACCTGACCATCGGCACCGGCACCATCGTACCCAGCGCCACTAACTCAGAAAAAGTTAACGTGGCAGGTATGTGATGCATTTTTGCTTTTCACTTGGCTTCATAAAGTTATTTTTTTGCAAGTTTCATCCAGTTTCCCCTTCCAGAGCAATCCTGTTGTTTATCAAAGTGTGCAATAAACACAAGGGGTTGAGTCCAATTAAAGACATGAGGATAAGCTGGTTAAGGCTGTTTTCTATCACTCCCAAAAGGAACGGCATTCCCGAGGCGTGCAACCAGCTAAACTCTGGCAGTATCGCACCGTGCACACCTGGCACTTTAGAGGACTACACCGCATCCTTGGACATAATTCAAATAAGGCATCCGTTCACGCTGCATGACCCTTTTATTCGTTTTCATTGATTTAACTGCCAGCTTTCACATGATGAATTCAGCCCGGAAGAGGCAGCGAGGTGTTGGTTTTTCTGACATCCTTGGACTTGTTTTCGCAGCAGGAATGTGGTGGCATTACACGCAAAATTAGATCAGGCTGATCGAGTTGAACAAAGTCACATTTTAAATGGATCTAATATTAATGACAGCTGCTTGCTCTGCTATCTTTTATCTAATATCGAAGCTGCCTTTGAAGCTTTTTCTCTTTTAACCTCGAGTTGAATGACAATCATAGATATGAACGTCATTTGAAAGTGATCAAGACAATTGAATTCATTCAGCCATGGGGTTATGACTCAAAATGTGACTTCTTATCTCTGTGTTTTAGGGCTTTTCCTTTCAAGAGCCAACCACTAATGCCACTTCCTTTCACAGTACGTGCAACATCTTGCGCCGTGTCTATCTAGTTTCGTGTGTGAGATTAAACCAGTCACTTAGCCTGGTTTCGCATCCTCAAAATGAATTTCTCTTATCTTAACATACATGTTGCATTTATTTTTACATTTTGCCAGTAAGTAATTAAGATAAGATAGGACTTTATTTATCACAAAGGAAATAGTTGTGCCAGAGTTACAAAAATACCATAAACACAGCAGCATAATAATAATACAACTGTACACTAACAGAGCAGTGCAAAGAGCAATTAAATAACTACAAGAAAACATAGACAGTCACATAATTAATGTAAATATTAACAGAATTTAGTAGTGCAAAAAACGTAGTGGCAGATACGTAATTGCACGTAATTATAGAACATTATTGATAATAATAATAATAATATTGCACATGTTATATAGCAGAGAGTGTTTTGTAATGATGGTACACATAAACATGAAACAGACATATACACACACATAATACACTGCCTTCTCTGATTGGTCCAAACTGGAGAGGAGACTCTAGTCCCACGTTGTTCGGTAGTGTTCATTTTGTCAGCTATTTTTTAATTTAGTCCTGTGTCAAATGTCCTTGTTAGTTTTAGTCATATTGTGTCACCTTCATCCTGTTTTTATTTAGTCAAGTTTTAAAAAGTCTGAGCATGTTAGTCTTATTTTAGTCGAAGACAACTAACTATTTTAGTCTACTTTTTGTCAATGAAAACTGTTGACATTTGAGTCTTTTTTAGTCATCAGATTATATTGAACATTTCAGTCAAACTAGTCAAAACAAAACCGATAATTTGTCATTTTAGTCAAACTTATTTCACCATAAGATTATATTTTATCCGTATTTGATGAAAAACACAGAGATGAAACTCTAATAATCTCACATCATTGTCAGGACACTTGATCTTTGGTTGTGAAGAGATAGTACCTGGACCTGTGTGTGACCACATGTCAACACACCGGCAGTGTTCTCTTAAAACTCCCAGTGTTGCTCCTGAGAGACAACATTTGAATGCAGGTCGGGCTGACAAAGCGAACATCTGTCTTGGCATCGAGCTTAATAATAATAATATTGTAAATCAATGTTATATTTAAGCAATAGCTCACGACAGGCCGTGGTATATGCACCATTATATCACAGCTAAGGGGCATGGTTCGGCCCGACGCGAATCGGAGGGTCGACAACCCCCTTAGCTGTGATATAATGAGCATATATCACGGCCTGAAGTGAGCTATTGCTTTTATAAAACGGTTACCAAGTGTGGCAATATGAAAGAAAAATACACACTCTAATTTAAATAGTTTTTATTAGTAAATAATGATGTTCAAAATAAAATAGTCCCTCTGTTGCCTTCTGTACGAAACATAGTGCGAGGTGGTTGCTATGCAACAACACTAACAACAGCTAGCGAACATATTAGACCGAGAGCGTTGATCCATTATTTGGCTATTTATTTACATTAATGTGTATGTTGCCGTTTATTGTGCACTCACTGAAAAACTGTCCAGCATCAGTAGCATGGCTTACGTGGTCACTTGTATAGGCTGAGGTTGTTCTAGGCTGCTTGGTGTGGCGAGAATATTGCTCCACTTTCTCCGGTCCCCGAGATTCGGCTTCCAGTAGCTCTGGAGAGAGCTTTCGCACCTGTGGCCACTAACGGTCATCATTTCTCTGCTTTGTTTCAAGACCCGCATCAGAAAGCTTTTGAATGGTGATACTTTTCCAGTTGGTCTACCTGCTCTTCACGTCGCTCTACATGTCGTCGTTTAGGTGCTTTTTGTTCTAGAGATAGGCACTCCTCAATCCACTCCTCCATAGTAAGACCCCCCCCCCCCCCGGAGGTCGAAGTTAATCTTAAATGTTTTTGCGGACCTTTTTGATTACAGATTTGAAAACATCGTTGCTCGCTTTAAAAGTAGCACAATTCATTATGTCAAACCTTGGAAAGTATCTAGATATCCCTGCCCTAATGCCAAAGTAACTGGCAACTGAATATGTTTTTGCCGTTTGATGTCTATGTCTGGACCGTTGTGTAAAAAGGAGGGTTTCTGCCCCGTTACTTCTCCGCTGCTTTCTTGTTCCAGTTTGAAAAGCAAACTGCAGGCTAAGAACCAATCAGATTGCTTGATTTTACTTGTCCGTTTTATAAAAGTACACAAACACTGCCTCTTTGTTGCTTCTCTGATTTGTCCCAATCTGCCCATTGTCAACACTTGAGATGAGACTCGAACCTCACATTGTTGTCGGGACACTTGATCTAGTACCTGGACCTGTGTGTGTGACCACATGTCAACACACCGGCAGTGTCCTCTTAAGACTCCCAGTGTTGCTCCTGAGAGACAACATTTGAATGCAGCTCGAGCTGACATCTCTCTTGGCGAAGCTAAAGGGCCCGACACTCCTGAGTCTCCTGTCCTTGGAGTGGGTGGCACGCAGAGCTGCTGCCAAATCCTCCCCGACTGCAAGGCAATTACACCGATAAAGATCTGGACAGTGAGGGGAACACGCCTGGCTTTCAGAGAGGCCTCTATCAAGATGGAGCTGCAGCGCTGGGAATTACAGGGGCAACACATCACAAAACTCACATTTCGGATCATATCACGGCTTTGAGTCTTGGATTAGTACATTTTTTTTAATCGTAATCAAAGAAAAACTGGTATACATGACGGTCGATGTCAACGCATTTCCTTCTAACAGTTGTCGTAACTCAATTTTTCCAATAATGCGGTGAAAACATGCCTTCAATATCCTAGCATTATGGCACAGAGATTATAGTCTGGTTCTTCATACACGGCTTTGAGTCTTGGATTAGTACATTTTTCGAATCGTAATCAAAGAAAAACTGGTATACATGACGGTCGATGTCAAAGCATTTCCTTCTAACAGTTGCAGGAATTCAATTTGTCCAATAATGCGGTGAAAACATGCCTTCAATATCCTAAGATTGTGGCCCCTGGTTCTTCATATTCACAACAACACTTCATACATGCCTCCTCCCCTCCATACATGACATGTGATCATTTTAGCAGCTACTGTAAACCCAACGTTCTACTTCCTGCTGCAGCTGTGATCTAACAGCTGGTTGCACATTGTGAGAACACAGTATCCTCCTTGTGTAAGTCATCCCACAAAAATGTGGCCTTGTCGCATTGCTTTGAAGTGAAACATAATGTTCGCTGTGAAGTGACGCTTGTCTTTGCTGCAATGCAATACAATACAATACAATACAATACAGGCATGACCACATTTTAAACATAGTATTGCCAAAGCATCCCGCACGAACAGCATAACACAAAATATACTGTATATGCCACTATGCAATGAGTTCTCAGGCGTAGTTTCGGCCTTGTTTGCTGTTGCTTTTCGCCACAGAAGCTCCTTATAGGATCACAAACAAGTCGATCTGGCCTCAGTTGCCGCTCAGCAGGAGGCAGATGGGACTCAGTCCAAAAGCGTCGTGTGTCGCCTCGTCTTGCCATGTCTCGCTGATGTGGCTAATCAACCTCCCCAGCAGTGTTTCATGTGGGGGCTGGAAATGTAATCTCCTCCTACACACACACACACACAAACACCCAGGCGTGGAGAAAGATGTAATGAATGGTCAGGTGGTGATTTACAGCTGACTAACCCACCCATTTTGTTCCCTCTGCGATATATTCCTGCGACTGTTTAAAGTTCCCGACGTCCCTTGGTGATGATTTGTAGCTTCCTCCCGTCTTTCGTGACACGATTCCCTTTTGTCTTCCATAGAGAGAGAGAGAGACCGGTGCTTTCACAGCTCCGGGCATCTTCACTGCTTTCTGTCTCTTTTCAGATATCGATCCGCGTGCATCTCTGTTTCACAAACACAGTGAAAGATGAGATCCAAGGTCTCAGTGTCAACAGAGGAGAGAGACAAGGACAGGGTTTCTGCAGGGGATTACACCTGTCCTGGTAACCTGAGGGTTGCAATTCAAGATTCAAGGCTTTTATTGTCATTCGTACATAGCTACAGTGAAGTTATGTCGATGAAAATCGTAGGTCCCAGGCTGCTCCAACAGTGCAACACAATAAACAGATACAATAGTGCACGTAAATATCATTAAAATAGAATAGAAGTAGTGAGTCTATATACAAGTGATACATAATTTGTAAGTTGCAAACAGGTGAATGTTATGGATGCACTTTTCAGATTCAGATGATGTCCTTATGTTAGCCAACTTGGGTCGATTTCGGTGTTAAACTCACAGATTATTTTCCAGCGAAACCTGAAAAATGTAATTTCAGCAATTACCATTTTAAAGCATCTCTTAGAGTGAGAGCAGAATTGGTGGTCTCTTATTTTATCCGAGGTTTACTTCTTCTCTGAGTATAGATCAATACTAATAAAGCACACACAATCCCACTCGGAGGGAATAAGTTGAGCCGTCCACTCCCACACACACTCTCACACACTCTCACACTCTCCCACACACACTCTCACACACTCAAACACTCACATTAATCCTGACACCCTGCATTCTTAATTGAAAGCTTTGAGTTATTGTATTTCCACCTTGGTGTTTCTCTACTGCCGGCAACTAACAACTTTCAATTAAAAAAAGTTACAGAAGGAAATTAGAGATTGTTTTCAAATGTTCTCCCTGATTATTAGCCCTGGTTGATTTGCATTAGAGGTCACCTGACAGTATAAACAGTAAACAGTGAGGCTGTTATTTATTAGACAACATTTCCTGTACGTTCATTATGGGTGTGAACATAAATAACAATAGTCTGAATAAAGAGGTTATCATGGATTGAATGGCTAATGCAGACCATAACAAGCTTTATCTTAAGCTACTTAGCTACTGTTTTCATGCCATCAAATCTCAGGGTCTTGTGTTATCTCACAGACCTGATGCCTTTTGAAGTGGAGGTGTCTCAGCTCTGCTTGGTTTGATATGGCAGACAGAATCAATGCTAAAAATTGCAAGCAGCATAAACCCCAGTGTGTAAATGTGCTTGTTTCTCGTGGTGCGCTACTGCAGGTCTCTTGAGATCTTCCATATGGAGTGCATAATATCTTCTTATAGCCGAGTTGTAAACAGAATGCGAGGCGGCTTTCCTTTTCATTTGGTTTTCTGCCTGAGTAGAGTCTGAGGCGTTTTTGACAGCATGTTTCACTCCTTACACAACTTCTGCAAGTAACATGTAGTAATGATTCCCTCAAACCTCCTCAAACGTTGGCACGAGAGTCTTAATATAAACAAAATGTAACTGCAAGGCTATGTAAGGCACTGTTGTTTCTCATGGAGACGGTAAGGTAAACTCACTTTAGGTCATACCAGAGATACCATTGTGAATACAGCAGCTGTCTTCAGACTGTCCTGTTTTTCATATCATATTAAACTGGCTTAGTTTTGGACTGATGAAACAAGACATCTGCTTAAACCTGGAAGAACATTTTGAACTATTTTAAGACATTGAAATGATGAGCAAATGATAAATAAATCGAGAAAACCAATCTGCAGATGAACTGATAATGAAAGAAATAGTTAGTTGCAGCCCTAGAAGCAACATTAGTCAGTGGGGACTTTCAAGTATTAAATCATTATTGTCATTCTCTGTTCAAAGGGTAGTCTAATAGAAGAGCACTCTTCAAATTAAAAGTGCCTCCCACCATGGCATTTATCAATTTTAGAAAGTAATTTATTTCCCAAGAGTAAACGACTCAATAAGGCTGATTGGTCCGGAGGTGGAAGTCAATAACACTGACTCTCTGATTCATTTACCTTCTGTCTTTCAAGGCTTTTTCTAAAGGTGTCTGCTTTGTCTATCATCGTGTCTGCTTTGTCTATCAGCGCACTGACTACATTATCATGCAGAGTTTTCCACTGAAACAATGGGTGAGTGGCGGCTGCAGCATAACAAGACTTTAATGAAACCTTTTTGCTAATCATGTCTAATCAATTTGAATCAGTGTGTTGAAGCCACTCCAGGAAAACACACGTGTATATATACATCCATACAGCTATACATCCATACAGCCTGCAGCTTTGCACACACACGCACACACTCTCTCTCACACTCTCTTTGCTCTCCTTTCCCCACAGGCAGGCTTGTCCCACTTGAGGTTGATTGAGGAGGAAGGGGCGGGAGGTGAGGAACATCTGGGGCTAACGCACCATTGGTTAGGACACGTGCACCCCACTTTCCCCCAGTTTTTTGTTTCTTCCTAAGCTCCAATCTGTGGCTGTTTTGCAGAGCCTCCACTAATCAGGGGAAAGGGCATTTCAAGGGGGGTGTGTCGGGCATGGAAAGTAGGGGTTTTTGCACTGGAGCGATGGTGGGGTGCCAAAGATTGAAATGCCAAAGCAAAGGAAATAAGAAAATCTGCTATTCTTACTCCTTTTATTATTGTGTTCTGTCCCTCTCCCTTTCCTCGGCTCCTCTCTCTGAGCTGCTCTTCATCTCCCTCGGCATCCTCTCTCCTGTGTGCCAGCATTGTTGTTGTGCTGGTTAAAGCCACAGCCCTGCAGGAATATAATCTGCACTGCCTCCTTCTTCCAAATATCAGCCTTTTCCCTAGGCATTTTCCCTCTTTTTGTGAATCCACATGCACACTCTTACACATGTGCACATAGTATACACACACATCCTGTAGCTTCATCTTACATTTATTCAGCTAAATTGTCTCAAGGCTAGAGAGAAGCATGATCCAAATCCTGCATGCAGTCTTGTGCTGAGAGTGTGATACACAGATGCACGCTGAACTCAAAACCGATAGCGAGATAATTATTTTGCTTTTGAATTATGCAGCTCTGTGGCAAGCTGCTTCTCTGGTGACATGTGAGTCAAACTAAAGCATTTACTCGCTGTTTGCGGGAAATGCACACGCCTGGCAGGGGATGCAAACGTGTTTTTTTTAGAGGAAGTGGATCATTGCTATGTGGCGCGACGGTGTAGACAATTCTCATCTAAAGCCCCTCTCGGCACAACAACATAGACCAGTGTGTCCCCCAGCCCAAACGCCACACATTTCCACCGTTTATCCAAATCGACAGTGGAACATTAGTCATAGCCGTGCAAAGATTGGACCTCATCAACTTGTATTTTTGGCTGTCCTCGGTGCAAAATCTGAATCGTCCTCTTTGGATATTTTTGGAGGGGCCGATCAGATTGCCCGAGCACAAAAGAGGGATTGATTACAGCCAGACGCTCTGCTCCTCTCGCAGAAGAGGAACGGAGAGAAAGAGGAAACTCAAAGTGGGACGGACAGTGGGGTTACATGGGGAATCTGGAGTTGTTTTTTTGCCTCAAGGACTTTAGTGTTGAACTAGAGGCAAGATGTGTGTTTTGACCAGCTCCAAACACATGCCTTTCACTCTGGGAAGCCCCTCTGACTGGTGTGTGTTACCCTGTCTGTGCCTCGGTAGTAAGAGAGAAGCTGTGAGCAAAATGGTGCAGTGTATTGTTTGTCGATTTGAAGATTGAATGTGTACTTTTCACCTCATTCCTCATTCCATCAGGAGGTAGTCTCGTGTACTTCCCCCTCCACTCACTTTAGATTAAGTGACAAGGAAGTTATTTACATTTTAAATTCTGCAGTAACACAAAGGGACAATAACCGCTTTCTTTGGGATTAACTCAGGTATTCATGTGGCTTATATAACTACTGAGAATCGTCAGGGTTTTCTTCAGTATCAAAGTAATCCACAAACAGTTGTCTTTACATTTAAGGGGACAATGCAAACAGGAAGAGCTGATACTTAAAGGTCCCATGTCATGCTTTTCCGGTTATTACCCGTCCCCTTGTGTGTTATGAAGGTGTTTCTGCATGTAAACGGTCTGCAGAGTCACAAACCCTCAAAGTACACCCTGTAGGGAGTAAAACTCTAACACAGAAAAGACCTGTCTATGCTGCCCCAGAACGCCTCGTTGGACATTTCTCATGTTCCATTGTTTGCTTCCTGGGTTCTGTGACGTGTGAACACCCAACTCAACAACAAATGACCGGATTGGCCCAAATGGACCAATCCTTGGAGCACCTCACACACCAGGATGCCTTGGCTAACTAACAGGGAGTCCCCATTGACTTGCATAGAGCTCCCTGAACGCTGGTAATAGACGAGTTGGGATGGCGGAGAAATGCTCTCCGCAGACCCATTCTCACAGCGTTATAAACCTTTTTCTTACTCAATATCAAGCCACACTTATTGTTTTTACTTCGGCTGTGAGTGTTTGTGTGTGCTCAGGATGAGTTTCGCTTGTTCTCGCTGTATCACCGACCCGGAAACCTGTCCGCTCCAACAAGCCGTGTAGGACAGAGAGTGAATACACATACTATACAGAGATGCTGTATGAGAAACCAATGTGAGTTTTGAAAATTGCACAATATAAATCTATTCTAGTAGACCTCAACAATGGAAATATGATCCGTAGAAATGGCCATGACATGGGCCCTTTAAGTCTGCATACCAATTAACGTTGGCAAAATATAAACAAATAGTAAGTAGCAGCCTTTAGTTATATTACATTCTAGTGATTGTTAGCAGCAACACACTTACATTTACCAGGTTTTATTTATCATAGATGGTTCATTATGGTAAAGAAAAGCTCCAAAATGTAAGATTCAACTCGAACTAAGTCGAACTTTTTTTGTTTTTAATACATGCCCAACTTCTCTCCACCTGCACTGCTGTTGATGCTCTGTGAGAAAACAGCGGCCGTCAGCCTGCCTAATGTCTAATTGATGAGCTGCTGCAAAAATTCACACACAACCTAAACACACACACACACACACACACACTCATACCGCCATGCTTCTTCGTGCAAAGTGCATCCAAAATGAGTGTTTCTAAGCCAGTGAATCAAAGGACACAGACATGAGAGAAGCTGCACTTTTCACCCTTTTTTAAAATGTCTTTTCTTCAAGCTTTTATCAGCACCTTGGAGTCACTTTAAATCTTCACTGCTGAGGTGTATTTGTACTAGAAAACTTTGATAAATTGTCACAAAACTCTCCTCACCGTTCTCCTGTACGGCAAAAGATTTAGTGCGCTTCACACCTATTTGGTATCGACTGACCAAGCTGAGCCTTGGCAGATTTCCTGTTATTTTTAGGAAGGTTTTCTTGAGAAGTGAGCCTGAGAATGAAATCAATAAGAGCCAGAGAGACGGGGGTGGAGGCTAAGAAAGCGCGAGAGAGAATAACATAAACCAGATGTCCAAAATCCAATTGTAGAGTTGTCAAATTTCACATTACCTCATTGACTTGGACACACACGGGGGAAAACAGCCGCGTGTGTGTAATATGACTTGTTGTTCTGATATGATTCTATATTTAACAGTTATGAGATGGCTGATACTGTGCTAGTAACTAATAGTGACGTCAGTGCTGTGAGAGGCTGCATGATCTCATCTGTTTTCTGTACAGTACACTTTTAGTCACTTTTACGTCATTGTTTATCTGGGTGGTGTTCTTATGTAACACATGTTAACCTCTCCCATGCCTGTATTAGATTGCCTGAGTGCTTTGTGGACTTTGTTAGAATACTATGTGTAGAAGACTTGACATTTGACCTCAATAACAACACCTTTTGTGTTTCCCAGCATTTATTTTATCGCTATGTTTGCACAACAGTGGTGTGGCTTATGACTGATTATCACTTCATCATTCCAGTCAAACCTCTTTGTATATCCTGTTGGCCTGAGAAATATGCAAAAATATGCCGCTTGAATGAGTTTGTATGTTTCATTAGGAATTTGATTACCTTGGTTGCCATAACCGGTTATGTAACTTCAGGTTTCGCGACAAATGAGTCTCCAGTACACGGTTAATGTTAAAATGTTAAAACAGAGTTACATTCAATGACATTATGATGGTTTCAATGTATTTTCAATACATCTTAGTGTTGGAGGAAGGTTAGTTATAACGTTATTATGATGTGTTCAAATGTTAACAGGTAAAACTTAAGGGGATTTTTTATAAAACATTTATATTAGAGAGGGAATTATGACCTTCATAACACTAGCTTTAAGCAGTTTATCATTGAAACACATGTTTAATTAAAGGTGGGGTAGTTTGAGAAACCGGCTCGAGATACACTTGTTGTTATATTCCATGGAATGCTCTTAACATCCCGATAGCAATGAATATCTGAAGTGCTTTGACAAAAAATCCATTAAAAAATATCATCTATAGAAGCCGTAGTACTGTAAAAAGCACGACCAATCATCTGAGCCGGCCCGGCTAGAGTAACTGGATGGCCTACCTGCCTGTCAGCCTTCCATCTGTGCACAAACTTATCTCGTGCCCTCATTGGTCATGTGCGCGTTCGTGTGTGTTGGAGGAGGGGCTCTGTAAGGAAGTGGCAGATTTTTTCCGGCTGTGTATTTTCAAATTCTAGCGCACTCGAGCTGGTTTCTCCAAAATGACCTACCCCACCTTAAAAGTAAGGTAAATAGTAATACAATCATTTATTTCGTATTGGATTTAGTTGTCTGGAATCATTGAATTTCACTACAGCATTTTTGGTATCATGAGGTCCCTTTTCTTTCTACATGAATCTAAATCCAAAGCGAAACCCTGATAAACACTCTAACAATTATTGTAATATCAAATCTCATATTGTGACATGTTACCTGTGAACTTCTCTGATCAGTATGGGCTCTACTAATGATTCATGAAGCTCTGTGTGTGTTTCTCAGCCACGTCTTCTTTAGTTTGACTGATTAGACGCATTGTCTCTAAAGTGGAAATCCTGGTATAAGGTGCGGCTGAATTCATCGGCACCTCTGTTGTGTTCGAGTTATTTTTAGGGCGCTCTTTGGCAGCAATATCTTCTTGATGAAAGCGAGGAGGAGATTTGCCCGTCGGTGTTTGGCACTCTGTGGCTGAGAGACAGAATGAGTGACAGGCGCTTTTTCGTTGGTTGTTTGGAGGACTGACTGGATGACTGGGCATCTGAAGGAATGAAATAAAAAGTCTGTGCTTTGCGGCTCACGAATGCTGCATAAGACGGACACTTTAACACACAACTCACAGGTTTTTCAAGGCAGCTTTCAGTACATGAAATCAAGGCAAAGGATAAGGAAACCACAATTTGAATTTTAGAAACAAAACTAGTGTTTATTTGCGTAGATTTTACTGTGAAAGCATCGGACAAAGGCAGATCCCAATCTAAAATAGCATCTAAGCCAGACCGGATTATTCACATGATTTAGGAAGTCGTAATATCAAAACTATTAAGCTTATAAACTTGAATTACTGATGTATTATTAAATCAACCCACTGAAACTGATGTAACGTGACCCGTTGCTGAATCACTGCTGAAGAACAAAGCTTTAATCCTCCTGCTTGCCTCCTGCAGCTGTGAAACAATAAGAAGCTTTTATTGTGTTCATCTTGTGACTCCATCAGACCTCCCACATATTTCCTCTCTGAACCACAGAGGATTAAAATCATGTCCAGGAGTTGTTTCTGTGGGTCTGTTTGTAACAGAACAATAACACTTTTTAAACGTGTGTTACTAGAGGACAGTTGATTATATCAGATATCAGTCTCTGCTCTCCATTGACAGGAAGACAAGTCCCAGCCTTCTTTAAAAGTCAACACATCTATGGTGAGGCGTCCACAGGCAGGCACATGCTCTGCTTACTAGATTACAACAGCTTTGTTTTGTAGTGAATGCAAGTTTCATGCACTGATTGATAAAAGACATAAGGGGACTGAAGGTACAATTTATTGGAGCTAAACGAGCACAAATAGACACTCTTCGAAGTGACTTTAAGAATTGCAAGTATTTGAATAACACACACATTAAAAAGGCCCTCATATTTGGCTAGCTGCCATTGACACGTAAATCAAATAAGATAAGAAACCTCAATTTTCACGCCCTTAACTGACAACTTCCTGGTGAGATTTTACCTTCTCGTACTCGGTTGCATGTCATCAAATCTCTTTTAACTCTCATCTATCTTGACACGCACATCTGAGGAAGCGATAAAATCATTTCCACACGAATCTAGCGAATAGAGAGGCAGAATATCTGTTTACCGCGGCAGCTTGTCGTTGTAAATGAACTAAAAATCACCGTTTTTGCTCCACCCACTCAGACAGAAGCTTGACCCTCTGATTAGCTTCATACACAAACCTCCGTAAACACCCCTCAGAAAAAACCCCACCCACTAACTCATTACATCAGTTTGCTTCTGAGCTTTTATCTATTCACCGCACACCCTATCCTAATGCATTATTTATACCCTGGCTGTAAAGGTCAGTGGCGATGACGTTAACGTCTCTGAATGGGGATATCAAAAAGGTGATTATATGTAAGGGAAGCCTGCGTGCGAGCCGTGAATGTTAATCCCGTGCTGATATTGGCTTCCTGGGATACTGAAAGCTTCGCAGGCATCCTCAGAGTAACTCCCCCTGCAGTGGCATTAATTTTGTTTATTGCAAAAGGCAAACAGTTTGGAATAAAATCTCCTCCTTGACCCGTGTTTGCATCATCGCGGGCCTCTCGGCTCTTTGTGGTTTTCAGCCGTTATGAGTTGCCGAGCCAAAGGTGATGCAGTTTGCTGAGAGTCATGGCCGACCACAGAGTAATGGACAGTCTGCAGCCGTCACTCAGGTTCAACCACAGACTGCAGAACAACTCCTAAGAGTCTGATGTAATGTCAACACTAGAACATGCTTACCATAATCTTCTGTGTCAGCATGCAACATTTGCTAATACCCGTTGAACATAAAGTGTCGCTGAGGCTGAAAATGATTTGTTTTGTAGCATAAAAAGTGAGTTTAACTACTTTTGTTGGATAATTTATATTGTCTCATGAATACTTGCCATAAAGGTTGTTATTCTTGTCAATTTCAGACCATTGCATGCCACTTACAAGTGCACAATATTGTCGTTTGTTGTGTTTGTGTAACCAATGCAGTAGCCGTTAGAGGAACTTCCACATACACATGTTGGAAGTCACTTAGTCACGTATTGGGCTTCTTTCTCCTCTCCTGTGGCATGTCTGTCTCTGTGTCAATTAAAAGAGGAAACGCGTGAGGAAGTTCCTACTGTTCAATCACAGCTGCGCCAATTAAAATTATGAGTCATCGTGCACTGCTGACGCTATCACCTTTTAACAAAAACAGCTTTTAAAATGCCATCTGAACGGAGTGTCTACTGGGCTGAATGAGGACATGGACACCATTGATCGACCAAATGACCTCACATCATGGCCAGGGGGACGGCAGATTCTGCTGCTTATGTACAAGTTACTCTGGCAGGCTGCCACTCTGTATATTTGGAGGTTATTTTATAGCTGATGATACTGGAAAGAGAAGTTGAAAAAGTTCATTTTCATCTCCTTTTTGCTTCATTACTCCGTGCAATATTTCAAAAGACAAGCGGTTTCTGTTCCTCCGTTGGGAAAAGGCATTGCATTCTGCAGAGAGAGCATCATAATCCCGTTGACAGTGATTGCATTTTGCAGCTGACTGATTCAACCTTATTGATTTCCTCCTCTTTCTCCCTCCAGACCTCCTCAATGGAGCCCAGGAGAAGTGCGAGCTGCCGCCTATGGAGGGTTTCCCACACTGCGAGGGCAAGGTCACGGTGAGTCAAACAGCCTCTCCACCTCTCTCTGTGTCTGTTTTCATACCCGCAATTGTTTTTATTTAATATAAATAAAGGAAGCGGGGGAAAAAGGAGTATCCTCTACTTAACATTTCTACTATATAAACAGAAAAGATGGCCCACACTTTGTTGACACACCTCAAGTAAAACTATAGTTTATTCGACGAATATTAAACGTCAGGGAAATCAGTTCCTAGCAAAGCCCACACACAGACACAGGTGTATACATACACACACACACACACACACACACACACACACACACACACACACACACACACACACACTCACACGTATGCATGATCTCAATCCAATGTTTATTCTATGTGTGTGTTTGTCTCCCTGGAGCTGATGGGGCCCTATCAAACACACCATCTGCTCAGCCAGTACCAATCCTCCACTTACACTGCCAGCATTTCCAACTGGGCGCCATGTGATGCCAAAGCCTGCACCACACACACACACACACACACACACACACACATACACACACTCACACACACCTTATAGCAAGCTTGCATTTCAGAAAGGCATCACTAAACAGTTTGCCGTTTTACGAGCAGCGTCTGGTTAGCAACATCTTACAAATCCATCCTCTCATGTTGAAGAGGTTGCTGTTTAATCAAATGTAGTACAACCTTCACGCCATCCAAGCGACTTAAACCCATCTGCCAGGTGTGTGTATGTGTGTGTGTGTGTGTGTGAACAGCTTTGGGTTTACACCTCCCTGTGGGTACTGTAAGTCAGCATGCATGATGAACTTCAGCATATGAAGGAAGCAGGATAGCTGTAGGATCTGTCTGTTAGGGATCAAATCAGAAGAGGGGAGGAAATGTGTCCAAATACTTCCTGCTCTGCTCTTTTGTTTTTTTTGGGTGGATTTATTAAATATGCATGTTCTTTCGTCTTCATCAAGAAATCTTCACATTGATTATTTCCACACATTCACACATGAAAGCTCTCCCAGATCAACATCCCTCTTTCTCTGTTGGCCGTGAAGCAGCTCCACTGGATGATTTGCACATGTATTGGTTTAAAGATTTTCCGTTTGATTACAGAAAGTGAAGTAAAAAAAATTCCCTAACCCCGAGGCACAAAAACACCCCGACTATTTCCACAAAGAAAGACAAAACTGATGGATTTTTTTTGCAACTGTGCGTTATGTATTCACTCAGCATCACGTCCTGCCCACACACCACAGTCGCCGGTGAATTACAGCATCAACCTGACTTCTTTTTGCATCCATTATTAGGCCGACAGACGCTCCTAATGACGGTGGTTTGGCTGTCATTGTGAGTGGCAGAGTGGAGTTACTTAACAGCCGCTGATAAAATACATTTGACTGCTGGTAACTCTCAGTGGGCCCGTAGATTTTACTGATATTAAAGTGAGTGATTTGGGAGGAAAATGCTTTCAGATAACATCTTCTCTTTTGCTCTTTTCAGTGGATGAAGGACATGTGGCGCTCTGACTCCTGCTATGGAAACTATGGCGTTGATGGATCCACCTGCTCTTACTTCATCTACCTGAGCGAGGTGAGCCCTGTGTGTGTGTGTGTTGGTAGTGAATATATTTGAGGTCAAAGACCGACTCGCAAGTGTATTTGTGCCCAAAAAAGTGTTCAAGAAGGCTGCATTTTACCACAGGGACCTCTCAATATGCACTCCTTACAAAAAAATCATGACTGTAACAATTATCCTTTTTTAATTTGATCGTCAAATTTGATCTTCAAAATATGGACTTTCAATTAGTGTTAATTTCGTTGACTAAAACTATGACGAAATATGTTGGTCAACGACCTTTTTTTCCATGACGAAAACGAGACGATGACGAGACGGCACCGACGGCAGTAAACAATAACTGTAACGAAATCATCATGCAATATCGTTGACGAAAAGTGACGAGACGAAAATGTAGTTTACTAAATAAAAACTATGCCAAAATCTCTCTTTACTTTCATTGACGAGAAATGAGGAGACGAAATATTATCAAAGATAACGTTACATCTCTGAAAGTCAGTTTTTCTCCAAGCAGTTCAATTTCCGGTGCAGCAGCTGTGTGTCTGTGCCGCGCGCGGCGGTACATTTGAATTACACCGGACAGCGGCACAATATGAACTGTCAGGAAGACTCGGGTCTAACTCATGGTCTAACTAACCTTATTTAACAGAAAATAAAATGGCAACAACAGGGCTTGGAAGCAGTGGTCGCACTCGCGTTAACCGAATACCGCCCCGTCAGCGCGAGTGAGTGATACATTGTGCACTCGACGGGTAATAATGGATTATGACGGAAATGTTACGATCCTATCTGTCAAAATGACTGACAACGAAAAAGTCTAACGCCACCTCAACAGTTTTCATTGACAACAAGTAGACTAAAATAATTAGTTTTCTTCGACTAAAATAAGACAAAAATGCTCAGACTTTTAGTCGACTAACTCTTGACTAAATAAAAACAGGATGAAGGTGACTAAATATGACTAAAACGAAAAAGGAAATTTAACACAGGACTAAGACTAAAACTAAATAAAAAAATTGCTGACGAAATTAACACTACTTTCAATGTGTCTTGTTGACGGAAGATTTACAGTTATTGCGAAGGAGGAATACTCTAGTCAGCCAATCGAATGTAATGCGAAATCTTTTAAGTATTTTCATAAAATCTGCAAAAGGAAATGCAAAACACAGACAAGTGAAAGAGAAATAAAAAACCACGAAGAAGTGGAAAACTTAAAGGATACTGGGCTATATTTCATATTCTTGTTTTTGTGAATAAATCCCATGTGAACCAAAATCGTTGTCCTTGTTTGTGGATCCTTACAAACAGGTCACAGCAATCGACTGTAAATGGTCAAAGCTATATTTTTTCCTGAATCCGCTGGCCTCATGCAAACGTTACTCAAATAACAGGAGATCGGGTTTTGGGAACATACTACTTTATACAAATGACAGTGTGTGTTTTTTCAAGAAGGCCAATGTCAGGCAGTGCAAATGTGAAGTGTTTTTAATATGTTTGCATGGAGTCGTGTAACACAGACGAATCCTTCAGTATTCTTTCCTAGACTGCACCACTACTACTACTGCAGCTACATCGGGAACATTTGCATTTTAACACTTCAATAATTCAGCTCCTGCTTCTGCAAGTCATAGTGACTGAATTACAGTGCAAGCGCCGAGTAAGCTGCAACATGTGAGGAGAAAAATGGGAGAAGTTACGACATTCCTGACGGCACAGGAAAAAAATTAAGCGCTAAAAATAAGAGCAAACGAGGGAGAGGTAAAGGGGGGTTTCATGTTTTAATGAGAGCAAATTAGAGTGTGTTGAAGAGGAAGGTGTGTGAGAAAGAGAAGATGATTCAGTGGGAAGGAGGGGAGTTTTAAAAGGGATGAGTTTGTAGCCTCTAAGGGAAGACGTGGAAGGACTTAGTCTCTGCGAATCCTTGGCAAACCGGACAAAAACAGCCTGGCGTGGAGCAGATGTAGATTATTTACGAACATATAGAAGCTTGTGTTCCTTCAAGGGACACTTTGAGACTTTCAATTTTGCATAACCAGCCAGATTTCCTATCCATTAGTTGTTCATTTAAATTAAAGTCAGTCATTCATGCCTGAAACTAAACTTCTGATAATACTGAGATTCACTCTGATGCTGGTTTCTGTTTTACACTCATCTCCTCAGATCTAGATAACAGCTCTCCATAGATCATAGCGATTCATTCATCACCATTTCTGTTTGATTTCACTTCTTCTGCACTGGAAGAAATGTCCATGTTAAGAAGCTGTTTCAAGTGAGAATCAAGGTTGTTCCTCGGCTAATAGCAGGACATTTTATTGGATGAAAAGTAAGGTTTCCGTGGTGGGTTTTAGCTCTGAAAAGGTCAGCAGCGCGTTATGAATATTGCATATGAGCTGAGGGCTTTACAGTGGATATAGATGGACAACAGCAGAGTCCATTAGGAGGAGAGGAACCCTTTCTTCAGGAAACACTTTTGCTATAGAGAGAGCAGAGATTCTTAAAAAAAAACAGATGCTCTAACAGCCCTCAGCCTCCACTCCTGGGCATGCGATCACACGGTTGCGATGACAACTTGCATGCATTTCCATTTTGAAATCTGCTGCGATCGGTCTCTCCATCCACAAAGAAGCTCAAACACACACTGCCTTCGCCATGTTTAATTCATACTCGTCCACCACTGTTAACCTTGGCCAATCAGAGGGGCCGATGATGGATGTCAGCTGCAGGAAGGTCGGGGATGAAGTGTGTGTGTGTGTGTGTGTGTGTGTGTGTGTGTGTGTGTGTGTGTGTGTGTGTGTGTGTGTGTGTGTGTGTGTGTGTGTGTGTGTGTGTGTGTGTGTGTGTGTGTGTGTGTGTGTGTGTGTGTGTGTGTGTGTGTGTGTGTGTGTGTGTGTGTGTGTGTGTGTGTGTGTGTGTGTGTGTGTTGTGTGTGTGTGTGTGTGTGTGTGTGTGTGTGTGTGTGTGTGTGTGTGTGTGTGTGTGTGTGTGTGTGTGTGTGTGTGTGTGT
Organism: Trematomus bernacchii; assembly: GCF_902827165.1. Classification (NCBI taxonomy): domain Eukaryota; kingdom Metazoa; phylum Chordata; class Actinopteri; order Perciformes; family Nototheniidae; genus Trematomus; species Trematomus bernacchii. Next base: position 7,156,978 of record NW_022987821.1, on the reverse strand, counting down.
GTGTGTGTGTGTGTGTGTGTGTGTGTGTGTGTGTGTGTGTGTGTGTGTGTGTGTGTGTGTGTGGTTTCAGAATGGGTGAGTAAACACACCCACCTTGCCTGGAAGTGTTTACAGAGCAATTGTTTGTGTCGTTACTGAGAAATGACAAAAACACTTCTCCATATTCCTCTCTGTGGTCAATCACTGAGGCAAGAGGAAGGAAACGCTGAGACGAGGACGTTCAGAGAGAGAGAAATAATTTACATCCGAGGCATTTTAACCCTCGTTTGCTTTAAGACGACCATGGGGGGTATTTACTGAGCATTTGAAACCCCTTTTTAGCCGCTAAAAGGTCACGGGGAATCCCACCTGGTGTCAGATCTGTAACACACTGTTTAATCACACACACACGCACACACACACACATTAGGCATCAGACAATACAAATTCACACGGTACACATAAATAATACTGCAAGATTTATTGATCAGTTGGAAATAAACATGAAGGCCTCTTAAAATGTGCGTTCATGGCTTTATTTATAAGTTGACGGCCAGTCGAAGCCCCTCCTAATTTGTTGCCTGATGATAATGGGGAGGAGGAGATGGTTGTTGCTTTCACACTGAAAGCAACAACAGCTTAAAAAGCCTCATAAACACTTCATATTTAATTTAATGATCCACTCATGTCAGTGTGAATTTGTGTCGCCTTTCATCATGTCAATGTTTGTCTCAAGTGAACTTAAAATTGTGTTTTAATTTGATAGGTGGAGAACTGGTGTCCTCGCCTTCCCTGGAGGACAAAGACCCTGAATGACGAAATAGACAGGAGGGGACAGGTGAGACGTTTTTTACAAATAACAAAACTGAAACGCCATCACTAGACCTGAATGTATTTGGTGAACATCGGATACCTTTCACGATTCTGGTCCAAGTGGCACGGATGTTTTCATTTTACAGATGCTTGTATGTGTGTGTGTGACATACATGTTTAAGTCCAATCATCCTGACACCAAAGGAAACAACATTTAATAATAATACATTTTTATAGCGCCTTTCAAGGGACCCCAAGGCCGCTTTACATGCTGTGAACAAACACACAAGTAGGGCAAATAATCAAGTCAGTCTGAATGAATGAATGAATGGGATATTTAGTTAAAAAAAGCAGTGTATTTCTGCGTGTAAAATGTACCAAAATGGCAGCAAAGTGAAGGATATTCTCAGCAAATGAGCATGCACGCTGTCAACATGCTTAGATAGCATAAAGGAGATCTGCAAAGCCAGAGTGACGGGACCTTGGGACAAATCTGGAATAATGATCTTCAATCCCTGCCAATGCAGCGGCTCAGTCAAATCCCACTTAGAGCGGCGCTCCGTCAAAAACACTGAATCAATATGAAGCATTAAGCACTCTTCATCCCCTCTCTGGCTGCATTGCAACCCTGTGGTGGGGAGATGCCATTTGACAGGCTTTGGAGATTTTAATTCAGGCAGAGATTTGAATACGTTGGGTCTGCAGAAGTGATTTCCTGTCGTGGTGAAGGATGCCTTAGTGGCTGCTAATGGCGCTGTGGTTTCTCACTCTGTCTCTTCTGCTGTTAGCGAGTCCTTGGGATTGCCATTTCTCATATTTTCACCTCATCATGCTCCGTGTGGAGTTCAGTAATGTGACTGTAAAGTGGAAGTCAACAGATTCTGTGACCGTGGCTGACGGTAGACTCGGTTTCATTTCCATATTCTGTATTACGTCACTTAGATGCTTTCCATATTGATTTGTGTTTCCTGAGTGAAGAGTACACTGTGTTCCCTCTCTCCTTCCTTTCCTTGTTTCCTCTCCTCTCATTGTTTCTATATCCAAATGACTTCTCCTTTCCTTGTTTCCTTTTCTCCTCGATTTGTTTCTTCTCCTTGTTTAATCCCTATTTCCTGTTTCCTCTTCATGTGTCCTGCAGTATTTATTGTTCTGTTACCATAACTTCTCTAGTTTCTCCTCTCCTTATTCCTTCCTTTCCTTGTTTCCTCTCCTCTCATTGTTTCTATATCCAAATGACTTCTCCTTTCCTTGTTTCCTTTTCTCCTCGATTTGTTTCTTCTCCTTGTTTAATCCCTATTTCCTGTTTCCTCTTTATGTGTCCTTTATATTAGTATTTATTGTTCTGTTACCATAACTTCTCTAGTTTCTCCTCTCCTTATTCCTTCCTTTCCTTGTTTCCTCTCCTCTCATTGTTTCTATATCCAAATGACTTCTCCTTTCTCTCCTTCCTGTCCTGCAGTATTTATTGTTCTGTTACCATAAAACACAACGCCTTGTCCTCACAGTTGTTCCTCTAAGGATTTAGATGAAGGTTTTTGAGTCCCTTTTTCCCCGGGAGAGATCTCCGACATATGCTCATTTGTTTGTGCCGTCAATAAATAATTTCCTCGGCAGATGTCCCTGACAGTTTATAGTGGTTATAACCACACAGAGAGGCTGACAAACGGTGCAACATATTACACTTTCAACATTCATTCATGCACCTATAAACCACCTCTACAGATGAGGTCTCAGATTCAGGCCGTTTGGATAAACATTTTGTCTTTGAGGAGAGGCTCTTAGTCGTATTACTACAGCTCTTCTAGAAGGGTCTCCCTCCAAGAAATCTGCCATTTAGCCATTTGGAAAATACACGAGTCAATATTGCAATATTAAATTAGATTAGACACATTTTTAAAGATCCTCAAAGGGTTACGTCATGGCAGCCGGAGAAAGAAGCCTAAAAGCACGCAACAGGATAACAAGTTGAACATAATTACAGTATTTTTAGATTAGATTAGATTAGATGTACTGCTTTAATATTATCTAGTGTACAGATGAGGCAACACCCTGTACACTAGCAGCTCATAATACTGTTAGCAACCCCCCACTTTAAATGTCTGTAAAGTTCTTAACAAATCTGAGGGGAATTTCTTGTTGTTTGTTTTGAACTTGTGATGTGTCATTTTGTAAAGCACTTGTGTTGTATGAAAAGTGCTATATAAATATTATTATCATACATATATATATTTATCTGTGTGCAGGCGGAGGTGCGGACCAGTTTCGAGGAGCTTTACCGCGTCATGTCTGCGCGTGAGGAGTTTCGCTGGATGATGCTGAGGATCAAACGCATGGCCGATCCGTGGGTCAGCGCCATTCGCTCGTTGGCCAGCAAGCAGAACCTGGTCCCGCGCCGCAGGAAGAAGGTGGGCCTCCAAACACAAATAAAAATAAATCAAGGGGGCTCCAAGTCAGGAGAAAAGGGAGGAAATGACCTCCCAGGCGGTGTTTGTGATCTCGAAAAATACGCTTTTGTGAGCTTGGATGCATTGTAGGTTTAATGAAATGGTCACACATCATTAGTTTGAACTCCCAGGTGACTTTGGATTCATGTTTTCATGAGGTTTTTTGTCGCAAAATCTGAAGCACACTATCCTAGATTTCTGGAAAATAGGAAAAGTTTTTAAGGTAGAACTTCAGTCCAAAAGCATTAGTCGTATTTAAATAAGCTCCACATGCAACAAGGAGAAGAATACATAAATACAAAATAGCTTAAACTTTATTATAGCTGCTAAGTATACATCTTTGGTATCTTAGCTCTCCCTCCTTCTTCTTAATCTATTCAGCAGTCTATAATTAATTAAGTGTTTTTCCCTCCAGATAATTTCAAAGCCAGGTCTTTATTTCAGCCGCTAATCTCTTTTGGCTATTAATCCGCTCATATTAACCCTTCCCTGGTGTGCCGTGGGACTGTGGCTATAGCTGTCAACAATGAAAAATGCGCCGGTCACTTCAAACAAAGCCGGCTATTACTTCCTACTCCTGCAGAGGAACACTGTGTTCCCCTTAGCTACTAAAAGCCATTGTGTGTGTGTGTGTGTGTGTATTTTTATGTTAAGTTGCATTTGTTTTCTCAGCATGTGCACCTGACAGCGCACAGGGACAGATGGGAACTGCTTTCACAGTTTCCCTACTAAGATAAACATGTTTTTTTTAAATCAAAACCAGTTGGGTGTCATTTATTATTTCAAAGGCAGTTTTTTTTAGGCATTTTCAACTGGTTTTTTCTACATTTATCTGTGAAGGAATGGCACATTCAACACCCTTATCTCTAACTGTAACCTTAGCTTTTGTAGATAGCTTATGTTACATTAGCCTCGACTAGACCGTGTATTTCCTCTTATCAAGTATACACTATTCTTATCATGTGTTTCCATGGATTATTCCAGCAATAATCAACATGAGGACAGACTGTTTATTCTTCAGATACAGAGAAAAGGGAAGTAGAAACGCTGCGTCAAGATATATTACACCTCATGAACTAACTGTGATGACAGTTTCCTTGTTCTTAGGTCAAGATTAAAAGGTTTTATTGTCATATGCACGAAGCTACAGTGTAGAAATGGCAATGAAATTCTTCTGACCTGAGCTCCTCCAACAATGCAACATATATAATAAAATACAAAGTAGTGCACAAAGTCTATATACATGTAAATAGAATATGATATGTACATGTATAAGTATATTGCAAGATGACAACATGAAGGTTTATCAGGGCATTTCTTACGTCACACATTTTTCTTTCCCTACTTTTCCTCAGGTCCTGGTGCATTTGGGCCTGCTGACCAAGGAGTCGGGCTTCAAAATCGCCGAAAACGCGTTCAGCGGAGGCCCGTTGGGGGAGCTGGTGCAGTGGAGCGACCTGATCACCACGCTGTATCTTCTGGGACACGACGTCCGCATCTCCGCCTCTCTGGCCGAGCTCAAAGAGTCAGTACATCTGTGATATTCCTGGAGTTAACACTGCATGCAGGGGATAATCATTCCCTCATGTTGGCCCTAGACAAAGGTCCTAATACGTGACGTCAATGGAGTACTCTTTTCAACCTGAGCCAGCAATAATAATAATAATAATAATAGCGATTGTTGTAAATCCAGATGTACGTCTGCACAGCACATGCTTTAGGTCAGATATCAAACGCTCTGAGGGCACATTTACTTTAGGTGAGACACTTCAGTATCAAATAAGACTCTCATAATAAGAAAAAGAAGGCTCTATGGTCTTGGGATTGCTTTTTCTGAATGCATTGTTTAAGTGTCTATAAAGTCTATACCATTCAAGTGTCTTTCCCATCTTTATAACCAGAGGGGCAGACAAATACAAGCTTGCTGTCACGTCTTTTGGAGGGAAATCTCCCCACGTTACCAGCTGCAGAATATAAAAAGTTGAATTTAATGTCAATCTTTTCTCCCCCAGGATTATGCGCAAGGTCATGGGGAACAAGTCCAGCTGCCCGACCCAGGGTGATAAGGTGGTGGAGCTGATCTACATCGACATCGTGGGCCTCACGCAGTTTAAGAAGACACTGGGGCCGTCCTGGGTGCATTACCAGTGAGTACATCTGCAAAAATACACCTGCTTCTGACACTAAAATGTATAAAGTGTAACATTTCTGTATGAAAATGTCTAAAAAAGACTAGGCGGATACCATATATATTTTTTTATTTTGTACATTTTGACAATAAATGTACCTTTTTAGCGAATTAACCCTTAAAAAATACATATTGTGTCAATCAAACCCCGCCCTTCACCTGTTGCTCGGCAAGCTTTGTCTCTTTTCATCTCCTTCACAATGACTTTCCAGCACAACCAGTTTTCTGCAGGTGACTATTTCGCAAATCCGAGACAGTTTAATATCCTGCTCCGCAAAGCCTTTTCCATTATCTCCTAAATTAATTCAGTAATTTGTACAGATCCCTAACCTTGTGCTGCCGTTGCCAGCTGTGGTTTAAAAGCTTCCCTCACGTGTGCAAAGGGCACCGGGTTGAGTCTTGTCTGGCTCTCGCTGAGACAATGAGTCTATTTTCTGCTCAGGCATTACCGCAATGTCCCAAAAGGCCGCTGCAGCGTCTGTTGTTTGCAACGTGTCTATTCTCCTAGTCTTGATTGCTCCGCTGAGGACCAAAGACTTGCTGGTTTGTTTTGAAAAAGCTGTCATCAGCTGACAGGAAAAGCGACCGGACAATAAGTCTGGAAACCCTAATGGCCTCCGCTGATTCACCCCGTCTTGTCACCAGGTTTTGTTTGTCCGAGACATAACACCTTAAACTGCATCCGCTCCCTTGGTGCCTGGAGGAAATTGATTCAGCCTCAGCGTGATGTAACGTCCAGCTGCGGTTTCTGCATTATTTCTCCAAACCATTATTGAAAGCTTACTGTATGTCAAACGTAATGTCACTGCTTTGTAAAGGAGGATATGGATGTGTAACCTTATCAGTTTCCCAGTGTCGCCTTTCTGCCAAAGTGTCTTTTACTCTCCTGTTAGTAAGTCACATACTTTGCGTTCATGCCCTGCGAATCCCTTTATGAAGACCTTGAGAGAAAGATATCTAATGCACTGAGAAAGATAGTTTTGGTTGCTTTTCACACCCTCGCAATAGGCATCAAATGTGTCACAATTGTTCCTTTTTATCTGGTTCATTCTTTCAGTTTAGGAACAGGGCATTTAAGGCCCATTTGGGATGAATGTTTTTCGTTATTGCCCCGTTTTACAGTGCTGTTTTTAGTGAAATGAAAATTCGCCGGGCTGTTGTTTTCTGGGTATAAGCTAGAGGCAATGTGGCCTGACTGTCATTTAATCCTTTCATCCGATAACTGCATCAAGGGCTGCAGAAAATGTGCGTTCATGGTTTTGATGCAGAAATGAAACCAGACAACTTAGTCATCAACTCACTCGGGATTTGATTCACCACCACACTGGCATTTGTTCACCCAAAATGTCAGTAATTGTATTGCAGGTTACAATGATGACCGTGACAGATTCACCATTTAAAATGTTTAAGTTCATGTGATATTGAACAGAGTAAAAGCGGGAAATCTCCATATTTTCGAGTCTGCGAAAAACCACTTTCCGTCATGGTTGCCTTTAATAATTAATGTTTAATTGAATATCAAATGAGTTTGTCATTATGTTTCCCTTATGTTCCTGCTAGCTGTTGTTTTAACAAACAGAAAAGAGCTTATCAGTTTGATAGGTGCTATTTATTCTTTGACATTAAAGGATAACAACTCGGGTTAAAGTCTATCAAGTGGAACGCATTGTTAATAACCCTTAAACAATGTGGTGATTGATTTTCCTGTCAAATCTAAATTGCTTCTTTATGCACTTCAAACACAAGCTGCTAATATTGTATTTTAAGTCACCGTGAGTTAAAAAACAACAAAACTATCCTTTTATTTATTAATTCCTCTATTTTTCTTCACACGTTTTGCAGATACAATAAATAATGTAATATAATCCTGGTAAAAAAACATCTGTTCTTAAACACAGGAGAGACAGAAAATCGATCGAACTTGGATCCCTAGTATTACTTTTGACTGTAGCAGTAAAATAATCAGTAACATATTTAAGTGTGTCTTCCCTCAACTCATGGTGTCCTTGTGAGTTTCATTTTTAATAAAACCACATCATTAACTCAAATCTGTTTTCATGCAGCTTTCGGGTTTAGCCTCAGGGTCAAGCAGACAAACAAACCCTCAGGTAAATTATAAAAAAAATTCCCATCTGATATCCTGTTTTTTTTCTCATGACCCAGATACGAACGTTTTATTTATTGCCTCTCCCACCTGGGAGATAATCATAGCAGGCGAGAAAGCTATAATTTACAACAGCTATTAATCCACTTGACATCACCGAAAGGCGATTACATTATCGTTAAATTACACTTTCACACGGAGATGGCAAAAGTACACACATCCTTTACTCAAGTAGAAGTACAGATACTCGTGTTTAAACATACTCTGGTAAAAGTAGAAGTACTGACTAAACTTCTTTACTCAAGTAAAAGTAAATGTACTTCAGTAAAAAGTACCCATAACTAGCAGCTGTTTTAAAGAGTACCTGACCTCCCTTTATATTAATAGAACAATAATGTCATTGTTAGCTAATGAATGTTTCCATGCTGAACAACGGCAACATGACAACGTTTTCATTGGTCCCTCTTCTTTAGAGAAGACCAGGAAATGATGGATACACGGATCGTGTTCAAATCAATAGGCACGCAATGACTCTAAATAATAATGATCACGCCACCAAACACACATTCAAACTAAAGGAACCAGCCTGTTTGGGAAATGTGAGAAGTAGAAAGTACAGGTATTTGGGTTCAACATGTAAGAAGTAGAAAGTACAGGTATTTGTGTTCAACATGTAAGAAGTAGAAAGTACAGGTATTTGGGTTCAACATGTAAGAAGTAGAAAGTACAGGTATTTGTGTTCAACATGTAAGAAGTAGAAAGTACAGGTATTTGAGTTCAACATGTAAGAAGTAAAAAGTACAGGTATTTGTGTTCAACATGTAAGAAGTAGAAAGTACAGGTATTTGTGTTCAACATGTAAGAAGTAGAAAGTACAGGTATTTGTGTTCAACATGTAAGAAGTAGAAAGTACAGGTATTTGGGTTCAACATGTAAGAAGTAGAAAGTACAGGTATTAGTGTTCAACATGTAAGAAGTAGAAAGTACAGGTATTTGGGTTCAACATGTAAGAAGTAGAAAGTACAGGTATTAGTGTTCAACATGTAAGAAGTAGAAAGTACAGGTATTTGTGTTCAACATGTAAGAAGTAGAAAGTACAGGTATTTGTGTTCAACATGTAAGAAGTCAAAGTAAAAAGTGGTCAGATAAATAAGTAGTGGAGTAAAGTACTGATACCAGTAACGAAGTATTTGTACTCCACTACTTCCCACCTCTGCTTTCACAACATCCTCACTCTCGGTTGTGATACTACACAAATAAGTGTTACTGAGTGCACTCTTGTTGAGTTTGAGTCCCGTCACATTTTGACGCCCACTGACAACTCACCGGATCCCGAAAAGGAACTGAAAGCCTCCCTGCGGCCATATTTACATCCTTTAATGGCTCCAGCAGCCCCATCTGTTGAGGTTTCATCTACCGGGCACAGATGAGGGTTGTTTCTCTCCAGAGTGGAAGGAGATGGCATGTGGGCTTGTTGTTGTTGTTCTGCTTTTCTGTGTTAAGTTTCCCTTCTGGTGAGTCTGCTTGCTGCTCTCCCAGGGCCTCGAACAGTTCAGCTGCACGGCATCTGCCTGGGCGGAGAGACAAACGCTGAGCAGCAGAGGAAGGGAGGACTTTTAACTGCAGATGTGTGTGTGTGTGTGTGAGAGAGTGTGAGAGTGTGTGCTTGTTACACTCAAGAACATGTCATTCAAGATGGGATAGATTTAGTCATATAGTTATATACAAGTAATTGGAATATTTAAGCAATAGCTCACGACAGGCCGTGGTATATGGCCATTATATCACAGTTAAGGGGCGTGGTTCGGCCCGACGCGAAGCAGTTTGCTTTTCAGCCCAACTGTATACTGTTTTTCTCAGACGCGGAGGGACACTGACTTGTTGTGAAAAGTAACTTACAATTCTACCCGTGGTATACGCTCAGTATATCATGGCTAAGAACCAATCAGATTGCTTGATTTGACTTGTCCGTTTTATAATGATATATATAAGTTGCAAACAGATTAATGTTATGGATGTTCTTTCAAAAGTTCAGGTGTTTAAGGTGTGTGTGTGTGTCTGTCTGTCTGTCTGTCTGTCTGTGTGTCTGTCTGTCTGTCTGTCTGTCTGTCTGTCTGTCTGTCTGTCTGTCTGTCTGTCTGTCTGTCTGTCTGTCTGTCTGTCTGTCTGTCTCACTCAAGAAAATATCATGTTGTATATTCGACAGAGAGGGATAGATTTAGTAATGTGTGGCCATGCCAACAGCTATATATATATATTAGCTTTCATTTCATTCATTGGTCCTTTGTCGTCCTTATAGAAAAATACAAACAAGACGTAATCCAGCATCTAGAGAAGAAGAAGAAGTGAGCAACAACGAGGGAGTTAGTGAATGCAGAGTGTGAGATTTTAAGGTCAAGGGCTGTTCTCTGCATATATCCCATTCCCTCTGCTGGTTGTGCTCTAATTAATCCTCTGCTGTGACCTTTGAGTCGGACATGATGTTCATTCACAGCCTCTCTCCTCCACAGGATGATACTCTCTCTCTGGAGCTCTGTGTGTCCATACCTCATTGTGTTACTACTTTCAATATGAAATACAATATATATCTCCTCTACTGTAGTGTAGTGTCTCTACTTTAAAGAGTCCTCTCCTGCTGATGTTCAGGTGTATATCAGTATGTAGTGTCTCTACTTTAAAGAGTCCTCTCCTGCTGATGTTCAGGTGTATATCAGTATGTAGTGTCTCTACTTTAAAGAGTCCTCTCCTGCTGATGTTCAGGTGTATATCAGTATGTAGTGTCTCTACTTTAAAGAGTCCTCTCCTGCTGATGTTCAGGTGTATATCAGTATGTAGTGTCTCTACTTTAAAGAGTCCTCTCCTGCTGATGTTCAGGTGTATATCAGTACGTAGTGTCTCTACTTTAAAGAGTCCTCTCCTGCTGATGTTCAGGTGTATATTAGTATGTAGTGTCTCTACTTTAAAGAGTCCTCTCCTGCTGATGTTCAGGTGTATATCAGTACGTAGTGTCTCTACTTTAAAGAGTCCTCTCCTGCTGATGTTCAGGTGTATATCAGTATGTAGTGTCTCTACTTTAAAGAGTCCTCTTCTGCTGATGTTCAGGTGTATATCAGTATGTAGTGTCTCTACTTTAAAGAGTCCTCTCCTGCTGATGTTCAGGTGTATATCAGTATGTAGTGTCTCTACTTTAAAGAGTCCTCTCCTGCTGATGTTCAGGTGTATATCAGTATGTAGTGTCTCTACTTTAAAGAGTCCTCTCCTGCTGATGTTCAGGTGTATATCAGTATGTAGTGTCTCTACTTTAAAGAGTCCTCTCCTGCTGATGTTCAGGTGTATATCAGTATGTAGTGTCTCTACTTTAAAGAGTCCTCTCCTGCTGATGTTCAGGTGTATATCAGTATGTAGTGCCTCTACTTTAAAGAGTCCTCTCCTGCTGATGTTCAGGTGTATATCAGTATGTAGTGTCTCTACTTTAAAGAGTCCTCTCCTGCTGATGTTCAGGTGTATATCAGTATGTAGTGTCTCTACTTTAAAGAGTCCTCTCCTGCTGATGTTCAGGTGTATATCAGTATGTAGTGTCTCTACTTTAAAGAGTCCTCTCCTGCTGATGTTCAGGTGTATATCAGTATGTAGTGTAGAGCCCAGTCTGCTCTGATTGTTTAGCTGGCTCTGTTGTGATTGGTCAACTGCTTAAAGATGTCCCGCCCCTTAGCCTATCACGTGCAATTTGTCAGAGCGCTAGCCAACAGAAGCAGGTGTTGCGTTGTGATCTTACTATGCCATTACATTACTACTACTAAAGTTAAATATCTGCGTACGTTGTCCACCTCTAGATCTTAATGTTTAGCAGATTATAAACCGTGCTTCTTCTTGTCTTTGTGTCCCAGGTGCATGCTGCGGGTGTTGGATTCTTTCGGGACAGAACCAGAGTTTAACCACGCCCACTACGCCCAGGCCAAGGGTCACAAGACACCGTGGGGGAAGTGGAACTTGAACCCACAGCAGTTCAACACCATGTTTCGTGAGTCTACATGACGACACACACACACACACTCCCGACACAGAATATCCTGATCCGCCCAAAATACGGAAAGTACTGGACGCACGCCTTTCTATCCACTCCCTGTTTTTCTCCACTGTTGTTTTATTTAAGGTCAAGTTGCCAAACATGCAATATAAATCACTTCCATGCTCATTACAGCCTTGGCTCTCTCTCCTATGTCCTCAGTTCCAGTTTAGTTTTTTATTGCTATGAATAAAATGTTTGCGGCATAAAAGAAAATCCAGCATGCTGCTAATGGTCAGGCAGATTAAAGGAAAGTACGAGGTCTGCTCTCTTGAATTTACAGTGATTATAAATGTAGGACGATGGGGTTTTATTCCTCTGTGTGAGATCACTGTGGGGTGGATGAGTGGTGGCGGCGCAGCAGAGCTAACCCCCCGAGGTATTGACCTTTTCCCCGTGGCTAAGAGAGAGTGAAATGTTACCCTGTTGGAGAGGTAAGGCCTGGTGCTATCCAGAATGCCTCGGTACCTGAATAGCACCTTTGTCCGCTGAATAGGGTATGTCTTTCTCACAGCACACTGTTGCTTTTGCACTAAATCCAGTTAGGAGTCGCCGGGTTAGATGATATCGCGGCTGAAACAAGTGCACAGTGGTTTGGCCGAGTGTTGGTGGCATCACTTCCAGCCTCCAGAGACTTTACTTTCGCTACTTTGTGCTGCCCAACACCTTACCTGCAGGCTGGAGAGGAGCATGTGTACCAAACAGGATTACTTTCCACCTCCGAGGATCATGCAATGGATAGCTCAGATTTGCCATTGTTATCAGATTGTGCGCTAATATTAGTTGCACATTAACAACAGTGGTGTGTGTTTCTGAGCAGGTGCTTCTGTCAGATTTGATTTACAGTGGGATTTCAAGCTTAGTACACACATCCTTTACTCAAGTAGAAGTACAGATACTCGTGTTTAAAAATACTCTAAAAGTGAAGTACTGACTAAACTTCTTTACTCAAGTAAAAGTAAATATGGGCTTTGAAATGTACTTAAGTAAAAAGTACAGTACATTAAATTCTCAATTAACAATGTACAAATACCTTCACAACTAGATAATATATAATAAAGTCTTATTTACTTTCCCTGGTGTTTAAATTAGATTCTACCTCATTAACTGAACGTAGATTTAACAATAGACAAATCAGGTGCTAGTATTTAATCTATCCCAGCTTTTGATTGGTCCATTTGTTACGATTAGACCCGGCTCTATAAATCATTGGTCGGGGGAATTGGGAGTTTGTGGCCTCTAGCCAATAAGACAAGACAAGGCCAAATTGACCTCATTCATCTATTTCAGAGACGTGAGCGCAGGGGTGTTATGGGATGTACAGTTTGTGTTTCAATGGGCTGCCTTCTCAGTTAAAGTCATTTATAATCAAGAATACTTCAAATATAACAAAGATACCCTTTCCTGGGGGTCAGAAATGCCATTTAAATGTTTTTAATATGCATTTAATCAGCTGAAAAGACAACTTTTGCATCACCAATAACCTTGGTATGGGATATAATTGGACTGCAGACTTTTTAATCAAATTATTTTACGAACATGTCTATGAATAATCCCTCTGGTTTCTTTTAAACCCTTTCTGCTGTGTGTATTCTTGATGCTAAATCTCTTACAGAAATGATGATTAATACCGGTCAGAGGTCGAGCACAGCAGCAGATAGTATTTATCTTTGAGGCATTGCCAACTATGTAATTGACCCTGAAGTCTGCAGCTAGATAATGTCGCTGGCACACCAGGGCTATCTTTATTTTCCATCCGTTTGGGATCAATAGGCTGTTGTCTCTGTCGGCGTCTCCAACACACCTTGCTCACAAAGCCAAAAAGATACTTTATACAACACCTCTAATAAGAAATGTGATGTAATTCATATCATTACAATCACCCGACAGATGGACATCACATTATAATAGACATTTACTCAATGAAAAGGATAAAAAGGGCGTTTTTTATTATTGCAAATCCATGATTACAGTGTATTATACACTGTTCTTCTCGGTTTTTCTGTTGCAAAATGAACCTTTTCAGACACAAATTGATGATGAACTCATACAATATTGGACAATACATTGAAAAAGGAAAGTACATGTATTCATGGTGTCGGAAAACCAGACAGAAAGGATGCATTTGTGGAAATGCACTAATGGATCTCAAGATGCCACCCTACGTGTACTTTAAACCTCGCTATGAATCCACAGCGTTTTGTAGTGAAACGCAGGTGCAGAGAAGAACATCCGACCCTTTAACATTTACCTACGTGTGCTCCGTTATCCCAGCAGGCGGGGGGGGAAAGTGATGAAGTTATTTTGCTGTAATTGCTCTTCCTACTCTCTTGCATTTGAAACCTTGCTTTGATCGATTGCAGAGGATTATCATAAAATAATGAATGCTAGAAAAGCTGCAGAAAACACACACTATGACCATTTTTCTGATATCAACATTGAAATGAGTTTGTTATATAATAGCAATTAGTGTTTAACTAGCAAGTCACAAACCTATAATACAAGTGAGACCGATCCAGCCTCCAACACATAGATCACAACAATACGCAGCAATAATTACATACGCAGTGTGTGCAGTATTTAATCATGTGTTTCCAACATGCATTTCCCCTTCAGGCCCGAAGAGGTCTTTGATGTTGAGTTTTCAAAGTGCGAGAGACCTTCCTGCTGACGGTGCATGCTCTACAGTTTGAAATATTAAAGCAAGTGTTGGGCCAACATTAATCACATAATCCTCAGTGTGTGACTTGGGATTGCTTTTGCGTGGCGCAGGTAGCGATGTGTGATGATGTAGCGCTGATTCAGTCAGACTTTCCCTCTCATCTTGTCAAGAGGACATATCCTAACCCACATTTCTTGTACCTCCTCTCAGCTTCACCGTGTTACTCCAATATTGACTCCTGGTCTAACAGAGGGAACACACTCTTCTTCACACGGCAACTTTCAAAAGCGGCAAAGCAGCTGCTCCGCCGTTGACGCTGCAGTTTGTTAGCTAATGGCAAATGAAGCTGTGGCAAGCCGAGTGACATTTTGAGTGGCGGCTCTAGTGGGAGAGGAGGCATCTGTCGCCAAATGCATCAAGAGGGCCGAGCAGTAATTAACAGCCTGTCCTGTTTGCACAGTTTCTTTGCTTCACGAGTGTTAGCGCTGCCTGGGACCATCCCTACTCTCTGCCATCAGAATTACATCTCAGTTATTAGCAACCGTCGGAGGATTTTCCTCAAGCTACGGCTGCAACTAACGCGTGTTTTTATTAGGGATCGATCTTAATGAAAACACTAGTTTCAGTCTAAACAACAGCCCAACATTCAGAGCTAATCTGTTTTGAAATGACACACAAAAGCAGGATTTGGAAGCTGTTTTATTTAAATAGTTCTGCTTGATTGATTAACCAATTAATAATAATACACTTTATTTGTATAGCACCTTTCATGCTTGACACAGCCCAAAGTGCTTCACAGAGTATGACAACAAATCACGTAATGTAAAAGCAATAAAACATACTACTAAAAATGATAAGCCAAATAAAAAAGATTTGCTCAAAATAGCAATTGGTTTAGACTCCATAATGCCTCTCTTCTTGACACCTCACACGGATCTGGTGATATCTTCATAACTCCCACATTCCTGTCGGCGCCTACACACACGCAACACAAAGAAAACCCAACTCGGCGGGTAAAAGGTTCCTCTGTGCATCGTAACGCCGGGAAGCGCAGAACAGGAACAGGAATTGAACATTGAAATTGAAACCGGAGACGTGTAATCACATGTAAAGAAGAGATAGTGTAACACTGGCTGTCTGGCTCTGAGCCCAGAGAAAGTGTGCACACATACATCTGATTTAACGTGTCTCGACATGCACCGAGAGGAGACTTCAGAGTGTCAAATATGCAGCAACGTGTGATAAGCATCCAAAAAAAGCATTACTGAAGTGCATTTTTGTTATTATGATAACAGACTGTAAAGGACTTCTTCTGTTTTTAAATCGATAGAGGGAAAACGAGCCTGCACATTTCTGTCAATAATTGCAGCTAGGCTCATTAACTCTGCATAGCACATTTCCTGCTCTCCATTTCTTTCGTTTGCCCAAAGACATTAAAACCGTAGCCAATATGTGTTCTGCCTAGGGAGATGGAGCGAACAAACATAGGGAGAAAATGTCACATAGCAGCCCTGATAAAACCATTAACAATATCAGTAGGACTACTTTCTCACAGTAGGTGATTGTTCCTGTTGTATTTACCATGTTTAAATGTCAATTCATCATCTGTCTCTCTGCCATTACGCGTTTAACGTCATGCTACATCCCGTTAATATTACATAAGTCCAGAGGATATTTGCTGTGGGTTTATGTTTAAATAAAGGCTGCAGGATTTGGAAAATATGAGTAATTGCGGTTATCTTGACTGATATTGCAATTTCTATACGATTGATGTTACATTATACACATCAATATTGAAAAATGTTACAATTTGTGTGTTAAAATAATCTTTTTTTCAAGTCTGTATGTCAATAATTATCTGAAGCATCACAATATGTCATTCACATGTTTTTCATTCTTCAGAAATGGCACAAATTTCGATAAAATTCAGATTATTTGTTAACCCCTAGTTTGCTTTCAATGTAATAAAGACAAGGCTTGAATGCACCTCAGTGTGCAGCTGCAATCTCAATATTTCTTACCTGAAATGTTGGCAAACAACAAAAATCCTTATTTCTCTGCAGCCTTTTCCCTCTCCCTGACAGACTGACCTTAATGTGTCTCTGTAATAAATGTGGTTTTAAAAAAAAACTCACTCTGACCACATCTGTTCCCCCGCGGCTCGAGCAGAAGCCACAACACCTCGCAGCCTGTTTCCTTCACATTAAGGGCTTATTAAAGTCTGCTTGTACTACTCCTAAATTACATAATTAAGCGTATTTACATGCGCCTGATCCCTTCACTTCAAACCCTCGCCTTCACATTTGTCTTACGAGGCAGATGGCTGCAAGGCGAAAAGCTGCCAGCGCCACACTTGACCTGCTCATCTTGTTGTTCCCATAGTAACTATCACCGGCCAATAAGGAAAGGGAGGTAACAGAAACAACACTGTGCAGTTGTTCCTCTTAGAAATATGATATGTGCTTTTTAGCTTATTTATCTGGATACGCAGCCACATGTGCAAGATGTATGTGATGTTTTCGTTTCCTTGGGCCCTTTGAGAGTCTCCTTAAATGCCCGCAGTGCTGATATTTATTTAGGTGTTATATATGTGTTTTTCATTTTCTGCAGCTCACACCCCTGACAACAGTT
Source organism: Trematomus bernacchii (assembly GCF_902827165.1). Classification (NCBI taxonomy): domain Eukaryota; kingdom Metazoa; phylum Chordata; class Actinopteri; order Perciformes; family Nototheniidae; genus Trematomus; species Trematomus bernacchii. The sequence goes on along the minus strand of NW_022987821.1, from coordinate 7,140,091 downwards.
TCCTGGGCTTCGTGGTGGAGCAGCACCTCAACGCCAGCGACATCCGGCACATCGACGACGTCAAAAGACACAACCAGTCGCTGGTTTACGGCAAAGTGGACAACTTCTGGAAGGTATTTAAATCTTTATTACAGGTCACCTATTCATGCAAAATCCACTTTTTCCTGTCTCTTCTACATCAACATGTGTGTCCTCTTCTTCATGTCTCTTCTACATCACCATGTGTCCCCTCTTCTTCATGTCTCTTCTACATCACCATGTGTTCCCTCTTCTTCATGTCTCTTCTACATCAACATGTGTCCCCTCTTCTCCATGTCTCTTCTACATCAACATGTGTCCCCTCTTCTTCATGTCTCTTCTACATCAACATGTGTCCCCTCTTCTTCATGTCTCTTCTACATCAACATGTGTCCCCTCTTCTTCATGTCTCTTCTACATCACCATGTGTCCCCTCTTCTTCATGTCTCTTCTACATCACCATGTGTTCCCTCTTCTTCATGTCTCTTCTACATCAACATGTGTCCCCTCTTCTTCATGTCTCTTCTACATCAACATGTGTCCCCTCTTCTTCATGTCTCTTCTACATCAACATGTGTCCCCTCTTCTTCATGTCTCTTCTACATCAACATGTGTCCCCTCTTCTTCATGTCTCTTCTACATCACCATGTCTCCCCTCTTCTTCATGTCTCTTCTACATCAACATGTGTCCCCTCTTCTTCATGTCTCTTCTACATCAACATGTGTTCCCTCTTCTTCATGTCTCTTCTACATCAACATGTGTCCCCTCTTCTTCATGTCTCTTCTACATCAACATGTGTCCCCTCTTCTTCATGTCTCTTCTACATCAACATGTGTCCCCTCTTCTTCATGTCTCTTCTACATCAACATGTGTCCCCTCTTCTTCATGTCTCTTCTACATCACCATGTCTCCCCTCTTCTTCATGTCTCTTCTACATCAACATGTGTCCCCTCTTCTTCATGTCTCTTCTACATCAACATGTGTCCCCTCTTCTTCATGTCTCTTCTACATCAACATGTGTCCCCTCTTCTTCATGTCTCTTCTTCATCAACATGTGTCCCCTCTTCTCCATGTCTCTTCTACATCAACACGTGTCCCCTCTTCTTCATGTCTCTTCTACATCAACATGTGTCCCCTCTTCTTCATGTCTCTTCTACATCAACATGTGTCCCCCTCTTCTTCATGTCTCTTCTACATCACCATGTGTCCCCTCTTCTTCATGTCTCTTCTACATCAACATGTGTCCCCTCTTCTTCATGTCTCTTCTACATCAACATGTGTCCCCTCTTCTTCATGTCTCTTCTACATCAACATGTGTCCCCTCTTCTTCATGTCTCTTCTACATCAACATGTGTCCCCTCTTCTTCATGTCTCTTCTACATCAACATGTGTCCCCTCTTCTTCATGTCTCTTCTACATCAACATGTGTCCTCTCTTCTTCATGTCTCTTCTACATCAACATGTGTCCCCTCTTCTTCATGTCTCTTCTACATCAACATGTGTCCCCTCTTCTTCATGTCTCTTCTACATCAACATGTGTCCCCTCTTCTTCATGTCTCTTCTACATCAACATGTGTCCCCTCTGTGTAGAGAGACTCTGAAAGTTTCAGGAACAAAGATTCTCTCTCTTTTTGTCCTGATCCATTTCTATAAAAACCTGTCTGAAAATGAGCTGATCAGATTTTGGCCACTTTATGATGTCATAACGATGTTTTGGCTTGGTAACCATTAGCCAATCAGCAACCAAGGTAACCCCCGCCCCCCCCACCTTATCACCTGAATCTCCTCCTAGAGCACCATTGTGTTCTTTGTAACCAAATGTCTCTCAGAGGGGCGTGGGGAGGGGCTCCTTATTTTTATCTAAAGTAACAGAATCAGCACTTTGGAAACAGGGCTGAAACAGAGGGGATTATGGGTAATGCTGCAATGACCTGTTTGGTGTTTCAGCCAATCAGAGACATGTTCTGGATATATCTGAGACCTGTGATATATTGATGAGAAACAGTATAATAGGGCACCTTTACATTTGCACACATGCACAAGACGTTGTTTTGTCAGAGTGGGGAAGTGAGATATTATCACGGCTCTGATACACACTTTTTTAAATCCACAAAACCCCCTGATATACAGAAGTGTGTGTGTGTGTGTGTGTGTGTGTATAGGCGTGTTTTCCTCCTGAAGATGAAAGGGACAGGAATAGGAATAACCCGCTCTAGACCTCTGAGACTCTGCAGTGAAACTCTTTGAACAACCTTGGGTAAAAGTTTCAGAGGAAAGTTAATAACAGTCTGGATTCGGAGCTCAAATTCCTCTAATCGCCTTCTCCGTGAAGTTTTTTAATATATTCAAATACATGCTCACACTGCGGCACAGAGACCGAGGGATTACTGTATCCTAGACAAAAAGGACTTAGAGACTTGGAGAGATTTGCACATTGTTTGGCATGCCATGGATGTTTGGATTACTGCCGGAGCTTTGATGAGCTTTCATTCGACACCATGTATGTTTCTGAGTGGGTCGCTCCACATCCAATAATAGAGGCTACAGGAGAGAAGTGTCTTCATGTAACATGCCTGTAGTGCAAAGGCCTTCTCACATCAGAGATAAAGCAGTGTGGAATTATATAATAAAGCCAACATAACTGACTTATTATCTGCATATACTGTTTGCTCCACTTTCTTCCACTTCCTATCTAAGTTGTTACATCAGAGATACAGGGTCCCTCCCTTTCACAGGGTTAGACTGTTTTCTGCACCAGTCATCTTGCAATTAAGTTTAATCCTTAATCAAATGTAGGTTAAAGGGTCCTTTTATGTTATGGTTAATGTCTGTTCCCTTGTTTGTTGTCCCTTGTTGATGTTAGCTGCAGTGTATCAAGAACATGTTGAACTAACATTGTATTGTATTGTACTCCAATGCACATATGTCTATACAGGTGGCTAGTGTAAAAACATATATTTCCTGGACCAGTTTGGTCAAAACCCCAACTTGAAAGTCCTTTAAAGAGGGCTATTAAGCTTTTTGGAGTTGTCCCTTTCCTGTAGTGGACATTAATGCATGTTAACATGTCACAAAACACAAATCTGAACCTGTGAATGAGCATAATACGGCCCCTTTAAGTGATCAGAATCAGTCATTTTAAGCTCTTTATTCACAATATGTAACCCTTTTAGGATGTCGATCCTAAAAAAAATAGAGTTGAAATTTGTCCTGAGCAAATCATGAATGCATAATCCAACAAGGAAGTGAAATTGGAAAACTTTAACAGCATAGTCCAAACTTCAAATCTAATCTGAGACATTCATTAACAACACTTCTAGTGAGGCTTTTCCCCAAGGCCTTATCCTTTTTTAATACAGATGCTGCTGTGCTTTATAGCTTTGAGCACGGAGTCTTTTTTACTCAGCAGTGTTTCTTTTAAAGGGCATACAGGGGGGGGGGGGCCCCCAATCAACTCACAGCAGGGGGCATTAGTTCCCAATCAGACTCCCCTGCGTCTTCATTACCGCCTGCTTTTAATTAAAGGGCCATTTTGGAGCCGACTGATAACGAGCGCACTCCATTTCCTCTTACGTCGTCCCTCTCTCTACAGGTTGGAGGACTCACTGACTAACACTCAGTCAGCTGTGTAGCTATTGAATTAAACCCCCAGTTTGTACCCGATAAAACTCTGGCAAAGTTCTGTGTTTTCACATTTCAAATCCTCTTTCTCTGGAAGTCAAGGGAGGGGATTGTGATGCACTCCAGATGCTTTTTAGTGCACAAATGTTTCTGATTTCTGTGAGCAATAACTTCGGTATCTGTCTTTCGACTAATCTATGTAGAGTGTTTGTACAAAACAGCTTTATGAGCTTTCATATAAATATATTTTGGTTGAACAAAGCCAGGGATTGAAACTCAAACATTGTATTATCAGAGAAAGTTGCGACCCATCTGCGTTTCTGATCCAAATGCCCAAATATTGGATTTAATGTTATGTGTAGTCGTAAAGAAACTTGGTGTGTTCAGTACAATATGTCTGCTGATCAGAGGTGGGAAGTAACTAAGTAGATGTACTCAAGTACTGTTCTTAAGTACAATTTTGAAAGGTACATGGTGTACTTTTACTCCACTACATGTATTGAATACCTTTAGTTACTTCACAGATGTGGATGAATGATGTGAAATCTAATCAAGTGTTAAATCAGACTTTAGTTCCACCTGGAGTAAATCCACAAGCTACCCTGCAGTATACAAAGTCATTCAAACTAGCTGCACCTTTACCAGCTTTGAGAACACTTTCATGATCAATCATTATAAAACATATCATATATATTATTCTGAAATGGACCAATCTGCACAATGATTACTTTTACTGTCGCTACTTTCACTATATTTTGATGAGAATACTTTTCTACTTTTACTTGAGGAACATTTTGAATGTAGGACTTTTACTGTAACAGAGTATTCCTACACTCTGGTACTTCTACTTTTACTTAAGTACAAGATCTGAGTACTTCTACTTTTACTCAAGTACAAGATCTGAGTACTTCTACTTTTACTAAAGTACAAGATCTGAGTCCTTCTACTTTTACTCAAGTACAAGATCTGACTACTTCTACTTTTACTCAAGTACAAGATCTGACTACTTCTACTTTTACTGAAGTACAAGATCTGACTACTTCTCCACCTCTGCTGCTGATGCTAACCTCCTCATTTGGACAGTAGTGTCAGCAGAATCAAAATGAATGCCTCCTTAAGGTCAGTGTAGCTGGGCTAATTAACAGCGTGCAGATATGTGGGATGCTCAGGGGAGACTGTGCCTGCTGCAGGGCTGAACTTGTTGATATGTCTCCTCTTGCCTCTGTGGTAATAGAGGTGAGAGTGTGATTAGCACCGGGATCATCTGCAGTGCATCAATTTGTAGAGAGTGATTCCTCCCTGTAACCTGCTGCAGGATCACGAGCATGTGAAACACTTCCTGGGGATTAAAGAAACCAGGATTGTGGAAGAAATACATAGCCAGACCCCCCCCCCCCCCCCCCCCCCCCCCCCTGAGGGAGCTGTTTCATAGCAACACAGTAAGAGGAGTAGAAAGGCAGATCTTTTATCAATCTGTTTTTGCTGCTCTTTCCATACATACAGTGTATTGAATTGGATCCGTTCCAAGAAGACACCTATGTTTGATGGATAGATGGATAGATGGATAGATAGATAGATGGATGGATGGATAGATGGGTAGATGGATAGATGGATAGATAGATGGATGGATGGATGGATGGATAGATGGATGGATGGATGGATGGATGGATGGATAGATGGATGGATGGATGGATGGATAGATGGATGGATAGATAGATAGATAGATGGATGGATGGATGGATGGGTAGATGGATAGATGGATAGATAGATGGATGGATGGATGGATGGATAGATGGATGGATGGATAGATGGATGGATAGATGGATGGATGGATAGATGGATAGATGGATGGATAGATGGATGGATAGATGGATGGATGGATAGATAGATGGATGGATGGATGGATAGATGGATGGATAGATGGATGGATAGATGGATAGATGGATGGATGGATGGATGGATAGATGGATGGATAGATGGATGGATAGATGGATGGATGGATGGATGGATAGATGGATGGATGGATGGATAGATGGATGGATAGATGGATGGATAGATGGGATAGATGGATAGATGGATGGATGGATGGATGGATGGATGGATGGATAGATGGATAGATGGATGGATAGATAGATGGATAGATGGATAGATGGATAGATAGATGGATGGATGGATGGATAGATGGATGGATAGATGGATGGATAGATGGATAGATAGATAGATAGATAGGTAGAGAGATAGATAGATAGATAGGTAGATATATACAATAGATAGATAGATAGGTAGATAGATAGAGAGGTACTTTATTGATCCCAATTTGGGAAATGTTTGCATTGCAGCAGCATAAAAGGGAATGTACATAAGAGAAATTAAGACACAAGAAATATACAGTAAATGCTTCAAAAGTGCACTCAGTCTGGAACGGGGACAGCCCGTAATGTTGTGATGATTAGTCTTTAAATAATACGGACCCCTCCCTGTGGCACCTGTTCACTGCCTGCATCACTAAGTAGTAGTTTTGAACGTATGGAAATAGTGTTAAGATGCTCCCCCCGGTGCTAGTATCCCCTGTATACAAGGTGCAAAGCTTTTAATTACACCCAATCAAGCATGTGACGGTGCAGGTGTTCCCATCGCTGCAGGACAGTGGGATTAGTGTTTTTTTTTTTTTTTCTCTTGCTTACAATTTTATCACATGCTCGGCTCCTGTACTGTCTTGAGTCAAAAACACGCTCTGGCCCTCCACCAAACTGCAATAGGTTACACACTGTTATGTCTAATGGGGCGTGGGGAGGGCACTGAGGTAAATAACATCTCCTGACTGCACTCAAAGCACTTCTGGATACTATTTACTGCCCATGTTCCCCTGGTGATGTCTAAGTATCTGTCAAAGTGTCTAATGGGTTTTACAGTGCCTCCAAGAAGCTGTTTATTTACAACTACATCTGTCATACATTCATGTGTGAGGCGCGGAGTTAGAGCCGGATGATACAGCCAATTTTGGGATAAAACGTTCCCTTTTTCCCAATTTTGCTCTTGATTAACGTGTTCAAGCGCTTACCCCTTTCCCCCCTCGCCAGGTTTATTTCCTCCATGACGGGCTTTAGGCATATTTGGAAAAGGTTGGGGTGGAGGAAGCTTGTAGATTTGGCTTTAATTAAATTGCACCAGATTGATGGATTTACTTAAAAATGTGCAATATTTTCCTAGCGTGAAAAAACATGTGAGAACCACACGGGAATTACATCACAATTTCTCTGATAATGCCAATATCTTGTCCTGAACAAGATGTGCGTGATTCTGAGCATTGTGAGATTCCATTAGCATTTCTATTTGCAGAGTTATAAATACACTGCGCTAAATAAACCTCTATAAACTTGAATGCACTGTGTAACTCATAACAATGACACACTGAGAGATTAATAATAACTCCAAGTACAACAGTGAACAATGAGAAGAGCCTGATGGCTGTTATTACTGCTAAAGTGCCGCTGACTGACTCAACTGTGTGTGTGTGTGTGTGTGTGTGTGTGTGTGTGTGTTGTGTGTGTGTGTGTGTGTGTGTGTGTGTGTGTGTGTGTGTGTGTGTGTGTGTGTGTGTGTGTGTGTGTGTGTGTGTGTGTGTGTGTGTGTGTGTGTGTGTGTGTGTGTGTGTGTGTGTGTGTGTGTGTGTGTGTGTGTGTGTGTGTGTGTGTGTGTGTGTGTGTGTGTGTGTGTGTGTGTGTGTGTGTGTGTGTGTGTGTGTGTGTGTGTGTGTGTGTGTGTGTGTGTGTGTGTGTGTGTGTGTGGTGTGTGTGTGTGTGTGTGTGTGTGTGTGTGTGTGTGTGTGTGTGTGTGTGTGTGTGTGTGTGTGTGTGTGTGTGTGTGTGTGTGTGTGTGTGTGTGTGTGTGTGTGATATGTTTGCCAATGGAGGCAGTTTTTAGGGTGGAGTTAAGTCTCACCAAGCGCACCTTTCTGCATCCTGATGAGGCAAAAGCACTTCTTGATGTGACTGCAGTACACTCAGGAGAGTTATTCCTCACATGAAGCTTTCCTTGCTGCAGTATTCATTATTAACTGGCAAGTACTGTCTTGTTGTAAGTCATAAACGGAGATCAATAGCTGTGTACCTTTTTCGGCCTTTATTCCCACCCTGAGGCTCTCGTAGGTTGTGTGTCTGAACCTGTGAGCGTTCCTTCTCACACTCCCGACTATTCTGTTTTCTCTCCGAGCCAGGGTTTACAAATTCCCTTTGATTTACAAGGTCATAAAGCTCTCCTCCTCCTCCTCCTCCTCTTCCTCTCCGGCTTCAATCAACCTCTCCAGCTAAAGCAGTTATTTTATAACTCCCCAAGCACGTGCTCGCTACAAGGCTGCTGCAATCGATCTGCTCCCTGCTTTCACATCGCACACTGCATGTGGTTGGAGACTTATACATCCTCTGTGTGATGACACGAGGAGGAAACTGTGTGTCTTCACGCCTGTTAGTGTTTCATAGTCGTAACTTCTGTACACTTCTCTGTACTGACAGCCAGGACAGGATTATGAACTGAAGTTGACTTAGTGAAAAGCAAAGAAAACACACAATGGATCCCTGCTTCTCTGACGTGTTGTCCTACTTCTGCACTCCTGGCTTTCACATCTATTCAACACATTTCTAAGTTGTTCTTTTTTGTAAACATGCTGCTCTCGCTGTATTCCATGTGTGTCTGTGTGTGTCTGTGTGTGTGTGTGTGTGAGAGATAGTGAATCAAGCCATGCTCCAGAGAACATCTTGCAAAGATGTCCTCTGGCCGTGAAGCTTTTGTGTGGCGCCGCCTTGAAGGGTCATGGCAATCTATGTTTCTCTCTTCTGCACCACACACACACACACACACACACACACACCCTGCTACCTTTAGAGTCTTCATGACGCTTTAGTTTTCCTTTAAGAAGGGTTCGTTTCCCTTGGTTCTTTGGCTCTGCTATATTGAACGAGATCAAACATATCCCAATTTAAACAAAATTATACTAAATGTATTTCACTTTTGTATTAAAACCAAAATCAGCTGTTGTGATATTTCTTGCTTTTCCAACCTGTAGATGTATCAGCTCTTCTATTTTGCTCCACCTTCCAAGTGTGTGTGTGTGTGTATTCTTCAGGTGTCTACCTTATTTCCAAATCCCCTCACACACACACATATAAATCCTAGCTCAGCTCTCCTGAGTGAAAAAGATTACAGGGTAGAGATTTCACCTTCTAATTAGGACTTCAGCTCTCTCTCTCTCTCTGTCTCACACACACACACACACACACACACACACACACACACACACACACACACACACACACACACACACACACACACACACAAGACACCAGGCTGCTTTAGTTACAGCAGGCTGGCTGGAGGCATCTGATAGCCGGGCCACCAGGGACCCTGACGAGCGGCTACCTGAAATTTAAGCCCAAAAAGAAGCACTGAAGTAGAGACACACACACACACACACACACACACACACACACACACACACACACACACACACACACACACACAGAGAGAGACAGAGTGCAGGGTCATGTCCTGGAGGAAGAACAGTTTCAAAGGCAGGCTTGTGTGTAGGAGTTGTGTGTGAATTTGAAACAGGTAGCCTTTAGCAGTAATAGCCACGGTGCCCACGAGTGTTGAAACTATAGGAAATCAATAATATTCCGGTATGTGAGAGTGTGTGTGAACATGCTTCCAGGCTTTCTGTCATTATGGAGAAAATGGCCAGCTTTCATCTCCATGCCTCCCTGAAGGATTGGGCTTTGAAAGGGTTTGACTGCACTGTACGCTTCTTCCATATGAAGTCTGTAGCAGCTATAAGACGAAGCCAAACATGTTTAAGCGTGACACGCGGGAATATTTATGCATATTTGGCACGGTTTTACATAACTCAAGCCCGTCGTTATTGAAAATCAAAGTCCTGCTGTTGCAATCTCAGTGTGGGGGCCATCAAATGACTTTTATTATGGGAGTTATGTCTACATTCAAAGTGATTAACTTGACTTATTTTCAAAAATAGAAGCTCTTTTGGGGCTTTCAAATCCACGACGGCTATTGCCAAGACACTAAAAAGAGAGTAAACACATCATAGGCCAAGACAAGAAGCTGTTGGATAAGCTAATCAACTATTTTAGGATCCTTCATTATCACATTTTAACAATATAAGTGTTTGTTTACCTCCAACGCATGCAATTATATCTGTTTGTGTCCACGCTATTATGCGCAATCCTTGGGATGGAGATGGAGATGAAAAGCACTCTTAGGCAGAGAGAAAATATAATTGTTTGAGCAAATCTATGTATTATCACAATTGACCTTGTCAAGTCAGTCTGGTAGCATTCTTGTCTGTTGGAAGTGGCTTTTTCTTAGCATGCTTTGAATACTTGATTGTGTTTTTGATCAAGGACATGTTGGATTTGGTATTAAAGCAGGGTATTGTGCTCAATGATGCTCCTCATACAGATCTATTTATAGCTCTGCCTGCCTTTGTGGCCAGATGGTCGCTCAGGTAGCTCGGACAAAAGTTCATCAGGCCAAACAACAAAGTAATGATCCTCAGCCTCTGATTTATTAGATATGAATTCATCCAGGAATCCAGGGACCAACTTAATCTAAATAAGCTTTCACAGAAATAACTAAAGTTAGAATTAAGACCACAGAAACATGAATACAATAACAACATGTTAAGGTTAACATCAAAGCAAAACACAGACCACGTGGAGTCCTGAAAGCAACACACACACACACACACACACACACACACACACACACACACACACACACACACACACACACACACACACACACACACACACACACACACACACACACACACACACACACACACACACACACACACATCTCAAGTAGAAACAAAAGCCAATGTAAAAAGATAGGTCTTCAGTTGTTTTTTTAAAAGCTTCTACAGATAGTAAATACTTGTTGGCATACAGTAAGGGTTATAAAGAAATTGTCATCATATTTGGAACAAAAATGTATTTTAATCGGCACGAACTGTTCTTCTGTTTTCAGCACTCAACATCCACACATATTAAAACAAAATGGTTCTTTGGGATGTTGAGTGTAGCTGCCAGGAAAGCAATCACAAAGAAGTGTCTCAAACCAAACAGCCCATCTATAGATGATTGGTACGATATCATTTATGAAATCTTTGTAATGCAAAGAATAACCGTCTCTATGAGGCTCCAGGAACTTACATTTGAGGACATTTGGGAGAAATGGAAAGCGTATATTACCCCGATACGTCCTTCTTTTGTTGAACTGCTTGCATCTTTTATTTAATGATCTATACTGGCAATGTCTTGTATTGAAAAGAGAACTACCCATGTTCTTGGTGTAGGTGGAGTTTGACCTCTAACGTTTATTTATCTGTTTGTTCCAGGATAAAAAGAAATACCTGGACAACATCCACAGCTACATGGAGGTCCACGGCACCGTGCACGGCACCAGCACCGTGCACCTGCCCAGCTACGTCAAGAACCACGGCATCCTGAGCGGCCGAGACCTGCAGTTCCTCCTCCGGGAATCTAAGGTGAGTCCCCCACCCTTAACTGTAAATAAAAAAAGACCCTTCAGTGAAATAATGGGGGTTCTTACCCGGATCTGAAAGCCACAAACCAACCCCCACGCTCTTCCCTTTGGCCATTTTTTTTAAACGACCAAGAAACTGTGATCTAGTAGAAAGTAAGTCATGTTGTTTGGACATAAGAGAGTCTTTACATGAAGAGAGGCTCTCTTGAGTAGCTGCAGTGTGTCTGAGTCTGTCCACAGAAGCACTTCTCCATTCACGTCATGACTTGTCTCCTCTTCCCACCACTCACTCAAACCACTCTCTCATTCTCAGAGAACAAGGACACACACTTTACATGTTCACACAATGTGTTTTGTTTAACACAAACAGCTTTGTTTTGTGGCAGCACTGATGTAAGACGTTCTCTCTCTGTGTGCTATAAATCAAATGCATACATGATACAGAAGAGTAACAGCAGAAGCAAAACAAGAAATGCAAATGTGTGTAGTGATCAATAATTCAAGGATCAGTTGATGCATTCCTGGGAAACAGCAACAACAAAAACAACGACGAATGGCCCATTACTTTTTTGGAGTGAAGAGATAATTGAGCGAATTTGATTCACTGTAGTAGCTAGGAAAACTCACATAAGCTCCGTATGGTATCAGACTGATGCACTTTCATTTTAAAGCAAGGTGGCTGAAGCTGCAGTTTTCTCACCACTCGATGATATACATAGAAGATATTGTTATTGTGTCGCAGTGTAGAGACAGTTAGACTTGGTATTAAATTAGCTTTACCCATCCAATTAAAATTAAGACAGAGATGCAAACTTAAGATACAATCTGCAACCATCAAAGACCTACTTCCAAAATGTAATACACAGTTTTGAACCACTAATGTATAACCCTACAAACTAGTTAGTGATGTGCTCCTTAGCCTTGGAGAAACGGTATGTTACTACTTTAGAGGATTGGAATTAAAAGGACCTGGCAGCAATGTCAGCTGAAGGTGAAAACCATCATTAGTGCTGGCCTTGAAACGTGGAGTCTGTGTTTTGGCTGCAGTCGGCATCCTTTTCAGAGAGAGGGAGAGAGAGCTTCGATTTCTGCAGCCTCTGAAACCAGATGGCTTCCCATCAGCCGAGCAGAAGAGAGATCATGATTCAGAAAGTGGCATGGATTGATTTGAGCCTTTTCTTTTTGTGCCGAAAAACCTTCTGAACATCCAAATAAAAAAAAAACGATTCTTGGCCGGCACATCCATCTCTGCTCTGAACACCAAAACACATGATGTTGGAGGCACTGTTTAGCAGCGGAGCGGATCATTAAAGTGTTGAAAGCAATGTGCTAAAGACCAAAAGGAAGCAACACTCACATTGGTGCCAGAAAGCGCTGCACAAACAATGGAGTACATTTGGATTTGCTTGATGGAGGCAGGTCAGATCCATCCCAGAGTAAACCCCACATTTAATCCAGCTAAAAAGGTTGCTTTTGTGTACATTTTTGACCCACACATTTGACCCGCAATCACTGATTTAATTGGCCTTGTGGGGTGTAACTACTAACCAGACACAGCGCTGTTGCTGTTGCCGACTGACATTTGATTTTCTCTCAAGCTACCTTTCCTGAAATAAACCCTGACATGCTGTTCTGCATCAGGGGAATAGTGTTGATGATCAAACCTCTGCAGCATGTCTCACGTGTAATCAAAGCTTTCCTTCTTGTCTGTCTGCTCTACCTGTTTAAGTGCCTCCTACTGTCTGACTCTAACATGTGTTTCCTATTTTCCTCCTCTTCCGCACACCCTCTAGTCGACACGATATAGATGTTAGACAAGTACAGCTTTCAGGTTGTAATACCACATATACAGTATTCCCTCCTTCTTACGTTGTCATCACTTTCTGCAAGGAAACACGTCCCAGTGGCAGGTGCTGGAGGTAGAAATACTATAAAAAAAAACAAGCTAATTATCTCTCTGGGTCGTTAAATTGAGCGACCGCCATGTTTTAGGGGATGTGGCAGAACCGTGAGACACCAGTCTTCACTTCTTTTCTGTGGGTTATTCAGTTTCTTTAGGTGGAGCTCTTCTCCATCTGTGGTCGATATCTGCTTCATCTGCTACAGAATCATCAGTGCAGATTTTATTTTGTATGCAAAGACATGCTTAACATATTATTAACGAGTTATAGCACTTGCATGATCAGGATACATTTGCATTTAGCAGGACGTTTGACCACGATTCAATAGACCAGCAGCTCTAAGTCCTCCATGTGCAGCACTAATCACTAAATATGCACATACATGCTGCTTTATGCACATTAATATGGAGCTTTCTTATTGATTTCTCTTTCCAACAGTCACATATGAGATGCAGGCATCTTTCATTCATTTCTCCTCTCAACCATAGCAGCTCTCTGTGGGTCTCTGTGTCTCTGTGTCTCACCCCCTCCCCTCCTCACTCCTATAAATAGTTGGTGACTGTTTCTAGACTTTTGCATACACACACACACACACACACACACACACACACACACACACACACACACACAGTCAAAGAGGAAGAAGTGTGCTCTGCTGCCATCTGCTGGTAGAAGTATGGGTTAAGAAAGCTGTATTTCTTAACACTGATATATACTCTGTCTTGAATTACATTTCCAGTGTTATTTTTAACTTTCCTTAAGCTACAGAACCCCTTGGATATAATTCAGTAATTCATGGGGAAATAAATGCCACTTAAATATATACAAATACAATTAAGAAGTCGTTCATTTCAACACCAAGTGGTGGATATCGTTTTTCTTCACATGGGCTCATTGTTCATATACAGACAGACAGACATGGTACAGCACTACATTGTGTTGTGTCATTGTGTACACACACACACACACACACACACACACGGGCCAATACAAACACACTATTGTAGCGCTGGCCCTACTGTAAAAGAGCCTCCTTCTCCTCTCTGTTTCTGAATCTGTCTCACATGTTTCAGCTCGCTGCTACAACCTGGCAAATATTTGCTCTTCCCATCCAGGAGGAGAGAGCTGTTATTAAAGCCCCTCTTGTACTCTTTATGTACAGTGTGGACTTTACAGTATGTGGGAAGGACTTGGTGTCAGTCTGCTTTATTTAGTCAGCTTAAACCCTGGATAATAAAATGACTGCAGACATGTTTTGTCCTCCAAGACATCAGACCAGGTTTTTTTTTAAAGTGAGGCTCAAGGCTACATAAAAAACGACATTCCAGGAACCTTTTTAAGATATTACCTGTAGTTAAAACTATGACCATGCTGTGTGTCTAGGTTGCTCTCTAATAAAGCACCTTCTTTCAAGAAATACAAATCCCTTCCTTGTTGAAGTTGTTGGTGGAAAGATCCAGCATAGTCAGAGATTTCGGAATATATCACATGGTGTATAAATATTAGTTTGAATTAGACAATATGTATACATCTTTGCAAATTCTCACCAGGCTTCTCACGGTGTGTTTTAATCTGCAAACTGTCCTCGGTCACCAATCTCCTCTTGACTTTTAACAGGAGCAAACATCAGAGTGCTGTCTTCATGTTCGTTTTGTTTTCCCTCCCTTGTTTCATGTTGAGAACCTGCTGCCTCGGCTGTATTTTGTGCTGATAACATGGGAGGTTTGGGTTAACTGCTGCTATCAGCATACAGCAGCAACGCCTCGTGAATTTCCTTCTTCCCCCCCAAGCAGATTTTTTCTTATTCTCATTATTCTGTCACTCCCACAGCTCCTTCATGCCCTCAATGTCGAACATGTGCTTTTAAAAGTGTCAAAGTTAGGGTATTTTACTTGAGTAGTTTCTTTTTTAGTGCCACTCACTGTACTGTGATCCCAAGGAACAGACTGTACCTTCAACTTGACTACATTTATCTTACAGCTTTAGTCAATAGCTACTTAAAAAATTAAGATGTTGGCAAGACACTAGTAACAGAGTGTTTTTAAAGTGTGGTATTATTGCATAAAAAGCATGCATGTGGAGGCTAATCAGTGTGTTTGTATTGCCTCTTCTTGCAGTTGTTTGTGGGTCTCTCCTTCCCCTACGAGGGTCCCGCCCCCCTGGAGGCCATCGCCAACGGCTGCGCTTTCCTGAACCCCAAATTCACGCCTGCGAAGAGCAGCAAGAACACAGACTTCTTCAAGGGCAAACCCACGCTGAGAGAGGTGAGGATGACATTTGAAATCTGGTCAAAGTAAGAGTTTTTTTTTTTAAAGGTGCGTTTGATTTGCTGACCCTCTACTCTTCTGTCTGCAGCTGACCTCCCAACATCCGTACGCTGAGGTGTACGTCGGTCAGCCCCACGTCTGGACGGTGGATATCGAAAACCCTGTCGAGGTGGAGAACGCCATCCGCTCCATCCTCAGCCAGAAGGTATTTTTTTTTATCCAAATTCTATCCAAAAAAAACGTAGTGGCAGATACGTAATTGCACATTATTATTTTCTTTATGGCTTAAACAATAACGTATAAATCATTGTAGAGTAATTCTCTGTTGACTAATGAATCAATTAATCAACCTAATGGTTTCAGCTCTGATGCAAAGTCATAGTAGCGTAAACAAGAATGGAAAAGGCATACAAATGATGACACTTTAGTCAAATAATCACACATATTTTATGTTACGGGTACTTGAACATAATGTGCATAGCCAGACGTATTTTATCATATTACTATTAACACACATATACATATTCTGCACTGGAGCTGAGCTAATGTTCTCCTAGTTAGTTAGCAAAGAAAAAGACACATTTCCTCGTGACAAATGACATCTCAACATCCTCCCAGTTTGAAAGCTGTAGCTAGGTACGACTGCTAATGCTTCATATATTGTTATAATATGATCTAAACTGGACATGAGTGAAGGTGCAGGGAATTGTAAATGTTTGGTCCATTTCCTCGTGACATAAGATCTCCACATCCTCCCAGTTCAGGACGGTTAATGCTTCATATATTGTTATACTATGATCTAAACTGGAGTGAAGGTGCAGGGACGGTAGAAGAGGTCCGTCTTCTCGTCCCGGCCCATGCATATTTATTTTCCGGGCGCAGGACCTCGTGTTGTGTTGTGCTCCGCCGAGCGAGTCGGGACAATGGCTTTGTTCAGCGAAACAAGCCTGCAGAGCCTCATATGCTTTGTGATCCGTGGCGAGCTGTGCAGCCTACCAGGCTCCAGCTTGGCTATCACACCCCCCCCCTCTTCATCTCCTCCTCCTCCTCCTCCTCATCTTCCTCCCCAAACACAAAGACAGAAAGCAGCGAGTGACTTCAACAAAGATTCTGTTGTTGCTCGCCTCCGTTTGAAGTTTCAAATCAGAGTCGATTGGTCTCACAGTTGAGAGGCTGATATTTCACCAGCTCACACACACAGTGAACCCGGTGTGTGTGTGTGTGTGTGTGTGTGTGTGTGTGTGTGTGTGTGTGTGTGTGTGTGTGTGTGTGTGTGTGTGTGTGTGTGTGTGTGTGTGTGTGTGTGTGTGTGTGTGTGTGTGTGTGTGTGTGTGTGTGTGTGTGTGTGTGTGGGTGTGTGTGTGTGTGTGTGTGTTGTGTGTGTGTGTGTGTGTGTGTGTGTGTGTGTGTGTGTGTGTGTGTGTGTGTGTGTGTGTGTGTGTGTGTGTGTGTGTGTGTGTGTGTGTGTGTGTGTGTGTGTGTGTGTGTGTGTGTGTGTGTGTGTGTGTGTGTGTGTGTGTGTGTGTGTGTGTGTGTGTGTGTGTGTGTGTTGTGTGTGTGTGTGTGTGTGTGTGTGTGTGTGTGTGTGTGTGTGTGTGTGTGTGTGTGTGTGTGTGTGTGTGTGTGTGTGTGTGTGTGTGTGTGTGTGTGTGTGTGTGTGTGTGGTCGGTCACTCACTCCTCACACACCTCTCTCTCTCTCTGTGTGTTCAGATCGAACCCTACCTGCCCTATGAGTTCACCTGTGAGGGGATGCTGCAGAGAGTCAACGCCTTCATCCAGAACCAGGTACTCTTCACACACACACTGAGAACTGATTTATGTCACATGATCATGGTGAGGACACAAGCATAACAGAATCTAAGACTACTAAAATAATAATAATACATTCAATTGTTATAGTGCTTTCCCCAGTGCTCAAAGACGCTTTACATTAGTAGCACACAGTATGTCAAGTAGCTTAATGCCTTAGAATGTCTTGTATATATTGATTTTTTTGTTATAATTCAATGTTCTGTGTGGTCTCTCAGGACTTCTGCCACGGCCAGGTGATGTGGCCCCCCCTCAGCGCGCTGCAGGTGAAGCTGGCAGAGCCGGGTCGATCCTGTAAGCAGATCTGTCAGGAGGAGCAGCTCATCTGTGAGCCCTCCTTCTTCCAGCACCTCAACAAGGACACGGACCTCGCCAGGTGGGACACACACACACAGACACACACACACACACGTAAAATTGGTCTTGAACTACCTTTGAGTGTCATAAAAAAAGTCTGAAACCCTGATGCACATGATTGAATTCATGCACAGAATATAATCCAGAGAGGAGTTTAAATAAGCAGCAGTGTCATGTTGAAACCACTGGAGGGCGCTGTTACACTGCAATACATGGGTCAAGGCTTATGACTGATGCGTGTGTGTATGAGAGTCTGTGTGTGTGTTCAGCTTCTTCTTATTCAAATTTTACAGACATTTATATTATGTCAATATGAATATATGCACACTGCCAATCCATCTACTTGCTGTATGCAAAACTAACACATTTTGAGTGTAATTCAAACGTATTAAAGTGATAATTGAGCATAAATCGTGTACTTTAGTTGACTTTTGATGCCGTGTGCCTCAGGTTCGGGTTGGACTGTCAGACGGTGGAGTCGAGTGCGGACACGTTGGTCCCGGCGTACAGCAAGAAGCGGCGTCACTGCATCTTCCAGTCCGACCTGTTGCTGTTCAGCTGCGCCGGCGCTCACAGCTCGCTGCACCGCATCTGCCCCTGCCGCGACTACATGAAGGGCCAGGTGGCGCTGTGCAAAACATGCCTATAGCACCAACACACACTCTGACGGAGGGGGAGAGGGGGCAGCTTGTGAGTGTGTGTGTTTCAAACATCCATCAAACACACACACCAGACTTTTATTTTGTGGGAAGCTAACTGAGCATTCATCATATTTATTGTTTCCCGCGCTGCTGGGAGCGAAGCAGCCGATTCCCCGAGTCCTGGAGGAGGCGCTGTGAAAATACTTGAATCAAGAAAGGGAGTTTTATTACTGCTCCTCTGCAGACGGCACATATCAGAGACAGCTGCCTGTCTGTCTGCAGCGAGGACGCTCCAACCCCTCCATAAACCCCCCAAACTCTTTACTCTTTAGGTAGGTTTGCACTGGACAGCATGCCTGAAGGCCCAAATCCCCTCCACACACACACATTTACACACACACACACTGACATGGGGAGGCTAACAGACGGCGGCTAAAGAAGAACCAGTTTTACACTGTAACCTCTTCTGGATAAAAACGTGATTTATTGTAGATATCTAGATTTTTATCCTGGAGGTTTTATTTCCTTACGCATACCCCAAGACTGAAAAGAAGTCCCTTTATAGACAGGAACGTGTGTGTCAGCTAGGGCTGGGCGACAATATTGTAGGGTGGCTTTCACAGAATGAATGACTAGGTAAATAATACAACAGCCTCAACAGTGGGGTCAATTCACAAATGTGCATCATCTTAGCCTTTAAAACCAGGAAAAGACAACACCCAAAATATAAGACAATAGTTGGTATTTATCTCAATAAAATGTGGATGTATCGCCCAGCCCGAGGGTCTGACACAGGCGCGGTCGCCCCCTCGATTTGAATAGTCTCTCATTTAATTTGCACACTTGTTTTAAAGGATATCGTTTTATTTAAAAGTGTGTGTGTGCTTCTAAGAGGCCAGTAATATTTCAGCACATCATGCGGTACTACACACACACACACACACACACCGAGGGATGAGGATTCTCTAGAGCGGAAGCTGACGTGTTTATGGTGTTTAGTCGTAGATGAGGAATCAACCAAATGTTTAACAAACACTCCACAACTTGCAGAGGAATCTGTCAGTGTCTGAATGTGCAACAGCAGAGCCACGCTCATCTCCATCTTCCTGTGAAATCAAAAACACGCCAACGCAAAAAACCTCGCATCTCCTCGTTTCTGTTCGCTAGGATCCCAATTCGCCTTGTGCAGATTTGCGAAGAAAAAATTAAGATAAAAGTCCAAATTGGTAGTTGTTGTGGTGAATGGAAACATATGCACTACGGTAGTCTATTGGCAGAGGTTTAGCGAGATATTAGTAACACTGTATATTGTTCATATGGGTTTGCTTTTTTATTTATTTTGTATACAGATCTTTATCGCTGTGTTTTGCTGGAAATCTCAGTTTTTTTTATTTATAGGAGGTCGGTGACGTTCTTTTTTCTTTTTATAGTTTTTTATTTATGGAGAGTAATTTAAAAGTAAAGCTTGCTTATCTGCAAGTCTATGTTCGAGACGAGGGGGGCTTTGTCCGCTGCTGCTCAGATTTAAAACTCAATTCTAAGATATGGGATATTTCTTTTACATTTTCTATACAAATACAAATTCAACAAGCTTGTCGATGAGGCTGGTTATTTCATCATTGATTTTGTGTGTTTTAAAGAAAATGTTAATGATATTTTATTCCTTAAAGTGTTCTAAAAACTTGCATTAGGGTTGGTTTTAAATCCAAGTCTAAAATAGGGCTGAAAAAAACAAATTACTATCATTTTGGGGGATATTGCGATATATATATTAGGATCTGAACCAAACGAGGACTTTTTATTAAGTCTGTTTAAAACCAGGACTTTTTTGCAAAACCATAAAACTACAATCAGATATTTTCAAATGGTTTGACTTTACAGAGTATTGCACTTACTGCGATTTAGCAAGTATGTGTGTTAATGTGCATTAAGCTGGCCTGCAGTGGACAAACGCTCCTGGTTGTATCGTGACGGCAGCCTCACACAATTTGTGCTTTGATTTCCAATCTCAGTTTTTCTTGTTTGCACACGAGTGGATTCAGTCTGTGTGCGCTCGGACTGAATCCACTTCTGTTTTTTTTTACTTTTATAAACAGGTCAGTGATCTGCCGCCAACTTTTCAAAGAACATGACGTGCCTTTTCATGCTTCAGTTTCTGTTTGATGATCAGCGGCTGTCAGAAAAAGAAAACACACACACACTCGTGACGCAGCCTTCAGTCCCACATCTCCACAGATTTTCTTTCTCCTGAATCACTTTTCTTGTTCACTTTGAATTATTTTGTATCTAATCTTAATATATTACTGGTAAAATCACCGAATTGAATCAGCCCAAACCTTGTGATTAGTTAGTTGCTGGAAAAGTAAATAACACCAGTGTTTATTAAGCTTAGAAAACATTCAAGCCTATCAGTGGATTGACATGTTTGACAGTAATCAGATGACATGACAGTTATTTGAAACACATCTGTTGGATTCCCTTTTTCCTATTTAATGTATCATTTTCCTACATGACCATGCGTAAACTAGTGAGTAATCAGATTACTGCAGCAAGTGTTTCATCATAAACTGATTACTTTATGCACGTGACTTCCTTCAGATAACAACAGTGATGTTATCCTTTCATTTACAGGATAAAGCTTAATATATACTTTATTTACTGTCAACAAATCCATGTTATGGCCCAAAACCAGCTCTGTCTGTGGGTTTGCTGACAATAAGAGAATATAAGCAGAGTAAGGATGGTTGAATTCAGTACATACTATGAGTTGAAATCAATGGTTTTAGTTATTTTTACAAGAAAAAAAGCAAGAAAAGCCGGGTACACGTTTGTTGTTGCAGCCTTATTTACTTTCTGTTAGTCAAAGCATGCTGTTATTGATCAGATTATCAATGAGAACAAACTGGTTTCTTCACCATATCTGTCTTTGTTAACCTCGGCATTGAATGTCTCCATTGTAAACAAACAAACAAACATGCTACGTCAAGTCAAACGGACATTTATCAATCTTTGTTTATGAATCTGTGATGATTGTGGTTCAAGCAGCGAACGGAGAATAATTCAATGACACATTTTTTTGTTTTGACGAGTAAGAGGGATATAACTTTATTTTTAAATAAACCTTTTTTCTGTGACAAAAGGCTCGGACTCTGGTTTGATATTTGTTTTCACATCACAGCATCACAGCATTACATGTTACTTGTTAGACGCTTTTATCCAAAGCAACTTACATACTCGATACTGTGGGCAATCCCCACAGGAGCAATTTGGGGTGAAGTGTCTCAGGGACACAACGACATGCTGACTGCAGTGGGGTTTGAACCTGTGCTCCCCTGATCCGAACACCAACACACTATCCACTGCGCCACAGCCGCCCACATACATGGACACATTACCTCCATTCTGAAACAAACACAGGGATAATCCTTTTAAAAACACTGAATAAAAGCAGTTTTCACTTTCAAAATGTGTGGTTTTTTTCTCATGCAATTTGGTTTACGCTAATGTTTAATCTACTTCTGAACGGACACAAGGTTGTACAGGGATTATTTTAAAGCCAACAATTTTACTTATTGTTCCTTATAGCTTTGTGAAGCACCTTGAGATGACGTTGTTTTTAAAGTGTGCTATATAAATCAAATGTATTATTATATTATTATAATCCAAAATTATGAAATCAAATATGCCAAAAATGTGTCTTTAAGGCCTCGATGTAAGCTTTAAGGTTATGAGTTCAATTCTTATAAGGTAATGTGACTTTATTTATGGAGGACGGAACGTGACGTAAGTATAAATAAAAAAATTCATACATAACTATGAATAAATAAATAAATACGGAAATACGAAAATAAATAAATAAAATAATGAATAAATGAGAAAATAAATACAGAAATAAATAAAATAATAAATAAATAAATGAATGTATAAATAAATAAAAGTTGAGAATAAAACAGTACACACATTATTAAATATATCTAATATAGGGTTACAGGCAGGGTTCGAGTTATGTGGGAGCCAATGGGAGCTGAGCTCCCATAAGGAGGGGTCTGAGCTCCCACGGACGCAGTGAAATCATACATCTGTGGGGGTCGCTAATACATTACCAACAACCATTATTTTAATCACAAATAATGCATGTGTCAATGTAATGAGTATTATTGAAAAGAAAAACATGTTTTCCAAAAGAACAACGCATCTCTTGAATAACAATATGCCTGCACTGCACCTCTTGCACAATCTATGCCTGTGAGCGTGCTGCGCGAGCCGAGATCATGTGTGCGTGCGTAGTTGAACCTTTTCATACAGGGCCGTGGTAAGTAGGGGTGCTGAGGGTGCTTGCAGCACCCCCTGATGGAGGACAGGGAATCTGCACGTCCACAAGATTAAATGGAAATATAATACAAATATAATACAAAAAAAAAAATGTTTCGGCCTTGATGTTCACATTCATAATTAAGTAAAGATAACACCCTTTTCACCCCGGTTACATTTTCCATGTGCCCTGAGAGGCTCAGTGAGGTAAAGGACTCTGAGTGTTTAGATAGTTCACTTTAGTCTAAGTTATCACAGTGTGTCTCAAACGGTTTTATCACAATTTATGTAAACAAATATTTCCAAGGCACACCTTTATAATTATTAGGATAAATAAAAACAGGTTTGAAATCATTCCAATGTATACTATAGGACAGTGTTGATAATTTGTGATCTTCTCGCTCCCAGGAAAGAAACTTAAAATAACGAGACTAATGGAGTCTCTGAAAAGGTTCAAATGGGTAGTTTAATTAAGTAACGTGGTTAAAGAACAAGCATGGTGAATGGAGAGACAAAGCCGGTGTTGTCTTGAGGGAGGCTGCAGCGAAGGGAAGAGACTGAGTTATCTTTCGTCCTGCCTTTTTATCCACGTCTCGTTGTCCCCCGCTGTGCAAATAGTGGGTGGCCCCCTACTCATTTGCCGGTTCGATATCGCGAGAGCACAGATGATTTCGACATTGATATTCTCTGCCTACTTCCTTAAGCATTTTCTCCTCATTATCTCTGTCATGACTTTCTATTTAATACCTTATAAACAGCTGTAATACTTAGTTTAGAAGTCCTAGTGGTTCCGCTCCGGCACAGTTCTTATTTTACGGAAATTCCCTCCGACGTCATAGCTTCTCACGTATCTGTAAACACTCCAAGTCATTTTCACTTTACATTCAGAAAACGCAACATTAGTCACAAGCTAACCGGATAAAGGATTTTTCAAAATAAAAGCTTGGCATTGATTTCCTGAGAACTTCCGGGCTTTTCCACAATAAAACAGCTTTAAACTGACGATATGTTTTAGACTGAATTATGCTGTTTAACATTGATTTTAATTTCTAACAACAGTAAACCAACAATATCCTTTAAAACTGGAGAGATTAAAAAATATGGATAAATACATGTTAACTGGTAAAGTAAGATATAAATGAACCAGCAAAAATCTTGCCGAGGGCAGCAAATTGGTCAGAACCGGCCCTGGGTTGCATTCGAATAGTCCATTTAGCTTAGGAACCTTCCTAACGGAGTGAAATGACCCGGAAGTCCCTCAGTGGCAGCCATGATAAGTGCCGTTCGAATTCTCTAAATTAAAAGGAAAGGAGGTTTCAAACTTCCTTTATAACCTCCTTTAGCTTAGGAACCACTGGACCTCCCTAACCGAAAGGAGAGGAGAAAATGCTGCCCCACAATGCCTTGCGGCCGCAGCATTTGCCGTCACACAACAGTCGGCCGTTCACGGAAACAACCGATTATGAACGAGAAATGATATCATGAAAGTTACGGTGCTTATTAAGCATTTTTAAAACGTATGTGGTAAGTTGCCAAAGTGCTTTGTTTTGAACGTTCATCAGTATTATAATCAAAAAGAGAAATATGAACGTTAGTTTTTACTGAAATGATCAAATAAAGTCAACATTTCACAGTCTTTACTGAGCTGTGTGGGGTTTGTTCAACTTTTAAAAGATGTTTGAATGGTGATATACACAGTGATAGATGTTAAGGACTAACCGTTATAATAAATACATTTGTATTGATTTTAAGATCTTTTCATACAATCATACGTATTGGGATCATTTGTATTAATGTGGACCGGAGGGAGAGGGTGACGAGCATAAGTTTCACTTTCCTTTTTTATTTCAATTCCAACTTTGGTCATGAAGAATATGTTTCTCTGTTGTCCCCGTTCATAAAGCATAAAACAACAGCATCAGAGCACGGTGCAGAGTCTCTAGATGAGTTTACAGTAGTCCCTCGTTCTTATTAAACATCCATGTTGTAGTCCGCTGTATAGAAAACTGTAGTTTCCATAGTTTCCCCACAGCAGCAGGCGCACATTTATGACCTCTGCTGGCGCATCATAAACACGTCGGATAGTGAAAGTGCAGTCGGATTCTCTAAAGTGCCGCAGTCTCTTCTCCTAAATCCTTTTGAATTCTCCTATCCACTATCCCTTAACCCCATGACGTTTCACTCCGAGGTCAAGGAATAGACGATAGGGTTAGAATTTAGGAGCTGTTTTTTTGGAGTATTCGAACGCAACCCTGGTGTCATCCCCACAGCACACCCCATTCGAAACATGTTCCCGCGGCTATGTACAACAATACGCCCAAACTGCCCCTCCTTAAAAAAAATGACAGCTAGTATCTACCTCATTGTTTTGTTTTTAGAAAAACAAAAACTAGGTGTGTCTTGTTCTTGTTCTATCAGATGTTTAATGATTCAACATGTTTTTACACTTTCCTGTTTAGATTCTGCCTCGTGTTTGTTCTCATTGGGCCGTATGGAACAACATGTTCTATTCCAATGCTCAATTGCTCTAGGTTGGATTTCCTACTAACGTAATAGACACTTTGGACATTTATTAATCCTAGTAGATTGTGAGTCATCATAGGCAAGGCGAGGCAAGTTTATTTATATAGCACCTTTCAACACAAAGCAATTCAAAGTGCTGTACACAAATATAAGACAATAAGATCTAACAACACTAACATGTGTAGTCAAATTTGTCTGAAAATGATTTAGAAATGTTGCTTCATTTGGATGGAAAATTTGCGAGGCGAAAATATACCTCACTCTTAGTTTATGAAATCATCAACTCACTATATAAAAAAATGAAAATTGGCATCAACAGCACGAAAACAAAACCGGTTGCAACCATGTTGTCAAAGTAGCAGCAAAAAGAGCCAATGTGATGTACTGCCCGCTTGTTTGTTTGAGAGCTTGAACAACTACTGACAAGTGAAGAAATGCATGGATGAAATGTTGATGTGTGGTTCAGTTGCCTCTATATGCATTGAATACAAACTGATGATTATTTGCGATGCATTTATGTGAAGCAGTATTTTATTGGTGTTGCTGGTTAAGATAAGTATGATGTAACTATTTTATAGACTAATATGTAGCTTTATCAATAATGCCGTGCCACATTTTATAAGCTATTTGTTTTGAATGTAAAGTAGTGAAGTGGGAGTTTAAACTAACAGAGATTTATGCCCGGGCAGCCGAAAATATGTTTTGTGTGCACACTTTTGGGCCTTTGGGGACTCCGTAGAATCACCGCAGACAATTACATTTCAGGAAGTTACTTTGAAACTTGCATGTAAAGTTTCACGCTATGTTTTGCTAAATGAAAGTTAAAACGTTTCACTATCACTCATATCACTTTGTCTGATCTCTCTCTCTCTCTCTCTCTCTCTCTCTCTCTCTCTCTCTTACTCTCTCTCTCTCTCTCTCTCTCTCTCTCTCTCTCTCTCTCTCTCTCTCTCTCTCTCTCTCTCACTCTCTCTCTCTCTCTCCTCTCTCTCCTCTCTCTCTCTCTCTCTCTCTCTCTCTCACTCTCTCGCCCTGTAATGAGTTGATTCAACTTCTTAATGTCAGTCTAAATAATACAATTATGTTGGTGCATCATGGCATGTGGCTCATTAAAAAAAAGTACAGCTATTATCTACCTCTTGTATAACTGGTCGGCCCCACCTGCATTAGCACAATGGACGAAACAAATACATTAAAGTAAAACCACTTTCCAGCAGTCAGCAGCACATTGTAAAAGCTGTTGATACAACTGTTCACATTCATAATTAAGTAAAGATAACACCCTTTTCACCCCGGTTACATTTTCCATTTGCCCTGAGAGGCTCAGTGAGGTAAAGGACTGTTTAGATAGTTCACTTTAGTCTAAGTTATCTCAGTGTGTCTCAAACGGTTTTATCACAATTTATGTAAACAAATATTTCCAAGGCACACCTTTATAATTATTAGGATCAATAAAAACAGGTTTGAAATCATTCCAATGTCATTTCATTTCATTTCAAACCTTTATTTAACCAGATTGGTCCCATTGAGATCATAGATCTCTTTTTCAAGGGAGACCTGCAGCATATAGGTTCCACATGAAACATAAAACAATAAAGGACATCATACATTATATTTACAGGATACATTTACATAGTTATAGACATTTACAAGTACCCATAGTATCAACGAGCATTTCATTTAGCCTAGCTTTAAAAACATGCAGAGGAATGAGATTGCTCAGTTTCAATTATTGCTGAAGATTGTTCCAAGCAAGTGGAGCTGCGCACATAAAAGCTGTCTTACCTAAGACAGTCCTTGCTCTTGGCACATGTATACTATAGGACAGTAAACCAACAATATCCTTTAAAACTGGAGAGATTAAAAAATATGGATGAATAAATAAATGTTAACTGATAAAATAAGATATAAATGAACCAGCAAAAATCTTGCCTCGGGCAGCAAATTGGTCAGAACCGGCCCTGGTGTCATCCCCACAGTACCCCCCATTTGAAACATGTTCCCACGGCTATGTTTTCATATTTAAGTTTGTAGCGAGTAGAGGGCTGCTGGCAGGCCCAGACTGGCCATCGGGAGGGCCGGGAGGTTTCCCGATGGCCTTAATGTAGGCTATTGTGAACGCAACGCTGCGCAAATGTGGGTTTGCCTCACACAGGGTGACTGTCTGTCTATGATGTGGCATCTGTTTCATATGGGTGTTTCCATAGATCTAGTCTCTTTATTTTCCCCTCAAAATGCACCAGATTGATGCATTTAACTCCAAAATTAAAAAAATATCTTACCAGGGGGGGCATGCCCCCGGACCCCCCTAGAGGATTTGAGGTCCACTCCCAAAATATGTTCACATGGATAGGTTCCCAAATACATTTGCAATTTTTTTTAAATAGTAACCCCTGTCCATATGTTTATTGTGTGTGTGTGTGTGTGTGTGTGTGTGTGTGTGTGTGTGTGTGTGTGTGTGTGTGTGTGTGTGTGTGTGTGTGTGTGCGTTAGTTTCAAAGACCCCCATAGAGCTCAGTTTATAACTCGAACCCTGGTTACAGGAGTGTGATCATTTCTGGCAGATCGTGCTCTACTACTAATGCCTAGCTAATTGGGCTGATTTGAATGCAGGTGCGTTTATTGTTACGTCCAAGCGGCAAAGTGACAACTAATTTGTTTAATGTATATTCATCTTTAAGTTCTTATTATTCATCCATGATATTAATCCTTACAGTTATGCATAAAAGTACAACAGCCTCTAGTCTAACTTTCCATGCAACCACATCCTGCGTGCATCCAACAACAAGCAAATCGCTCAATCATGTCCCGCCCCCGATTCTGATCTCTGATCGCTGATTCGCTGCTTTAACTGTCAATCTTGCTAAAGCGTCCGTTAACGGTTACGTCAAGCTGGCAACGACAAGAGCAAAGGTATGCAGTTAGTACTTCAAAACAAAAGCCTTGACTTTTTTTAATAGATTAAATCCAAATATATTTATACATAAATGGGTTTAAATTGCTCAGAAAATATCAATTGAGTTACCATGTATTGTAAATTGTAACTATAAATGAGAAATAGTCATTATTTTACAAGGCGTTTTAGGGAAGAATTTATTTTGAAATGTGTTGTTGTGACATGGTGGAAATACTTTTTAGCTAACAGTTAGCATGTATTTTTGGGGAAGTCCAGTAATGTTGCTGCCAAAATAGACCAGAAAGCGAAAGTTATTGAACCATACTGTGTGGAGGACAAGAGCCCGTACATCCTGTGACAGGTAAGACTATTAAACACGCTGCTATCTTTTTTTTGTGTGTAGCCTACGATGTTAAAATGCTAACGTATGTAAATGTAGATATTTACATTATATGATGCGATACCAGAGGCTAACCATGTCTTTGCTAATAATACAATTTACATTCTGTATTCAATTCACTAATTATTTTCTCACCTGTACATTTTCTTAAGTATTTATTATTATTATTATTATTATAAGGGGTATTTCTTCTGTACTTTTTATCAACAAAGGGGACTTCCTGGTTGTGGTTATTTACAGTGTTGGAAATGTATATGTATTCAAATATTAAACTCAAGCACAATGTTGAGGTACTTGTACTCAACCCGAGTATTCTTAGTTTAAGCTAACCTGTACTTTTACTCCACCACATTTAAGAAGCCAATATTGTACTTTTTACTCCACTTAATACATTTGACAGCTTTTTGTAACTAGTCACTTTTTAGCTTCAGAAAATTAGCTTACACAAAGTCTAACTTAATTATTAAATACACTTCGACATATATTTATAGGTTAAGATATCCAATACATAAATAATGATAATAGTAACTCAATATATGTCGTTCTGAAATGGGCCATTACGCACAAGGAGTACTTTTACTTTGAATGCAGGTTTACCAACGTATGAGTTGACTCCTCGACTTGTCAAATGCATTGAGGCGACTAATTAAGTTAGTACAAAACTCAGAATAAGAAATAAATATTAGTTTTGTATTTGGTTATTTAAGAAGGGACAATGCTCATTAATTAACACGAGTGCATCGTCTAAAT
Source organism: Trematomus bernacchii (assembly GCF_902827165.1). Taxonomy (NCBI): domain Eukaryota; kingdom Metazoa; phylum Chordata; class Actinopteri; order Perciformes; family Nototheniidae; genus Trematomus; species Trematomus bernacchii. The sequence continues at coordinate 7,111,034 of NW_022987821.1, read as the reverse complement.
GTGCCAGATTTAGCCATAGACGCTCATTTCCATCTGCAGGTTGTTGGCATTAAAAGAGAGCATATAAGCAAAGAAAAACACATGTGAAGTGCACAGTTTTAAAGCCCTTTTTTAAAACCCATTAACATGCAACAGACACATAAGACAAGATAACAGCTTTTCTTGTGCGTCTTATTCAATTGACTTGTTCCTCACTTTGAACCAGAAGTGACAGACCAAAGTCTCAAATGTGCTTAATCAAATAGAGAGACTATCAGAGTCAATCTCTCTCTCTTGGAGTCAATCACATTTTTTTGCATTTGCTCTAATTTCATGGATCTTTGATCTGAAAGGGTGAAGTCTTTGCTTACAGAATTACTTCACTCCCTGAATTCACAAAGTAAATAAGAAAATTGTGTTGATCTTGTACAAGAAGCGTGGCAGAGGTTGTTTCCACTCCGTTTTGAAAAACACACAGACAACTGAAACTAGTAAAACCGCACTTTTCTATGAAGCCCATAAAACACACATCCTCCTCCTCACACACTCAACGACGAGCACCTGTTTGAACCAGTTCCTCCTCTACGCACATATGACCTATTTTGGACTATACTAAACAACTCACTTCCACAACACATCGTGAAGTAGGATGCCAACAATCAGGAAGTAAACCGTAGCCACTTATATCTACATTTTTGTGCTGCTTTACCCTGAAAGCAAGATCCAGTGAGTCCTTGAAGACAGTTGAGCGATGTGAAGTCCACATCTTGTATTTATTGACAGAGCCCATTCAGTTACAGATCTTATTGGTGACCTATTAAGCATTTGGCAGCATGGCTTCAGGGTGGAAGGTGACAAGGAACAGGATTTCCTCTTATGTCCCTTCCCAATTCCATTGCAGATTAAAAAACAAATGCCTATCCCATGTATTCATTTTGTAACTGCATCCAAACAGGATTACATCCCACTTTCTGCTAGAAACCTTCACACAAATCGTCAACACGCCATGTCTAGTTGAAATAACTATTTTCTCGTACTTCTTTTCAGGATGTTACTAAAAATACTTCTGGGCGTCCTGTGCTGTGTCGGAGCCTTCGCCACAGAGAACATCACGGAGCAGCGGAGTCCTCCTCAGCTGCTGCTGGTGTCTTTCGATGGTTTCAGAGCGGACTACCTGCGGAGGTTCCCCATGCCCAACCTGAAGCTCCTGTACAGCCAAGGGATCCTGGTGGAGCAGCTCACCAACGTCTTCATCACCAAGACCTTCCCCAATCACTACAGCCTGGTAACCCCGCTGCTGTTTTTGTGTCGTGAAGATTATCTGTCAGAGAGTGTGATAAAGATGCACTGTCATATGTGCTTTTTATCAATCAAGTAAACATTTAAACCAATTATAAGAAAGACTTTAATATGACATAGTAAATTAAATACAAATAAAATAGCATAACAGTTGTCTCACTCGTCACCGGCTTGATCCATGTGTTTCTGATCCTCTCCAGAATGGAAGTAGTCATCACATACAGAGCATCAACTAGTTCCTGAACAGTGTCCTTCACATGCTGATATCCAAGAGAGGGAGTTACACAGTCACAAGATGGAGGAATAGAAAGCAGTATTCAATGTTTACTTCAGATTAGCTCCACGTCAGAAATGATCATGCTTGTCATATGTCTATCTCCATAGAGGCTGAATCATCATGTTAATCACATAGCTATCATATGCCTCAAACAGTCCTGATGCTCTTCTAGGTAATCATACATCCTGTCATGTGCACAGCTACAGTTGGGATACCTTTGTTATCAGGTGTACTCTGACATTGGAAGAGTACATTCACTATTTTCCCAACAACAGTGAATTATAGGATCATAACAAAAGCAATAGTAATGGTCTTTGTTTTCCTCTCCAGGTGACAGGGCTGTACGCTGAGTCTCACGGTATCCTGGCCAGTAACATGTACGACCCCGTCAGCCACAAGCACTTCCACATCAACAACGACTCCAACCCCATGTGGTGGAACGAGGCTCGGCCCCTCTGGATCTCAGCACTGGACTCCGGATACAAGACGGGGGCCATGATGTGGCCCGGCTCCGAAGTGACTATTGGAAACCGCACAGCGACACACTTCCTTCCCTACAACTCTCATGTGACGTTCAAGCAGCGAGTGGGGAACGTGACAAAGTGGATGTTAGGGGACGAAAAGGTAGGAACGTTTTTTTTTATCAAACTCACTGATTAGTGTAATTTATAACATTTTCAATGCAGTTCAATGTGTGTCGTCTGGAAGGGTTATTATCCATCGTCTTACTTGCTTTACCTTAAACCAAATTCCCTCAGGAGAAAGGAGTGATGTTTGCAGCGCTCTACTGGGAAGAACCGGACCGCTCGGGTCACATCTTCGGCCCTGACAACGACACCGCCATGAGCCAAGTCCTGAAGGAGGTACAGTCATTGGGACACACTCAATATTTCAAAGAAGCTCACTTGATTCTGACACAAAAGGTTCCTGAAATCTTATGAGATCTATTGAATTAGAGAAGCTTGATGGATGCAGCAGGTGTTTGTAACATATAGTGATGAAGATACCACAAAATATGGAGCCTGTGATTTAAGTTTTTCATTGACATATCTGTAGCTATGTACGAATGACAATAAAAGCCTTCAATCTTTATGTGCGATCAGGTTGACGACCAATGACCTTACAGTGACTCGGCACACTTGAGTGTTAATCAGATTTGCACAGATCTCCTTTCCCTTCAGATTAGCACGAGATGGAGACAGTTATTGACGTGTCTTTGTGTGTGCGATCAGGTTGACGACAACATTGGCCTGCTGATTTCTGAGCTGAAGACAACCGGGCTCTGGGGTCACGTCAACATCCTGATAACCAGTGACCACGGCATGACGCAGTGCTCGGCTCAGCGCCTCATACAGCTGGACAACTGCCTCCACCCCGACAACTACACACTGGTGGACCTCTCTCCTGTCACAGCCATCATCCCACTGAAAGGTAGCCAAGTTCACGTCTGCTATATATATATAGAAATGTATTTATTAGGATAAACCCCTTGAGATGCACCATCTGGTTTTCAAGGGGGTTCCGACAAAAGCAACGTCTTACAGACAGACATGAACAAAATAACAGAAAGCAAAGCATGACAAACAAGGACAGGTTAAGTAAAATTAATACATCCAATCATTACAATTTGATAGACAGTAGTGTCTAATAGATCAGTTGTATCAATAACAATGCTGAAACCTACCCAATGATGCAAGGGATCTGATAGTAGCAGGTCAAGTATTCCAGTCGGTTGGGGCTTTAAACATGAACGCTCTTCTGACAATAGATTTGATCATTAGAAATGTTATTCTAGAGATATTTGCTCACACTAATTCCCTTCCTCTGTGCTTTGCAGATCCAGAGGCCGTCTTCAAACTGCTGGATAAGTGCCACGAACATATGAAAGCTTATAAGAAACACGACATCCCTGATAGGCTGCACTACAGGAACAATGACCGCGTCCAGCCAATCATATTGATCGCTGACGAGGGCTGGACCATAGTGCTGCGAGGCGACAAGCTACCAAGATGTATGTCTGTTTTATTTTTTGCTTTGAAAGGCGAGGCAAGTTTATCTATATAGCCCGTGTTGACACAAGGAAACTAAAGGACATTTAAATACAATTTAAGATGCTATATGAAGTGAAAACTAAAATGGTCATCTGATTTTGAACCCTGCTTCTTCATGTTTAGTTTCTCTAACTCTCTTTCCTTTTCCCTCAGTGGGCGATCACGGCTACGACAACTCCCTACCCAGCATGCACCCCTTCATGGCCGCGTCGGGCCCCAGCTTCCGGCAGGGTTATCGAATCAGCAGCTTACAGAGCGTGGACATTTACCCGCTGATGTGCAAACTGCTGTCGGTGCCGCCGCAGCCCAATAACGGCACGATGACCCGCGCTCGCTGCCTATTGGCTGCTGAGAGCTGCTGGGACGTCCCGTTGGTCATCGGCCTGGTGGTGGGAGTCCTGCTGATGCTCACTGCTATCACTGGTAAGTCTGTAAAGTAACCACTATTTAGACTTTTTCACATTTTGATGTCCTTCCTTTTAAAGTTGTCATATTTTATAGAATCATCAAGTTCTTACAAGGCTTTTATTGTCATGTGTACATAGCTACAGTGTAGATCAGGGGTCGGCAATATGAGTTTTGATATGAGGGTTTTGATATGAAGTGCCATTCTAAAAAAAAATGTTTTATCAGCGTGCCGACGATCGTGAATTATCAACGGGGGGGGGGGGTTTGAAGAGCTCGACGAAAACACTCGTGAAAAGTGATGTTTAAAACTCAGTTAATGGGGCTCATTCACTGGCGCTTCCACAAACAACAACCAACATAATTATTACATTCAAATAAAGTACATTATTCAAGTTTACATTAACTTTGGATAATAACACGGGAGAAATGAGCGGAAGCGCTCTCTTTTCCTCTCTCCCCCTCTCTCTCTCTCCTGACAGCCTGCCAGTATCTCTATGCAGCTCACTGATCCAGTAATGAGTGACAGTGAAGAATAAATATATGTATAACTAGTTCCAAAGGTAGATCAAATAGCTAAGTGTGTTAGGTCTAACTCTTGTGTGTTTTGCTCCGCTCACCGGTCCGTCACAGCGGGTGGAGCTGCAGGATTTCTGCTTCACACACGTTGCACCGCTATTTTATTGTCATTTTCGGACACCTTAAAATACTGCCAGACTGGTGAAGCGATTTTTTTGCGAGCTTGTTTTGCCGCACACAGAGAAAAGTGTCATGTATGTTACGTCTCGCGATCGGCCTTTTTAGAGAGCACCGATCGATCGGCAGAGAGTGAGTATCGGCCGATATCGATCGCCACGCAAAAACTGGGGCATTTTTACAGCTCCTTATGGGTAATGCAATTTGTGAAGTGCTTTCCTCTGTGGTGAAACTATCAGCACTGCACCACGGAGGAAAGCGGAAGAAAGTCGCCTGGAGTTAAAGAGAGCGGGGCTGCGTTGCGTGCATGGCTTCCTTCTGCAGGTAACGGGGAGACGCGCACTGGCGGCGGTCTCGTTCAGAATCCGAAAATAAAATAAATATTTTGTACACTTATTCCTATAGTGTGCCACTGGTTACGGTGCCATTGGTGGCACGCGTGCCAGGGGTTGCCGACCCCTGGTGTAGATATAGCAATGAAAATCTTAGGTCACAGGCTCCTCCAACAGAGCAACAACAATACAACTGATACAACTAGTTTTTACTAGTCACCAAATTTCCCAAAAATGTTCACCTTAGAAATAATAATCTCCAGCTCCACGTCATTTTTTATTTTTCTTTCACTACAATATACTCATAGAAATGTATCTTCTCTGCTTTGAGCTCATTATCTGAATCAGACACTAATTCAGAAGGTCAAAATGGAGGTTGCAAATGGGATATTATTAATGAAATCAACTTGTGAATCTGTCTGACTTTACTAACGGGTCTCCTTCCTCTTCAGTTCTCTTCAGGTTCCTGAGCTCCCGTCGCCCTCCAGGCTCTCGTCCCTTCCAGAGGCTTCAGGTGGACGACGATGACGACGACGACCCCATGTTGGAGTAACCGGACATCTGTCATGTTCCCGCTTTTAGAGGTACTTTACAGAACATGTTGCACTTTACGCTCTGAGGCTGCGGCCTTGTGTGTGTTGTCCATGTGCCCATACACACACACACACACACACACACACACACACACACACACACACACACACACACACACACACACACACACACACACACACACACACACACACACACACACACACACACACACACACACACACACACACACACACACACACACAAGGTAGAAGGCCTGCTGGTTTAATTACAGCTGTAGGAAATACTACTGTTGTCATTGAACGTCCATAATGTTACTTGAACATGTGGCAAAAAGCCCGTATACACACACACACACATATATATATATACTCACACACACACACACACACACACACACACACACACACACACAGTAGAAAGCCTGCTCATTTCAAAACAGCTGTAGGAAATGCTACTGATGTCATTTAACGTCCATAATGTTACATAGACTTGAACATGTGGCAAAAAGCCCGTAAACACACACACATACACACACACACACACACACACACACACACACGGTAGAAGGCCTGCTGGTTTAAAAACAGCTGTAGGAAATACTACTGTTGTCATTGAACGTCCATAATGTTACATAGACTTGAACATGTGGCAAAAAGCCCGTAAACACACACACATACACATATATATATATACACACACACACACACACACACACACACACACACACACACACACACACACACACAAGGTAGAAGGCCTGCTGGTTTAAAAACAGCTGTAGGAAATACTACTGTTGTCATTGAACGTCCATAATGTTACATAGACTTGAACATGTGGCAAAAAGCCCGTACTGTTTTGTTGTGATGTGTAATTTATTTTTGCTGAAATGTTGAGGGTTTGTTCTGGTGATGGCCAGTGAGATGAATCACTTCATTTTTGGAAAATGTAAAGGATTGAAGAGGTTTATTTTATATCTTTCTGGGGTGCGTTGTTGGAATGTGTAATGTTACGTCCTGCCAGCAGGGGGGGCCAGTCGCTCATGTAAGATGTAAACTGTGCATCACTGATATCACTGTGTTTTCTGCTAGTTTCAGTTATTTTTGATTGTCTCTCTGCGTGCACTGTTACTGTTTTGGTTTATTTGTTACTGGAAGAAATCTCAATATCACTAAAATGTTACTTTTGTCAATACTTGCATGCTTCAAAACTGAACATTTCAATCTGAAATGACTGAAATATAGTGTATTCGGTAACACATGCTACAGTTAGAGGGGGATTTCAATGCAAATTATTCAGTAGATATCCATTCAACAGGTATACAAATGATACCAAAGACTATCCTTTTATTAAGATGCACAATGAATGCTTCAAGGAGGATAGATATATTGATCTTAGAAAGGGATTTCTGTCATAAATGGTCATTATAAGAATAAGGTCCTTCGTTAACATGAACACATTTGAGTTTTTGTGATTGATTGATTGATTTAAAGCCTGATTTAGAGCCTTAAACAGCAAAGGGATGATCATTTATTATCAATACCTACAAAAATATCCATACTCTCATACTTTAGTGCAGTGCCACTCGCATGCTTCCAACCTTTTATCCATTAAGTCTGCAACTCACGCTCATTTTCTTCATCCACACATCCTTAATATCCAGAAAACTTTGTAAAACTGTGATAAAATGTCCATTTCAGTTTCTCAAAGTCCACGTTTTTGTCATTTAATGCCTTGTTTGGTTCGTAAAACCCAAATAAAATCACTTTATAATGTGAGAAATGCAGAAAATCTCCATATCTGAGAAACTAAATCAGCATTTCCTGCCATTTTAGCATGAAAATTAATTTAAAAGTGAATTGATTATCAACATTTGTTTTCTATTTGTTAATTAATGGATATCTTGCAGCTCTAATGTATCTCTAAATATACTGTTTGTATAAAACGCTCATGAATATTTAACTATATGTGGGTAAGTATGCCTTTTTCTGCGGGAATAAGTGGGAGACATCCAGATTTATTATATTTATTTTGTGTTTTGAAATGCTTCATGTAAGCTGCTTTTTGCACTCTTTGTCCGTGTTCACTTTAGTTTGTTTTAAAAATGGCACTATGCGAATGTAAAAGGATTCCTGTTGCTTAATGACATTTAAAATAAATAATGCTGGTTGGATTTCAGACTTTTTATGTATATGTATTAACCCTTTGTTTCCCCCCCTTACTTTGGTGTTCGCGGTCAAATTTGACCGGTCCTTTTTTAACTGCTATTACATTAACACAAAAACCATTAATCATCACCTAATTTCATTTAACACCCTTTCAAACTGTACATATTGTATCAGACTACTGGTATACATGAAAAACAGGAAAGAAAAAGCGACACACATTTGGAAAAATTAATTTATATTCCTTTATATATTTTTTTCTCCATTGCAGTCACAACAATACAATGTAATAAAATGGTAAATATATAAAATCAAACTCAATACTGACGCATAAACATTTCTTTATCGTGTTCAAAACCAAATGAACTATACATGTATTCATATCTGTTTGTTAAAATCTGTCATCATTTCTATGTAGTCTGTATTATTGTAAATCTCTGTCTCTTCACAGATAAATAGACTTTGTTTTCAGGAGGTATTGTAACAAAAATAACACATTTCCTAACGCTGGCCACAGAGAGCCATTGAAAATATCATTCAACTCTTTCCCAGAATGCATTAACATGGTAAGTAGACACATAAATCACACGAGAGATGCACGCCTTGTTTTCTCTCACGTTTCTTTTGTGGTGGGTCGGAAACATTCGCTGTGAATTTAGGAATCGAAGACCAGAAGATTCCTGAATGGTGCTTTTTATGAGCGGACGCAGGAGCGGTTTGAACACGGTCGATGACAATCATTTCTACGGAGAAGACGGGAGACGTTAGCCAGACAGACGAGCTCTCATCAGAAGGTTCTCCCCTTTGAAATATGTGCTTATGTATTGATCTGCGAGGTATGAAGCTGCAAATATGATCATCTTACCAAGCTATTTAATCACATTTAAAGTCAGAAATGTCCATCTTAACAAATATAACTCATTTTACGTATCTGTCCTTAAGTTAGTTGGGTTAATTTGACCTACTTCCAAGTGAATAAAGGGTTCAAATGGGTGCTGTAGTGGCCAACATCCAAAAAAGTTTGTTCTTGGCCACATGTAGAGGTTGGGGCTGGGAAGCAGTGTCAGACTCGCAGTAAAAAAATCCACTGGACGTTTCGGTTGCTTTTCAACGTTTATTTCCAGCAACAAATAAAACAAAATATGAAAACAATATGTAACGTAAACTTAAACTGCAGATCCTAATAATCCGTCTTCTATAAGCCTAAAGTTGCGTCTGCGTGTCAATGACGGTATTGCTGCTGCCTGCTGCCCTGCCGTCACACACCTGCACCTCCAATTTAAAGCGTTAGCCCCGCCCCCTTCACCTGAGCAAAGCGCACCACTCACTGAAACAGGTTCTAAATCAAATCAAAATAAACTTAAATGCGGCTCCTACAGGTGCTAAACAAAATAACAATTGTAAAGAACACCTCAGGGAATTTGGAAAATACACTTATGTGCCTTAAAAGAGTTGGATAATCATTTTGATACCACTCTCATTAATGTACACTTAATATAAAGAGGTGGTGGTTAGCTTAGCTTAGCATAATGACTGGAAGTAAAGGGAAACAGCTAGCATGGTGCTTTTACATTGGACAGATTTAGCTGGTTGTTTCCCCTTCTACCACTTTTTGTGCTAAGCTAAGCTAACAAAGGTTCAGATATAACTGTGGTAAACATTATTGAGCACTTGTCTCATACACTTAAAGCACAATATAAGGAGTTCAAGTGGACAGTTTTAACTTTAAATACATGTTTAAGTCTTCACCGATCCTTGTGATGATGGTCTTTCTTTGCAGAACAGTAAAAACCTTTTTTGTGTTTATCAGGAATGTGAGAGAGGAATATTACATATCTGTTTGTGCTAATCTTCTTTTTTCAAGTGAAACATTTGTGTCTGTCTGGCCAATCACCTCCCGAAACGTCCTCTTTCCTACAGATCTAGTATCAGTGTGCTTATACTCGAGACAACACGATGGCACAGACTCCTACGAAAAACACAGTTTCCAGTCGAGCCGTATTTGACTTCTCACGTCTTACATTCTGGATATTTATAAAGAACATTTACTATCAGTACATTTGAAAGAGCCATCTAACCAACTCATCGAACATAGATCCAACTGAGGAGCATCACCAGAAAAAGGTATTTACAATCAAAATGCCAACCACGAGAAATGAAAAGGTACTTTTTTTTTTTTTGCACATTGAAATCTCTAAAGCTACGTTTTTTTTTCCTAATGAAGAACACAGTAGAAAAAGCATGACCCCAACAAAACAAAAACTCATCTTATAGATACATCCACGTCTCGTTTGACCCTGCCATGTGCTTATAGTATCCACACCTGAGGGAAACCACTGAAATCCTCCCAAAATTCCCCTTTTTCATGATTTTATTTGAGTCAAACGTCTTCGGAAAGGATTTCAAATGTCCTCAGATCTGGTAGAAACTGCTCTGAGATCAGTTAAAAAAAAACATGATGATAATTAAGCTCATAAGCTCTGGACCATGCAAGTAAAACTTTGGCTAAAAAACAAGCAAATTAAGCATTACTCTCTCACACACACACACACACACACACACACACACACACACACACACAGCCTAACCACAGGCCTCATATGCTTCACAGACCCTGATAGTGGACGGTTTTTAGTTTAAGACCAAACAAAAATATCTTTCTGTTTCTACTTTTCACAATCAGATGCACATTCCTCTGTCGGGACGTTGCATCCAGCCTGGTTATTCCCTAAAAGTAAATGAAACTAGCCCCCCTTGGACTACATTTGAACCCAATAACAGGATAAAAAACAGAAACGATGCAAGAAAACCACATTTTCATAAACAAACGCACACAGTAAACAAATGGTATATCACATGAATGCATTGTTGCACATTTACACGTCTTCACCTCTTATTTGCAAACAAATAAAGGCAACCAAATTAAGTAAGTACAGGCTTTACATGATAACAGTGATGTGGTATTAGTTTGTAAAGGTTATCCAAGCCCAGCACCTTTCTGTGTGTCATGTGCATAGCTGTGGATGTGTAGCCATACATTTTCCTTACAGAGTGGGCCGTGCTAAGGCTCTGGGTTTTTGAGAGTAAAAGAGTTTCATTTGTAGCGTGCAGACTCATCTGTAGAGAGTGTGTGTCCATGAGTCTGATTTCAAAGACAAAATAGAGATGGTAAGAAGGTCAAATACCTGCCGTTTGTTTGGGAAGCTGCAGCTGAGTCTGAATGCCACACATGAACACGTCGATATGAAGAAGGAACTGTTAGTTTTTTTGGTTGTGTCAGACCTGATTTGTGTTAAACCTGATCTCTGACCGGCTGGAGCTCTGGGTGCAAAGAGGTCGTAGTTAGGGTCAAAAGGTCAGAAGCTGCTCAACATAAATCTCCCTTTCACATCCCAGAAGCACAAACGAAGCTGTGACTTTTTCCGTTATAGTGCCGTCAAATCTAAAACATTCATGCAAGAAATCCACAATCTGGACAGTAAAGGTTCACATATTTTTTGCCGTGCTTAAACAGTATGCTGTCCTCTTTCTATTCCTCTCAACCCTTTATTTTTAAATGTACCAAAAACCAGCACCACCCTCCTGAAGTCAATCTTAAACCATGACTCAGATATCTTTAAAAATAACTCCACCTACCCGGTTTTTTCTTGTTGCAGATTTGTTCCTTTTTATGTGTTGCTCTCAGAGGGTGTTGCTGCTTTTATGTACACACACTGATCTCAATTTGATAAACATATTTGGCTAAATTCATCATGTGACCACGCCAATACAAAAACCATCTTTACTCAATAGCACCATATGAATATTGTTCCCAAATGATAAAGGGGTGAGGGATTAGGGATTAGTGGACATTAGTGTGTGTGTGTGGAAGCAGTGAGGTAGGGACACACCCCTCGTAACTGACTCCCTGCTGTAGAGGAAAACCCTGTGTGTGTGTGTGTGTGTGTGTGTGTGTGTGTGTGTGTGTGTGTGTGTGTGTGTGTGTGTGTGTGTGTGTGTGTGTGTGTGTGTGTGTGTGTGTGTGTGTGTGTGTGTGTGTGTGTGTGTGTGTGTGTGTGTGTGTGTGTGTGTGTGTGTGTGTGTGTGTGTGTACACTAAGCACATCTCCTTGCGTCGGAGACTTGCATAGCTGCAGGACAGGAAGAGCAGTTGTCCGTTTGGCGGAGCCTTGGCCGACAACTGAAGGCAGTACTCGAGTTGCACCATAAATTCAAAGAGACAATCTGCCCTTATTGCACCATTGGTACGTGTGTGTGTGTGTGTGTGTGTGTGTGTGTCATATTTGCACCATATGAAGTGGGATTAGCAGCCAATTGACTCTGTAGCTCGAGTGTGTTGCACCATATGATCACTGCGGCTAATACTGCGCGTTGCACATACTGAATCTAGCTTGCAGCAAATAAACTGATTTGTTTCGGGGTTTTTTTTTAATTGGCTAGCACCACGGAAAAGTATCATAAGCTCACTGTCCATTCACACAATTTATGGGATACGTCAACATTTTCAGGGCCCTTTTTTTTCCACATTTAACTGCAAGAAGTTGTTGATGTCTTGATCCTTTTCTGTTCGATTCCTAATGTCTTTTTCGCTTTTTAATGATGGTCACAAGAGGATTGAGTAATGTTTTCATATGGAAGAATACTTGACTTATAATAGACACTATTTATGGTTCTGTTGCATGCATTTTAAACTGTCCATGGAGTCTGATGATGTTATAGGTGCATTGTGATACTTGCTAACTGCCATTTGTCTAGAAGCTGCAGCTGATACTGGACTTTGGATTTCCTTTGGATGTGTTTTCCTGTTTCGATGGCCTTGGCAGTTTTGACTCTACCTGTGTGTAAGTATTTGCAATTGTTGCTACTGTATAGAAGTGGTTTTATAAATTGTTCTCAGATGTCTGTCAAGCAACAACGTTTTTGGAAGCCGTTTTTTAACCTACATTTTCTACAGTTTTTTAGAGATTAAAGCTGCCCTCAAAAATGTTGACGTTGCGTTCTCACCGCGCCATGTGCAATATCTCATGGCTGGGTTTCACCTGCTCTACCTCCACCATGGGACTAGAGAAAAGGTGTAAAAACACTTTTCCGCCCCCCCTGAAGACGTGCGACTTCAGGATCAACCTCTCCGCTGATAACTGATATATCTCGGCTCATTTGTTGTCGCCTGCCAATGTAACAGCTTGGATTACAGGGATAAACAAATGGGAAAACTCAATAATGAGCCATGCATCACAGCTCAGCCGTGGGTGGCTTTGGAGGAGTAGATTTTTGGACTTGTTACAGAGGCAAGTCATGGAGAGGGCTGTGACTATTAAAGCCCAAAAACTGTTTTATATCAGCTTCAGTGGCGGCACCCTGTTAGCGTGGGACCAGCATGATAGAGACATCACGGAGAAATGTAGATCACAAAGAATTAGTCTTGCATTTGTACATTTCCACTTTTTTTTCTAACCTCCAAGCACAACAGGAAGATGGAGATAAGTTCCCTCCTGTATTCGGTGATGTTTATGATACAACCACACGATAGTAAGACTGAAAACACCAGCAGGCAGTAACACTTATTCCACGAACACGGGATGACGATGCCGCTGTGTTGTGATTGGAAAGAGATTGGCACATTGACTAGTGTACATGTTTAGCAATAAGACCCGTAGCATCATCTGTTCTCAGTAGATCTCTAGCTCCGTGCTAACCCTTTAGCACAGGGTGTTGAGAGAGTCCAATATCTCATCTATCTAACCATGTAGCCAATGTAATGTACTTTATATTTCAGGCAGGAAACCACTTCTTTATCGATACTGTCATTTGTTTGAGTTGCGTGTAATTGAGCTAGGATTATACTTTTTCTTTTAGAGCTATTTAGTCAAATTTTGAGCTGCTTCAACTTCTCATATTCTCATTTTTAGTGTCGCTTAAGTGTTAGCATCATTTTAGGATAGGAATTAGTAGGTTTTTCCCAAAATGTGTCACTATTCTCTGAGCCCAGCTTTAGTTTAAATGCCAATTCCCGCTCTTTCTCCATCTTTCCCATCATGCTCTGCTCCACCCCAATGCGTCCCACGGTACATAAAAAACATCCCGATCTTCACATAGAAAATATATACACTACCTTTTGACTAGACTAAGAACATGTTCACAGACGCTTTTTATTCAAAGTGACGTTTGTTCTTTCATTACGTCTTTGTATTCTCCTGAAACCCGAGAAAGTGTGAGCGACGCAACGTAAACGGCATGCGGTGGTCAAAGGGTGGAACTGCGCTCATATTTTAAAACTTCTTGTCGTTTTTTGATCACAGCGGAGAGAGCGAACGCGTGACACCAAACCAACGAGATGGAGAGTGATTAGAGGGGAATAGAGACGGGAAGAGATGGACTCGCGCTGAAGCAGATCGCTGAGTCATGGCCGTGGGGGAATGTGTTCGTGTGTGTGCATAAAAGTGTGATTGCTTTTGTGTTTGTGTGCTTACATCAAGTGTGACGTTGTGCGTGCCTCTAAGTCTCAACATCCACGTGTCTTTTTATGGTGCTTCTGATGTGTTAGAAGGAGGACTCGTACTGCAACAGTTCGTACATTAAGGGTCCGTCTCGGTATCGGATGCCCACTGCGGCCGGCGTGATGTACTGCAGGATGTTTATAGTCCTCCTCAGGCGCCTGTCTACGTAGTGAGCGTCCCACGCTGGGTAACGCTTCCTTGGCATGTCGATCTTTATCAGCGGGCCCTCTGGTTTGGAGGTGATGGGCGCCGACCTCACCTGGAAGACGGGAAGACACGACTCGGCCACTTCCTCTTCCGTCTCGGACTTGGTCATGTGAGCTGGGGTGGGCGGGGCGGTGGGAGGAGCTGATGGAGGCAAAGGGAGACCCCAGAGAAGCTGAGCGCAGCAGGAAGAGGCGGGACTCGGGTGGTGATGAGCGGTGGCCGGGTGCAGGAAGCCGTAGTAAAGCAGCATGACCAGGACACCACCAGCGAAGGTCAGGTAGACGCCGCACAACGCTGGGACCGCGTAGGAGTCGGTCAGCGCCGGGTCTCTGTAGGCGTACCTGAAGGATCAGAGCGACAACAGGGTGAGTGTGTCTGCAGAGTGAATTTAAAGGGCACCTATTATGCAAAGTCCACTTCTTCATGTCTCTTCTACATCAACATGTGTCCCCTCTTCTTCATGTCTCTTCTACATCAACATGTGTCCCCTCTTCTTCATGTCTCTTCTACATCAACATGTGTCCCCTCTTCTTCATGTCTCTTCTACATCAACATGTGTCCCCTCTTCTTCATGTCTCTTCTACATCAACATGTGTCCCCTCTTCTTCATGTCTCTTCTACATCAACATGTGTCCCCTCTTCTTCATGTCTCTTCTACATCAACATGTGTCCCCTCTTCTTCATGTCTCTTCTACATCAACATGTGTCCCCTCTGTGGAAAGAGACTCTGAAAGTTTCAGGAACAAAGATTCTCTCTCTTTTTGTCCTGATCCATTTCTATAAAAACCTGTCTGAAAATGAGCTGATCAGATTTTGGCCACTTTATGATGTCATAACGATGTTTTGGCTTGGTAACTATTAGCCAATCAGCAACCAAGGTCACCCCCCCCCCCCCCTTATCACCTGAATCTCCTCCTAGAGCACCATTGAGTTCTTTTTAACCAAATGTCTCTCAGAGGGGCGTGGGGAGGGGCTCCTTATTTTCATCTGAAGTAACAGACAGAGAATCAGCACTTTTGAAACAGGGCTGAAACAGAGGGGATTATGGGATGCTGCAATGATCTGTTTGGTGTTTCAGCCAATCAGAGACATGTTCTGTATATATCTGAGACCTATGATATATTGATGAAGAACAGTATAACAGGGGACCTTTAATGCTAAAAAGTACATGATGGATAAACATAGGAAAGGCTCTGACTCACCACAGCCCTGTGAGGATGGTGTTTTCTAAAAGCACCACGATGTAGTACGTCACCATCCTGTGCCGAGTGCGTCCCTCCTTCACGTTGAACCAGCAGAAGATGTACACGATGCCCACCACCATGTTGAACAGCACCTCCTCCCACTTGGACATGCAGAAGTCGGTGCCTCCGTGCACCACCCAGAAGGCCATGGCGCACCAGTGCACCACCACGAAGATGCCGAAGTAGATGTGGAAGAGGGAGGCGAAGAGGGCGAGCGAGAGGACGCGAGACGAGATGGTGAAGAGGCGCCAGAAGAGGTGCAGGAGGGCGCCGCGATAACTCATGGAGCGCTGATCATCCCGAGAGTCTCTCAGCAGCTTGTGGTAGGAGGCGAGGACCCAGGCCAGAGAGAGGAGGGAGCCCAGGGAGGAGATGCCTGCACGGGGGAGAGGAGGTTTGACTCAATCAGAACCAAAGACAACCAAGGTACGTACAACAAAAAGCACAAAATCATTATCAGTCAAAACATTTAAAGAAATAGTGGAAAATATCCGTCACAATATGCGAGTGTAAGTTGATGTATTGTTTTGTCTAAACCCCCAGAATATTCTCTTTTATATGATATAAACACAGAAAGGTTTCCTCATGTTGAACAGTGCCCTGAAAATGGGTGCGTTTGGTATGTCTGCTGGATAAGAACAGCTATTTGAATAAGTTATCTCTAACATTTTAGTAGCCATTTTCACTTTTTTCCACAGACTAATCAATGATGGGCTTTTCAGTAGTTCTAGCTCTAATGCACAGTGTGGGGGAAACTTATGTCGCCATGGAGAGTCAGGACTCAGAGAGGCACGAGGAGAGCTGGAGCTTTGATGGCAAACACTGACGGTTTATTTGGAGCTTCGGCCGGAGAATTGACGAGACAGGTGGTGTGTCACGAGTTGACACAGCGGTTGCCAAACCAATTCTGAAGAACTCTTCTGCAGCTCGAGGTTTTAACTAGTTCGGAGTGTAATAATCAACATTCTTCATCAGCGAGACTAAACAAATATGGATCCTGAATCTAACTAGAGCTCTCGTCCATAGGAAAGAATGTGCGCCAGGGAACCTACGTCCCTGATCAGTAAACTACCTCATGGCAGCTTGTGCTCTGTCATAGACTGGCAACAATGATGCGCCCAAGCTCCTCCCCCTTAAGAGAGATAGCAGCAGAACCCAAGCTCCTCCCCCTTAAGAGAGATAGCAGCAGAACCCAAGCTCCTCCCCCTTAAGAGAGATAGCAGCAGAACCCAAGCTCCTCCCCCTTAAGAGAGATAGCAGCAGAACCCAAGCTCCTCCCCCTTAAGAGAGATAGCAGCAGAACCCAAGCTCCTCCCCCTTAAGAGAGATAGCAGCAGAACCCAAGCTCCTCCCCCTTAAGAGAGATAGCAGCAGAACCCAAGCTCCTCCCCCTTAAGAGAGATAGCAGCAGAACCCAAGCTCCTCCCCCTTAAGAGAGATAGCAGCAGAACCCAAGGCCTTAGACTTATGCCGTGAGAAAGGAGACAGTGAGAAGAGGAAACAATGAACTGTGTCGAAGGTTGAATACCTCAGCAAATTATTCCCCAACACACAGGAACATAATTATGATGTTAGAGCTACTGTGTCCAATTTTGAGGTGCTTCAACTTCTCATATTGCTTTTTAGAGTATGCTCACTCTGCCCTCACATAGTAAATGGAAAATAAATGTATTGGCTATTTGGCTGAGAGATAAATGAGAGGATTAACACTCCTTTTGTTTCCCCTCAGCTTTCAGTTGTTATGCAAAGCAAAACTAATCAACTCCATATTTATTGATGTTGAATAGTCATCTTAATTAGTATAGCACTTTTTGAAACACAGCATGCTTTACAGAACTGGATGCAACAGTATTCAGTCAGAAAGAAACCTAAAATTAGCAAAAAACTAAAAAAACGATTTACTGAAAAAAAGGCTTTTCTGTAAATACATATTTTAGGGAGTGATATAAAAAGAAGCGGCTGTGTTTTGCCTTGACTTTAGATGCCAAAACCCTCTCTGTCTCCACATTTCCCATCATGCTGACGTGTTGTGTGTAATCATGTGGGCGCATCTTGAAATAAATAGTGTGTGACAAGACATGTGGTAATGAAGCCTTACAATATGACATAGAAAGGTTATTTCTGTCGCACGCATCCACCCCCTGTACTTGCTACATATTTGCATGAAGCTGTCCCTCAAGTCCAGATCGATGAATATGATTAACACCATGGATGACTCATCTCCTGGAGGATGAATAAGGAGGAGGCTGGCACTTCCCTCGGACACCTATGATTGTGCTTTTCTTTCTAGAACCAAAAAACACTGTGACAAATCCAAGCGCAGCCCCATGTGCAGCCACACGTTACCGAGCATGACTTGTGCAAATGGATAATTACTGTTTGTGCAGCTGTTGATGTGGATGTGCTTTGTGTGCTGCACAAGAACCTGGTGTTTATTCAATCAATTTCATTTAATACACAATGAATGTATATATAATATCCTGCTTATATTTTCTTACTGTAACTTGAGATTCCAAATACTCTCTCTCGCTAATCATCCAAATTGTGATTACAACTCTCAAAAAGGCACTAAAACATACTTGTTTTTACATTTTAAGAAACAAGGACTGTAATCATGCTTATAATGAAAATAAAACAATTTATCCCAAATCATAGGGTCGCAACATTTTGTGAATATCTTGTATCCTGTTTCCTTTAAATAAGGCTCTATTTTTCCCTTCTCTACCAAGATAGACACTTGGAATATTCAGCTTATCCTGCTTATATTTTGTTACTGGAAACGTATATTTTCCACTTTTTTAATGCTATTTTATTTCAATTTGAGACGTTTACATATTGGATTGTTTATTCCTAGCCTTTTAATTCCTCCGATGTACAATGCCTTGTCTCTTTATGCTGCTGCAACGCAAACATTGGCGGCCCAGATCTAATAGTAATTAGAAATGATATTATTGCCATTGAATGTTATCTCGTTGCACTGTCATCGCTCCTACCTCTGCTTTTACCACTCTTATTTCTTTATTTGTGTCTATTTTTTACTGCAGTGAGAGTTGCCTAAGAAAGTTTGTTGTACTTTGTATGATGACATTAAGGATATATTGTATGTAACGCGTGCTCCACCCACACTGCAGCGTCTCGGCCCGGTTCTCCTGGATCATGATGCAGAGCTGCAGAACCAGCTGAGGCGCTGACTCCAGGAAGGTCTCCAGCAGCCGCAGCATGTTGACGTCTGCGTACTCGAACATCATCGCCCAGTACCAGCGCCGCTGATGCTCCTTCTGCCGCCGCGACATGATGCCCAGGTACAGCGTCCGGATGTACCTGCACAGGTGAGAGCACACATTCAAGTTACATTTCGTCTCACCTTTCACACACTTTTTAACAAACAATTATTTTCATTTTATTCATTTGCTAGGTTTCTTTTCGAGATTTTCAAGCTTTTGCTCAAAAGAATGTAAGAAAATAGTGGAAAATATCCGTCACAATATGTGAGTGTAAGTTGATGACTTTAAATGTATTGTTTTGTCTAAACCCAAAGATATTCCATTTGATATGATATAAAACACAGAAAAGCAGTAAATCTCCACATTTCATTTTCAACGATTTCTAGATAGTCAAAATTGTCCGCAATTAATTTTTCTATTGTTGCATCTCTTACTAATGTTCTCATTAATCCTTTACAAAGGACTTGATAAACTTCATCTGATACCAAATTAGATTCAAAACAATTCATCCATTAGACGATCAATTGAAACGTGTGTCTGCTACTTCTTTGATAATCTATTGTTTCGAGTCATTTTCTCATACAAAAATACAAATATCACGTTTAACATTGACCTGTAAATTGGTGCGTTTGGTATGTCTGCTGGATAAGAAAAGCTATTTGAATATGTTATTATATAAATAGAACAGAATGTCCTTATGTTGACCAAACCTCTTCATGGACAAACAGACGTAACACGATATAATACATACGTACTGAGTGTGCTTCTAGATGTGAGGGATAACAGTACATGTGGGTGGCATGTAGGCAGGGGTTTCAATACATGCCTGAGGGCACTTACAGAGTGTGTGTCACTGTGTGTGTGTCACTGTGTGTGTGTGTGTGTGGATGCATGTGTGTGTATGTAATAGAAAGCACTCCTGCTGCCTCCCTGTGAGTGCATTACTACAGTGCTACGTGCAAGGTGTCATCGCGTGTGTGCATGTGCTCCTGCATTATGCACGACTCTGCATGTACGTGAAACACACAAGCTTAATTCACAAAACATAAATAATGCACCGTCCATAGGAAATGCAGACATTTGCACACCACTCCCATGTTGGACAGGCTCACATCAGTGTTAATGTGATGCAGCGAGGGGAGAGAGGAGAGCTCTGATAGACACGGGGGCGATGGGAAAGTGTCACCATAACACGAGCCTAAATAAATGAGATTACAAATCATTCAAGGGAATTTCATTAGGACCACGGTAGATGCTTTATCTTGTTCTGTATTCATTTTAATATTGTTGGTGTTTTTTCTGTAAAGCATTTTCAAGTTTATCATTATTATATATTATTATGTATTAAATACTATCTCGCTGATCATGAAAATATGATTAAAACTCTCAAAAAGGCACTAAAATAGACTTATTTTGTACATTTTAAGAAACAAATATGTTATTGAATCACTTAGTAATCATCCTTATAGTGAAAATACATGTTTTTAAAGAAGGTCATCCCAAATCGTAGGGTTGCGCTGCATAAATAGAAAATAGCAACATTCTTGAACATCTTATATCCTGTTTCCTTTAAATAAGGCTCTATTTTTCACTTCTCTACCACGATAGACACCATTATCCCTATAATACAAATTCTCCAGCATCATCTTATCATGGTATGCTAAAAGATACTTCTCCTATCCCTACTTGTAACTACCTGAAGTGTTATCAAACACCTGGGTAAAGCTCTTGAACTCACCACAGAAAACCCCTCCCTTGCTATTACATTGCCTATCTGCACACAGAGGACACTCATAGCAACATTCACCTTGCTTTCCTTATCACAAGGTCAAGTGTAGGACTAGCATTGCTCAAATCCAGGAGCTAAGTGGCTCTGAGACCTGCAGATATGTCGACTCAGAGGAAAGACCCTGAGACCCCGGGAAAGACTTGAACTGACCCAGCAGATGTGGAGCAACAGTCCACCCTTCAGACTGTCTTTCTGCTTTTCTCTGGAGCACATTTGCAACTCGAGTGTGTGGGCGGATTAATGCGGAGGCCGGAGAAGTGCAGGCACGTAGGCTACCAATCACAAGAGGCTTATTAACGATCGAGTGGCTCAGTGAAGAAAGTTTCTGCTGTCTAAAAACTCTTCATCCTTCACATACCTACTTTAAACTGCCACATAGACGTTTCAATCGCATTCCTCGTGTTGCTTTGCTTGCATTTCCACAGGGACATCAATCAAACATCTACCAAGCATCTTATCTCATCCCATCTTGTCTCATCATATCCATATCTTATCTTGTGTGGTCTGATGACACAGTCAGTACGTTTTAACATGTAGAAAACTGTTTACTGGTTATCGTCATGTTGACCATTGTTAGCTTTCACTATTCCTACGATTTCTTTTCACTTTTTTTAAACGCTGTTTAGAAAATAAACAGCACATTTCTTGTAAACACAATATTTTTAAATGGTTCGTTTTGTGCATGACTTCGTCGTTGAAATCAACTAACGAAGAAATCAACAAAAACATTCTTGGGTTGATGTAGCCCTAGTTTCCTAACTGGATGTTTCCAGATGTTCCGACATGTTGTTGAATGACCACTTGAGAGTGAAACTGATCCGCCCTTGACTCCTTTGCTTTGACTACCAGGGGTTATTATTATCTATTCTTCATATGTGTATGCCTCTAACCATTTCAAGCCAAATGAATGGATTAAGTCGC
The DNA here is from genome assembly GCF_902827165.1 of Trematomus bernacchii. Classification (NCBI taxonomy): domain Eukaryota; kingdom Metazoa; phylum Chordata; class Actinopteri; order Perciformes; family Nototheniidae; genus Trematomus; species Trematomus bernacchii. The sequence goes on along the minus strand of NW_022987821.1, from coordinate 7,089,397 downwards.
TTGGAAATAATGACGGATAAATAACCAGGATAAACAAATCAGCTCTTTAAAAGAAATCTGTAAACAAGAAGTCCTTGTTTTAAAATTCAGATGAAGTGTGGCGACCCTGACAGACACGTAATGTCTTTACATGGAGGGATGTGTTTTCAAACCATATGTAACGAATACAGTAGATCTCCCACTCTCACGGCTCTCTTTTCTCCTCCCCTCCCCCATTGTGAATGTGCACCCTCCCTCTCCATCCCCTCCTCCTCTCCACAGCCTCGCCATCTCTCAGCGATCTGTCTCAATCAGGCCGTACCATTTCCTCAGCTGCAAACATCCCCACTCCCTCCCCTTCTTCCCTTTCTCCTCCTCCTTCTTCTTCTTCATCCTCCTTCTCCTCTTCCTCCAGGCGGGAGAGTCCATTTTTCAGCACGAGGGGGCAATAACTGGGTGGGGTGCATGGAGTTAGAGGAGGGGATTGTTTTGGTTTTAACCCTACAACCACAGAGCGGTCGAAGCAAGAAGAGTAGCAGGGCAGGATGTAAACACACACACACACACACACACACACACACACACACACACACACACACACACACACACACACACACACACACACACACACACACACACACACACACACACACACACACACACACACACACACACACACACACACACACACACACTTTACTCTCCCTACTGCCCGCCCAGAGGCAAGTGGACACCATTAAGGAGTCTTCTTGGAGAAAGAGGGACGATGTGGAGAGAGAGTGAACACTGGAGCGATAAAGCTGCAACTAATGATCATTTTGTATTGCCGGTTGTTTCTCTATTATTTGTTGTGTCTATACCGTTTAGAAAATAGTGTAAACATCTGGATCAGGGTTACAAAAAACCCCAAGATGACGTCTTTAAATGAAAGCAATAAGAGCATGTAACCTATAGTAGGGATAGAAATATGTGTGTATACGAGCAACATAGTCCATGTGTGTTTCTGTGTTCCCCCGCCAGAGCTTTTAGCAAAACAATTAGCACCTACCCTGGTCCAAGTGTGTGCTTGTGTGTGTGTATATGTGTGTGTGTTGTTCTTTGTGTGTGTGTGTGTGATTGTGTGTGTATGCGTGAGAGAGATATAGATGAGTTGCAAAAAGGGCAGATGCTTTCCCTCTTCATACTCCCCATGCATGCTGACACTCATGGGATGGGCTGTTACACCGTTTTCCCACTTGACTCACACACACACACACACACACACACACACACACACACACACACACACACACACACACACGGCCCTGATTTCCCTGCTCTTTATCCAAAGCGTATAGCAGACAGTGGAGGTGCTGTCCATGGTGCTGGAAAGGCCTTCAGCACCACATCCGGCCCCTACATCTCACTGTTGATTGGACATATATGAACTGTAGTTGCATATGTAAAGGCTTACTGTAGTCACGTTTTACAGGAGACAGTGGCAGTGACTTTTCATAAGGTGACCCAAAAAAGAACTCGCTTCCTTCCTGACTGTCTCTCCTAATTTCTGTCTGTCATGCCCAGATAATAGCTGAAGTACCGAGGAGGTCACATGGTTTCTCCTCCTCTCCTGCCTGTCAGACTGAAGCACGCCTCACTTTCTCATAGCTACATCGAGAAGACAAACCACTCGAACCAGAGAGAAGTACTCGTATCGTAAAAGTAGAAGTACCAGAGTGTAGGAATACTCTGTAGTAAAAGTCCTGCATTCAAAATATAGTGAAAGTAGCGACAGTAAAAGTAGTCATTGTGCAGATTGGTCCATTTCAGAATAATATATATGATATGTTTTATAATGATTGATCATGAAAGTGTTCTCAAAGCTGGTAAAGGTGCAGCTAGTTTGAATGACTTTGTATACTGCAGGGTGGCTTGTGAATTTACTCCAGGTGGAACTAAAGTCTGATTTAACACTTGATTATATTTCACATCATTCATCCAAGTTTAATTAGAGTAGAAGTAGCAACACATTGAAATGTTCAAGGAAAGTATAAGTACGTCACATTTTACTTAAGTACAGTACTTGAGTAGATCTACTTAGTTACTTTAGACCACTGACTCTAACCATGATCATCATCAAGTGTGTGAGGGGAACACGAGTGTGTGTGAGAAAGGGATAGGGAGGGGGGGGTTACAGGTTAGGAGCAGGTGTGTGTTTTACCTCCACACTTGTCCCAGCTGGAGGATGTGTATGGTGGCCTGCCACAGCCAAATGGTGGCCAGCTGCAGGCGGTCCTTCCCGGGATAAAGGCACCCCAAAGCCACCGCGCCCCTCTTGGTCAGCCCCTCCACCTCCCCGAGCCCCCCTCCCGTGTAGTCCTGCACGAACCATCTGAAACTCAGAATCTGGACCAGCACGGAGGGCACCAGCACGAAGAAGAGCGTGAGGCCGAACCAGAGGTAGTCCTGCCTCTGGTAGTACTCCATGGCGAGGCACAGGTCCGTGCCCACGTCCCAGAAGAAGACCAGGAGGGCCAGGATGATCCAGAGGCAGTCCACCCACAGCTGCTCCCTGGGGGGACAGTGGGTCTCGCGGATCCCGACCCCCCCTGGAGCCTGGCCGACGAGGGTCCCGAGGCACGCGGATCGGCAGCCCCAGTAGCACGCGGAGGAGCGGCAGCACATGCAGATGTGAATGGCTGCGGAGTCCAGGTTGTCTTCCGCGTCCATGTCGTACAGCTCGCGCGGAAGCCGCCGCTCCCGCCGCATGCGGCTCCGGCTTTTCCGCCGGTCCGACTCCGCGGCCCATGTCCCTCTTTCCCGGCCCTCCTGCAAATGCACGACAACCGCCCGTGGTGAGCAGCGAAGGAACACGTTGCGGTCCAGCAGCAGCAGTCATCATCCTGCTGCATCATCTCCCGTCCTTGCGCGCGGGTCATCTTATGGCGACGGTGGTGGGCTATGAGGAGGTCGGATGGGCAGTCATCACGGCTGTGTGTTGTTTTGCAGGTGGTGTGTGTTTGCGTTGGCCTCCAAAACTCCAAACTACGTCAAATATAAAGGGCTTTCCCTCGTTATATCATCTCAGGCTGGCAGGTCCCGGGTTTCCTCTTCCTCTCCTTTCCGCAGCTCCGCTCCTCTGCAGCTCCCCCTCTCTCTCTCACTCCGCCCCTCTACCGGATAACAAGCTCAACCCCGAAATCACATCTGCACGCGGGCATGCGCACGTGCACACGCATGGGAAAATTAAGGGGGTCTTGCAATTCTCTGTATAGAAATAGCAGGGTTCAATTAGATGTGAAGTAACTCAGATTTACTCAAGTGCTGTACTTATTTGAGGTACTTTTAAGAGGTAATTTTATGCTACTTTTATACTTCTACTCCACTTAAAAGGGAATAATGTCATTTTACTCCACTACATTTATTTAACAGCTGTAGCTACTTTTACCCTAATGCATTTCTAAAAATGTAACTAGTGGACTAACTCTTCAAGCCATACAAAGCCAATCTGAACTGTGTTGGTCTACCATTTTTCTGCATAATTACTACTTTACTCATTAAGTACCATTTGCTGATAATACTTATATAAGTACGATTTTGAATGCAGGACTTTTACTTTTGACAGTTTTAAAGTATTTTGACAATAATTGAGTGGCACTTTTACTCAAGTAAAGCATCTGAATACTTCTTTCAACACAAGTACTAATTACCTGTAACCTAATCCAATAATCGTTTTTCCCTAACTGTGAGGGTATACAGTTACCTTTTTTAAATCAATAATCCCATTACATGTAATCCGTTACTCCCCAAGCCTGAGAAACAGGATGATTGTTTTCTGAATGAAATCAGCTGTTCCCACTATAAGAGAAGGAGGACAAATTAGATTTCCACTGTGTGACATTCGTCTCTCCATCAATCATCATCACGTCCTCCATCCCAAAACTGACGTGCTCTCTAGCTCGATTCTCTCTCTCTATGCTCTTCTCTCTCTCTCTCTCTCTCTCTCTCTCTCTCTCTCTCTCTCTCTCTCTCTCTCTGCACTTCCCAAACTCTCCCTTTCTTCCCCACAATGTCCATCATTCCCTCCAGTGGGCCGACTGCCATGTGGCTCTGCCAGCTTAATCAGCCGGAACATATGTGTGTGTGTGTGATCCCTGCTAGGCGAGCAGGGAGATGTGTGTGTGTGTGGTGTGTGTGTGTGTGTGTGTGTGTGTGTGTGTGTGTGTGTGTGTGTGTGTGGTGGTGTGTGTGTGTGTGTGTGTGTGTGTGTGTGTGTGTGTGTGTGTGTGGTGTGTGTGTGTGTGTGTGTGTGTGTGTGTGTGTGTGTGTGTGTGTGTGTGTGTGTGTGTGTGTGTGTGTGAGAGAGAGACAGAGGAAGCTGGAAAGCTGAGAGGCCGTAGATAGTGAAGAGGGATGGATTTAGGAATTAGAGAAGGGATGAAAGGGGTGTATGCGAGCGTCAGAGGAAAGATGATTCACCGCTCCCAGGGGTGAGCAGACTGACAGGCAGAATGAAACACAGAGGATGACTGGGAGATTTAGGGAAGAAAAGGGCGTGACGGGAATAAAAGAGGGCAAAAAGGCACATATTTGAGGGATGGAGCTCCAGAGATGACAAGAGATGAGTTACTGTAGGAGTCAGGGAAGGAGTGTCATGAAGGGGAAGCATGCAGTCCACGGGGGAAACAGAAGAGGAATGGGTACATTTAGTCTTAAGGAGAAGGAAGTCCTTATAGCTGACCAAATAAGGATTTCTTCTTAGATGATGAAGCTCAGGAAGGGGATTTAGAACTTGGAGGAAGCATGTAAGGATTCGTACACTTCTTCAGGAAAGATTCCTTATAGAAATGCAATCACCAATCTCATTGAATTGAAGAGGAGATGCAGAGGATCATTCACTAACACCCTTTTCCCAAGCATGCTCACACACACACACCTATCTTCACACTTGCTCCCCGCTCTCAGAAGCACGTTTTCTGTACATGCTCTTGCACTTTTCTCTCTCTCTCGTCTCTCTTCTGTCCACTGGAGATTAGCCTCTCTGTTGTCATGACGACGGCAGCTGTGCAGCTGAAGGGCAGGGAGTCGGTGTGTGTGTGTGTGTGTGTGTGTGTGTGTGTGTGTGTGTGTGTGTGTGTGTGTGTGTGTGTGTGTGTGTGTGTGTGTGTGTGTGTGTGTGTGTGTGTGTGTGTGTGTGTGTGTGTGTGTGTGTGTGTGGTGTGTGTTGTGTGTGTGTGTGTGTGTGTGTGTGTGTGTGTGTGTGTGTGTGTGTGTGTGTGTGTGTGTGTGTGTGTGTGTGTGTGTGTGTGTGTGTGTGTGTGTGTGTGTGTAGAGAGCTATGGGCTTTCTTCCCCCTGACCCTTTGACTTAAGGCTGATTACACCAAATATTACACTTAACAGTTAATGTGTCAACAGCAAACTTTGAAGATGTGTCGTGCTTTTGTCCACAACTGAAAATATTTCATTCTTAAAGTCAAAGTTTCACATTTATACAATTAACCACATTTCTCTCTGTTTTTATGATGCTAAATATGCCCCTAAACCCGTCTTGCTGAACTGTAATTGAAGGGAGTTGGCAGTGAAAGAAATATACTTTCAGGCTGTTTTTTGTATTTGAAAGCGAGGCTCTTTAGGAGGTTTGGAGTTTACTTTTAGGCACAAAAGAGCAGATAGTGATGATGTTTTGAAGTTGACTTAGTCGCAATGTCCCGTAGAACATTTCAGAATTAACTAGCCATTTTTTGTCCAAGGATTTCACAGCCTATTATGAGAAGAATTATTGAAAGTATTAATGACTTTTTTTGCTCCTTAGGGACGCGATTTTGTGAAGAATTAGGAATAATGCTGAGACTGAAGCCTGATGGGAAGGAGGCTCGCTTTGAATCAAAGGACCTTTCAAGGTTTGGTGCCAAGGTCAATGTGCTGCAGGCCTGACTGAGACGAGATGCAAACAACACAGAGTCCACTCAGGTCAAGTAGAATTTCATCATTTCTGAAGGGAAACCCCAGCTTGCATTGGTCATGTGTCAAAGGCACTTAGACACAGTTATTGAGAGGTGAAAAAGGACCAAAGTCGACAAGAAACTGAAAGAATATGTTTGTTTCGGGGAGTGGAGGCTTACTGCAAGTCTGCTTCTGTGCTGCAAACATATATCACTTCTGCCTCTTCACCATCTGTTTCTGATCGGATGTTTAGGTTAATTAAGAGTCAGATTGACCAGTGGACAACATTTGGTTTAAACACTTTAAATGATTATATTATTGTGTCTGATATTGGCTCAGCATTACCTTTTTTAAAAAGCATTCATTAAGATGTTTGTGTGATTTATCAGGCAGCCGTACGCACAGCTCTCTGCTGTTGCTCTGACTCAGAGAGGTTAACGCCGAGCTGTCTGCTATCATTAATAATCAGCGTGAGCAAGAAGCCTACACATGCATCACTCTGGAGACAGTCACCAGCCTTATAACACATTTTATTTCTCTTCAAACTATAGCGTATAACAAAAAAACCAAAATAAGAATACCCAAAAACTACTTAATTATGTTTTTTGTATGTCTTGAAAGGGACATATTCAGTATTTCAAGAAACAAAAACAAGAATGCCCATGAAGCATTTGCAGCTGAAACTCAATAAACAACATATTATAAGTATTTCATGTGAAAACGATGAACATATATCTTTCTTTCCCCCTCTGTGTGGACCTTACAGAAGGTGTGAGGTGATATCTAGAGGGAGGATCAATAATACCAGTGTTTTTCTGTGTTTATAGAAGGTGGAAAATGTCCTTAGTGACACTGCGAGCGTTGGCCGGCGGTACGACAGACTGTGGTGGGAGTTTGGAGGAGTGAGGCACGCTGCTGCAAACAGTCTGACTCTGAAGGCGATGAAATGTATCAGACTCCACAATCTGCTGCCGTGTAAATATTTTCTCACTGATGAGACACTGCGGGCTGAAAAGCATGTTGGAGAATAAGGACAACTGCACTCTTGTAACCTCCGTTTGCTCTGGTAGAGTTTGAGTTACGACAGTTCATTTCTTTTAAGTCTTGGATAAAAACATGACCTTTTTCAGCTCTTACTCAGAAGTCTTTTAACCTACTGTACCACCTAATCTCTTTTATGCATGGTTTGTATGCATCTGTTGCCTCTGTGTCTGAAGATGTGCTATATGAATAAACCTACCTTACCTATAGTTATATAAAGACATGCAGGGTCATTGTGTCGGTGTGTCACACTTCCTTTCCCTCCTCTCTGGTCTCAAAGGTCCTCAAGTGAACTTTGTCACTACAGATAGAGCCGAGCACTCTGTGGTTTTCATTTCAAATCCCCGTGGCTGACAAAAAGGAAACAAGCGACGCAGAGAGACGTTTCCTGTCACACAGCGAGAAGGACAAAGTCGTGCACGATGTCGGGATCAGAGTGGACTTGCAGGCTCTCCAGCATGCATGAATGGGAAGTAAGTGAAAGAATAGTTGGACTTTGTGGGTCAGACATTTATCTTCAAGACTGATAATATGCCACTAAATGAAGTGATTGTATCAGCAAAAAAAGAAAAAGCAGGAAATGAACTGTTAAAAAAAGCATTTTAATATGATTATAATCATGTTTCTTGATATTTAATGTTTCTCAGTCCCCATATTATGAGCCGTCACTTCCTGTTTCGGAGAAGTCCAACCCCCTGACGCGGGACATCGACCGCGCTTCATCAGGATGTATTGTGAGGATGCTGCAGGCCTGTGACTCCCAGATGTTTCTGGAAGAGGCCGGAGCCACCTACCAGGTACAGGTTTATGATCAAAGCTTTATTTTGAGAGGTTTCTATAAAGGAAATGATTATATGAATGTCTTTTCAGAGGCTGATGAGTGATGAAGTGGTGGAAACATTGATGGAGGTTGCTAAGAAGGTGGAGCTCATCCTCAAGGTATCTGTTATAGAAATCTAACATACTGTGTTTAGTCTATCTATTGAAGAATGCTGATTATTACACTCTGAACTAGTTAAAACCTGGAGCTACAGGAGGGCTCTTCAGAATTGATTGTGGCATCTCAGCCGTGTGGTCAGACCGTGGCTCTGTGACATGTCTTGTGAATTCTCCGGCCGAAGCTCCAAATAAACCGTCAGTGTTTGCCATCAAAGCTCCAGCTCTTCTCGTGTCTCTCTGAGTCCTGACTCCATCAAAGCTCCAGCTCTTCTCGTGTCTCTCTGAGTCCTGACTCCATCAAAGCTCCAGCTCTCCTCGTGTCTCTCTGAGTCCTGACTCCATCAAAGCTCCAGCTCTCCTCGTGTCTCTCTGAGTCCTGACTCCATCAAAGCTCCAGCTCTCCTTGTGTCTCTCTGAGTCCTGACTCCATCAAAGCTCCAGCTCTTCTCGTGTCTCTCTGAGTCCTGACTCCATCAAAGCTCCAGCTCTCCATCGTGTCTCTCTGAGTCCTGACTCCATCAAAGCTCCAGCTCTCCTCGTGTCTCTCTGAGTCCTGACTCCATCAAAGCTCCAGCTCTCCTCGTGTCTCTCTGAGTCCTGACTCCAATTGAAGTTTCCCCCACACCTTCCATGTGCGAGCTATGCACCGTTTAGCCTCCAAAAAGCAAGCATTGAGCAGAAACCTTACAGAAATCTAACATATTTACTCTTATTGTATTAAGTCTTATCTGTGAATGTTGTTACCCTGAAGAGCTTTACACGTTCTTCTTCTCGTGGTCACTCGGGGACGGTGTTAAAGTCTTCTGGTTCTTTCACAGGATCCTCGGGACAGCCTTGTTGTGCTGAGCGGCTGTGGGACTTCTGGTCGACTGGCTTTCCTCGTCACGGTAAAAGCTGCCCTGAAATAGGATTTAATGCCACCAGGAATACAGAGGCAAACCATTTGTGTGCTCTAGGAATGTCCAAGAATAGCAAGTGTGGACAAAATCATGATCAAATATCACTTGTTATGTTTAAAAATGACTTCCTGTTGTGTGTTTTTTTAGTCAGCTTTCAACAGAGCGCTGAAGGAGCTGAACCAGAGTCCGGTTTATTCCTACATCATTGCAGGAGGAGACAAGTATGTATGGGTTTTTGAACAGATGTTGTATTGCATGCAGGACGTACTGATTTACATCTTCAATTCATATTAAGTAGAAAAGACAATCTTTTATATTTCTTAGCCTCTGTTTTAATCAAATCTCTGTTTTCCCATTTTCCTCAGAGCTCTGTTTTCCTCGCAGGAGGCTCCAGAGGATGATCCCACCTGGGCATGCCCAGTATGAAGGAGGTCAGGGATGTGTGTGTGTGTGTGTGTGTGTGTGTGTGTGTGTGTGTGTGTGTTGTGTGTGTGTGTGTGTTGTGTGTGTGTGTGTGTGTGTTGTGTGTGTGTGTGTGTGTGTGTGTGTGTGTGTGTGTGTGTGGTGTGTGTGTTGTGTGTGTGTGTGTGTGTGTTGTGTGTGTGTGTGTGGTGTGTGTGTGTGTGTGTGTGTGTGTGTGTGTTGTGTGTGTGTGTGTGTGTGTGTGTGTGTGTGTGTGTGTGTGTGTGTGTGTGTGGTGTGTGTGTGTGTGTGTGTGTGTGTGTGTGGTGTGTGTGTGTGTTGTGTGTGTGTTGTGTGTGTGTGTGTGTGTGTGTGTGTGTGTGTGTGTGTGTGTGTGTGTGTGTGTGTGAGATTCATTTGAGTTTGTTGTTGTTGTTCTGCAGGTCTGTGAGGGAAAGAAGCGTGTCTTCTTCGTTGGTATTTCCTGTGGTTTATCCGTAAGTCACTTTAAACTCACCAGAATCTGAATGATTGTTGAACAGGATGTTAATTATAAGTCAGAATATTGCAACCTTGCAGAAAGCCGAAGCTAATATGTGTAGATTTGGATTTCTGCGACATTAAGGCTCCTTTTGTAGCCGGTCAGCTGGATCTCTGCCTGCAGAACCCTGAGGTCTACACCCCTGTTCTTGTGGGCTTCAATCCCACACATCAGGCCAGGTGTGTGAGTGAACTTCACTCTTTTTCCATTCATGTTAACTAGTAGTAAATGTTAACATCCAAAAAAATCTATGTTTTAGGGACGAGCCGATCCCTGGATGCAGCTTCACTTTCCGCAGCGTGGTGCAAAGGATGGAGGAGCTCGCTAAAAGTAAAAAGGCCTTCCTCATCAACCCAGCAGTCGGGGTAAGAAACTCTCCTTAAAGGTGTCAAGATATCATGTCGTGCAAATCTGATAGTGACAGCCCTTCATGTACTCCTGTGTGTGTCTGTGTGTTCAGCCGGAGGCCATCAGCGGCTCCTCCAGGATGAAAGGAGGCAGCGCCACTAAGATCCTCCTGGAGGTGGTGCTGTCTGCTGCTCACGCTGCAGCCTTCACACACACACCCATCACTCAGCAGTAAGCATGGCGGATGTTAGAGAAATCTCACTCGTCACCGGCTTGAGCTTCAACATCAGGATCCATGTGTTTGTGATCCTCTCCAGAATGGAAGTAGTCATCACATACAGAGCATCAACTAGTTCCTGAACAGTGTCCTTCACATGCTGATATCCAAGAGAGGGGAGTTACACAGTCACAAGATGGAGGAATAGAAAGCAGTATTCAATGTTTACTTCAGATTAGCTCCACGTCAGAAATGATCATGCTTGTCATATGTCTATCTCCATAGAGGCTGAATCATCATGTTAATCACATAGCTATCATATGCCTCAAACAGTCCTGATGCTCTTCTAGGTAATCAGACATCCTGTCAAGTACACAGCTACAGTTGGGATACCTTTGTTATCATGTGTACTCTCATATTGGAAGAGGACATTCAGTATTTTCCCAAATACAGTTATCTCTTTTATTTGCCAACAGGGGAATCCTGCAGCACATGAGAGCGTATGAGAAAACTCTGGAAATCCCTTGCGCTCACAACGAGGGGATGGTCGCTCTGTTGGAGGCCGCTGGAAAGAGGTAGAACATCCTCCAGTCACCTTGAATTGTACTTAACAAGGCAAACTAGTCCTGATTCACAGCAGCATCCTCGCTACTTAGCAGCCAGACATCTTACACAGTGGAAAAGCAGCTCCTTGAAACCCACAACAATGACATTTCTCATGGTGGATTAGCTGTTTCTAAAGCTTCCAGTGGTAAAGAAAACACACACAGAGGCAATATAAGCCTTTCCTCTTGTGAAACAGACACTATAGCAGACATCTGAAATGTGTAAGATGATACAGATGCAAAAACTCTTTGTTGATTTGACTTATTTGGGATGAACTCTCTTCTACATGCTTCAGTTTGCAGCGTGGTAGGCGTGTGTGTTACCTGGGCTGGGGCGCACTTGGCGTACTCGGTCTCATCGACGCCAGCGAGTGTGTGCCGACGTTCGGAGCAGGTGAGAGGAGTGTGACGTCCTCATTATCACAAACACCTTCATTTGCAGCTCAATGCACACATGCGTGAAACTGTGAATACACTAAAATAATTGGAGATACAAATACTTCACATTTGCATTAATATTCTTTTTTGTGTGTGTGAGAGACTACGAAGATGTTCGGGGCTTCATCAGCGGAGGGTACAACGAGCTGAAGAACAACGAGGGGCCACTGGTACGTGAAGGGAAACAATGAAATAACATTTATTAGAATAATTATTGAATGAATGCAAACAATCCATCTGATTCAAAGCACTGCTTCAAAACTGCCACTGTACATTTAGGTTTACCTTGAGCTACACTACTGCTGTCAGTGCTGACTCTAGTTTTGTTCCGGCTTGTCTTTTGGGTTTGAGACATGGCCTTACAAAGTATTAATATGTCCAAAATCCAATTCAAATTAGTTCCAGCTCTTCTTTGACACCGTGTAACGTCACATCTGTCTCTGCAGTGTCTCACTTGTAGATGAACCCGGAGCAGGATTAGTAGGAAACACTGTACCTACTTTGTAAAGCCCAATAGGACATGTCTGTTTTCAGCCAAGGCCACTACTTGAATTTGGCTTTTCAAATCCTTTCCGTATCCACTTTGTTGGGAGAAAACATTTATCATCTACTTTGTATTTGCATTGTCTTGTGCACTTGCATCCTATTTGAACTTAGTACAGGAATGGGGGACTCCAAGCCCAACAGGAACTACAACAAACTACAGTCAAATAACAAAATAATGGTGATTACTTAACATTCTTCTTCATAATCATATCTTTTCTTTCCTCCAGGGTCCTGACTTTCGTATATCACATGAGGATTTTTTGCATCTCGTCCTGCCGTCTCTCGATGACCACGACATGGTTCTTCTCATCTACACACAGACTGGTGAGACAACTTGTTTTTGTTGTTGATTATTTCCAGATCAACATACATCTTAACGGCTTTTTCCCTCTCTCCACAGATGATGTCGGTGACGTGGAGAAGTTGGCGCGCCGAGTGAGAGAAAAGACGTCCAATCTCCACGCTGTTTATCATCGAGTGGATGGAGACACTGCAGCTACTGTACAACAAGTCTGTCTGTCTGTGTGTCTGTCTGTCTGTCTATCTGTCTGTGTGTGTGTCTGTCTGTCTGTCTGTCTGTGTGTCTGTGTGTGTGTCTGTCTGTCTGTCTGTGCCTCTCTGTCTGTCTGTGTGTGTGTGTCTGTCTGTCTGTCTGTCTGTCTGTCTCTCTGTCTGTCTGTCTGTCTGTCTGTCTGTCTGTCTGTCTGTCTGTCTGTCTGTGTGTCTGTGTGTCTGTCTGTCTGTCAATCAATCCATATTTCCATCTAATAAAATGTGTGTTTTTTTGCAGGATGACATCAATAAGCTGTGTTTATCGTCACTAAGAATCACTTGGCCATCACCTGCTTCAGGCTTACTTCAAATGGTACAACACACACACACACACACACACACACACACACACACACACACACACACACACACACACACACACACACACACACACACACACACACACACACACACACACACACACACACACACACCCCTTTATACTGCCTTTTCATCTGTCTCCCACCCTCCTTCAACAGAGCTGTAAAACTAATTCCATCTTTATCGATTTTCTATGTTTTTCTCGTGTTTTATACGTCTTATTTTAGATGACAGTTGTTGTTGTTTTCCCCCTTTCAGAGTAGCTTATGTAAATGCAGAGAACAGATAATCAATATCTCCTCTCTCTCTCAGCAGTGGGAGCTGTGCACTAAGCTGTTCCTGAACGCTCTGAGCACCGGCGCTCACGTCTTAAAGGGGAAAATCTACCAGAACCACATGATGGACCTGCAGGTCACCAACAGCAAACTCTACTGCAGAGCCACTCGTTTACTGCAGGTCAAATAACACCACTAATGGATGTGAAACCCTACAACCCCATCTACTACTGTGCATACATTCATTTCATCATTTGAAAGGACAAACAAAAACCAGCCAGACCTATATACAGTATAAACACTACCTTGTTTTACCTTAATTTACTACTATCATGTTAATGTGTAGTCACATGGTATATCCTCTTCAATAATCAGGAGATAATACATTTTTAAACCCGATCTTGACACAGGATTAAACTCACAATGTTACCATGAACGCCCTGTCCATCCACCTTTTTTAATTTTAAATTTAGCATAAAGAACCGTTAAAAAGGCAGCTCAAGAATCCCCTGTTTAGCCGTTTGATCTATTAACGTAATCTTTTAAATTACATATGAAGTGTCTTTCTTTTGTCCTTCATTGTGAGTCTAGGTGTAATATAATATACTTTTGTTTACCTTACTATTAAACCATGTGTCTGAGCTATGTGGAGTAGTGAAAAAGATTCATCAATCTCCATTCTTCACAGAGAAAAGAATCACTACAGTCACATTAAACATTGTATAAATCTAAATTGAAGCGCTCTTCTTTTCCTTCCAGAAACTCTCAGGTTGTCCCGAGTCAAAATGTGAGGAAGCTCTCCTGAAGGCCGTCTACAACGTGGACAATGTGACCGTGGAAATCACATCCTCCGACATCAGCACACACACACACACTGCCAGAACCAGGACCAAGGTGAGGAGGCCGCAGGATGCACGAGTATCATTATATTTACATCATAAAGTTATATTTGACTGTGTGTGTGTATAGGTGGTGCCTCTGGCTTTGGTCTGTTTGCTGACTGGTTGCTCTCTGGCGGAGGCGGAGCTTCGTTTGGAGCAACAGCCAATCGTAAGGGACGCTGTGGAAGCTTGCCTGTCATAAATTAAAGGTCACATGTCAGCAAAAATATATATAGAGTAATCATGACACTTTAGTCAAAGGTCATCCTTTATTGGTTCTCCTTCTAAATGTTATTATAAGCTAAAATCAGTTTTGATGCTGACCTGCATCATGCAATACCATTGTATACCACTAAGGGGCAGCATTGCCACGCAAACACACATAACAACCTGCAGATGTAGCTTCAATTTATATTGAATTAAGTTCTATATATGTAGGCAGATGTTAGAATATAGTGTGCACAATCAAATCTGAAATATTAAGAGATAGAAATTAAATTATATGCACTTTTTATGATTGGCAAGCAGACAATTATGTGTTCTCCTGATGTGTTATATGATAATCTCTGACAGTATATTGCATTACATAATAAACGTGTGTTAAAAGGAGTATACTTGATACTGAGGGGATGTTGTTTTGCATTAATGCCTCTTTTGTAAAGATGTTGAAATGTATAGAGAGAGGTATGACATTTACAAAAGTCATAATCGAACCCGGGTACCATATACAGTCTGAAGATTTGCTGACACTTCCACCCCTTGTACTGTTACAGTTTTCTGCAGGTACAGTACAGGCTCTTCCATATCGGTCAATGTGATGTAAGTCAACCTCAATCCCTCCGTGGCCCAACACACACATGTACAGGATTAGTGTGACGTGAGTGTGTATCTTGAGGGCAGCTGAGCAGCTTTGGGAACCTTTGGAGCTGAGCCGAGTGCAAAGGAAAGAGCAAAGCTAAAAGAGTGAATATAATCTGCGCCAGATAGCAAAAGCACATTGTTCTTGATATGTATACAAGTATTAAAAAACTGTAGCCTGCACAAGGAAACACTGCGTTCACTTTCAAATGAATTTAAAGAATAGTTTGGATGTTTTAAAGTGGGGTTGTATGAGGTATCCTTGGTTTTAAATGTATTTTAGCCAGTTATCAATCATATCAAATCAATATCAGCTTAAGTTTACACTATATCTACACGGTATATTTCCACTGCTTTACCATGCTGTTAGTCGGGTAAAGTCTACGTTTGGACGAAGAATTGACGCTGATAATTATACATTCACCAAAGACACCAGACTTTAATTTGACCTCACAAAACACAGGGATTGTTGGTCTACCTTAATCTGTGAGCGTGTTGTGTTACTGTGGGACAACAACTGATCAAATAAAAAGTCATACAATAGCAAGTCATCAATCGAGGCAGCGTTATAATTTGGAGTCTGGTGGCTCAGAAAAAAGCTTCAGTTCTCGATTTGAAAGGGCAGTCTGACGGCTAAATATAGCAAACAATTACATTGATTTGATTTGTTTTGTACGTAGCTAAACACATTTAACTGTTGCCTTACTATCCCTTTAACACAAAGCATGTACATTAGTAATTCAATAATTAAGAAACGCCACCTCAGAATCACCTTCCTGTGCGTTTAGTTTATTTATATCAACATTAGTACATTCACATATTAATTTGCTTTACATGATGTTCACTTGGTGATGTCACAGACTGATCAAACAGACCAATAGCAGCATAGGCACACACACACACACACACACACACACACACACACACACACACACACACACACACACACACACACACACACACACACTGTATACATCACTTCAGGGGACATTACATTGACTTACATGCATTTCCTGGAGACTTATCCTAACCTTAACCATAACCAACACATGCCTAACCCTTAACCTAACCAAGACCAAGTCTTCACCCTAAAATGAATGATTCCCCTCATGGGGACCTCCATTATGTCCCCATAAGGGAGGCGAGTCCCCACACGTGACTGTGTAAAGAGATTTAGGTCCCCACAAGGATAGTAATGCCAGGCCACACACACACACACACACACACACACACACACACACACACACACACACACCACACACACACACACACACACACACACACACACACACACACACACACACACACACAATCAGGAAAGTATCGTTAGGGAGTAGACCTGCGTTTAACAAGAGAAAACACTCTTTATTGGTCTTTTAAAAATACAATTTCCCGGCTTTTGAAACAGCAGATTTGATTCGATCCGGCCTCCCTAAACAGGCTCAAGTTGTCAGGAAACAAACGTCAGACCCTCCATCGTGATCTCCTCCTCTGTTCCTGTCCCTCTACCCTGATATAACCATGGATACAGTAAGGCATCAGTAACACGCTTCACGCTGCTGATCCACACGGCTCATTATGCAAAGCCCAGCTGAATATACAGCATGTAACACACACCAAATAACAAGCTCTTATATGAAAGCAGCAGAGGAAGGTTCACATCAACCTGAAATTCAGACCTTCAGATATGCTCAGTGTTTCTCTTGGAGCTTCTGTATGTTCAGTACATGATCACAGTATTTGGACTACATTAATATAATGAGGTACAGATTACGCAAAGGTTAAATAATTCAAATATAATTAAATAAAGATAGCAATACGGAATATAAGATCTCTTTCTGTCAATTTTGGAGTAAATTCAAGAGTAGTTTTTAATTAGCTTAGGCTAGCTTTTCCCCCTGCTTCCAGTCTTTGTGCTAAGCTAAGCTAGCATTAGCTTCATATTGACACATGAGAGTGGTATAAACTCTTGCCTCTCTGCAAAAATGTTCTTAAAACTACTCCTTTAGGGTAATCAGATTACATCACAGGGCTACTTAAATAACATCTAGGAAATAACTTTCCAAACCCCTGAGAATACAAAACGTAATGAGACAAAGAATTAAACTGATTAACTGAAAACCCGTTTCAGTTAATCAGTTCAATTCTTTGTCTCATTACAAAGTTAAGGTTATATCTTAGCGTCTAACGAGGTACTTGTTATATAAATGGCTATATGATTTAATAAATCATTTAACCTTACATTATACACCCATAGGAGTCAATGTTTAGTTAAAAAATATACCATATTAGTACACATACAATACAGAATATAGACATATCGCTTACAATTAACTTAGAAAATATACAAATATACTTAAATAGTGGATAAATAAGGTGGCAAGTTCTACAGCGGATCTGGAGTGATAAAGTGCTTCAAGTGTTTGAGTTCTTTGATTTGGTCGCAGTTTTTTGAACAACTCCACCTGTGTAGTCACTGATAGAGCAAGGGTTCATGGGAGTTATTGGTCATCCAGTTCGTTGTCTTTGGGTTTTCGGCATTTCACTCGACCTGGAGAGCGGCTTCTCCTCTGACCCGTACCGCCACCCGCCATTTTGGGCACTTCTATGGAGTCGATAGGGATCGGAGGTGATTCTGTGTCGATGTCCTCCAGGGAGCCGGACTGCGACTCCACAGAGGTTTTAGTGAACTGATGGAGAAGGGAAACATCTCTCTTCTTCACTTCCTCGTCTTCCTCCTCAGGCTTTACCTCTTCGACAGCATCTCCATCTTCTGTGTCATTTTTCACCTCCTGGCACTGAGGGGCCAAACAAGAAAACAGTTAATCATCTCGGAGTAATTCACTGCTACTTTGGCATGTTATTATCCGTAAGTACAGCTTGTAACAAAGTCATTAACGCAATTGGGAGGCAGACAGTGTCCACACATTTAAGAGTAGGCTTAAGACTTGTTAGGACTGGGTTTAAACTCCCTTTTAAGCATCCTCATGGACCTGGAATTATTGTATTCTAACTGTATTTGTGTCATCGTGTGATGCACCCATTCATTGGTATTTTCACATGTATCTTGTCACTGTACTATATTCTCAGATATGTTTGTTGTTTTTACATCATCATTCATGTTTGTTGATTTGTGAAGCCCTTTGAGACAAATGTATCTTGTGATATTGGGCTATATAAATACATTTGAATTGAAATCAGAGGCTGCAGTTAATCAGTACATTATTATTGCTGACAACAACAGCACACTTGCGTCAGTGGCAGCGCTGAGTTGCTGCTGAAAACACAACAGATTTGTTCAGTCTGTCTAATTGGATAGTGAGATTATCTTTTCCCGCAGGCTTAGACTTAGCAGGGAGGCTGCAGTAGGTCAGATTCCTCTTTAAAGTGCACTTAATGTTCAGGCCCTTTGAGAGCAGGTGGTGTTATAACTAAAAGGTTGTCTTATGCAGTAACAGCAGAAGAACATACTTACTTATTAAACCTCCTGACATGTCAAGAAGGTAAATACATGTAATAAAATAATGAACATGATATCTGTACCCTTCTAAGGCTCTAATATGTTTAGGAGTTTATTCATTACACATATAACTTATATATAAATACATAACTTACTTATATAACTGTGATGGACGCTTAAACCGTTTGACTAACACTTTTCTAATTAAATAATCCCTTTTGCTCTTGATCCTACCTGTGATGAGGCTCTCTCCTCCTCTCCCTCCTCTCCTTGCTCTCCTCCCTCCTCTTCATCATTTGCCTCCCCCTCTTCGGCATCTTCATCTCCTTCATTTTTTGCACCGTTATCCTCCTCTGTTTCCCCAGGTGCTTCTTCTTCCTCACCTGTGCTGTCGCTGGTTTCCTCCCCTTCCTCATCTTCCTCGAGGATCGTATCCTCTAAAACAATCATAGCTTGGATATCCTCTTTAGGGTCCTCGTCTTCCTCCTGCACCACCTCTAAATTCCTCCCCTCCTCTACAGCGACCTCGCTATCCCCCTCCTCTTCCTCCACAACTGGAACAACCGCGAGAACGGGCGATGGGCTTTTCTTCAGCTGGAGTATCTTGAGGAGGTCGAACTCCCTCGACATCGGAAGTTCGGCGGATGGAATCGGGTTTTCTCTGAGAGGTCTGGCGGCCATTTTCTTGCGAACGCACTCATCACATGGGCAATACTCGTCTTCACTGCGCTGGTCACTGAACTCGCCCGCCATCTCTCCGTCACTCTGGGACTCGGCCGTTTTTGGTTGGTTCTTCATGACCTGTATGGAAGTCAAATAGGATACGATGAGCTACAAACACATACAGTTAAATCAAATACTGCTTATTGTAATGATAGATAAATATGTGAGCTGCAAGTATCTTTCCTCATGAATATTATTATTATGCACCGCTTTCCCCCTTTTACTCCAGTAGGACTCAGATGTTGCACTTTTCCTTGTACATGTGATGTTTTGTTTCTTTCCGTTAAAGGTGGGGTAGGTAAGTTTGAGAAACCGGCTCGAGATACACTTGTTGTTATATTCCATGGAATGCTCTTAACATCCCGATAGCAATGAATATCTGAAGTGCTTTGACAAAAAATCCATAACAAAAAGTCATCTGTGGAAGCCGTAGTACTGTAAAAAGCACGACCAATCATCTGAGCCGGCCCGGCTAAAATAACTGGATGGCCTACCTGCCTGTCAGCCTTCCATCGGGGCACAAACTTATCTCGTGCCCTCATTGGTCATGTGCGCGTTCGTGTGTTGGAGGAGCGATCTCGAGCTGGTTTCTCCAAAATGACCTACCCCACCTTTAACTGTCAAGTGGGAACTAAGTTGGTTGGGAGGTTGTGGCTCAGTGGTAGGGGCGCTGATCTTCGCATCACGGGGGCACAGGTTCGAACCCCACTGTGTCCTTGGACAAGACACTTCACCCCAAATTGCTCCTGTGGGGATTGCCCACAGTACTGAATGTATGTTAGTCGCTTTGGATAAAAGCGTCTAACATGTAATGTAAGTCTTCTTTTGTAAGTTTTTGTGTTTCTCTAACGATACTGTTATGATTGGCTGTGAATAAGAAAATATGAACAGACAGACCATCAATTTTATATATTTTGAGAAAGGGGCAGGTCATATAAGATTATTTTCTTCTCCCTGCTCTTTTTCGGGTATGGTGTGTTTATAGAGACATGTTTTGTAAATAATTGTTATACTTTATAAGTTGTGCATACCATGAACGGACCAAATAAAAATGAAATGCTGATTTGGTGCTGTTACCTTCAGGATTCGACGCCTCCTGTCCGTCATGGTGGATTCTCTGGAGAGAGTTCCTCTCTGCGGAGGCCTGGGTGTTCGTCCAGCTCGACCCTGGATCTTCTTCAGTTCTCGCTGGATGCTGAGCTGGATGCGTTTGCTCACCTCGTCCCTCAGCTCTCCGATCATAGTGTCCAGGATGAGGCTGTCGTCCAGGTCCCAGCGCACTTTGAACTCCGACATGGCCGTGATGTAGTGATTCATGAACTGCTTCTCTAGTTTCTTCAGCAGCTGCATCACCCACACCGGATCGGGGTCCTGGGATTGTCTTTTGCTCAGAGACGCTCTCACGACAGTCGGAGGCGTGGCCGAGCTCGAGTCGTCCAGCGTGTCTCGCTCGTTATCAGTCGGGGATTTGGAGCTGCCGTTTGCTGAGCTGGACGAAGGATCGTTGGTGTTTCTGAGGCCGTCCATATTTGGAAGGACCAGCTCTTCATGTACTTCCGTCTCCTCTGGTTCTGCCTCTGCATGTACTTCCGTCTCCTCTGGTTCTGCCTCTGCATGTACTTCCGTCTCCTCTGGTTCTGCCTCTGCATGTACTTCTGTCTCCTCTGGTTCTGCCTCTGCATGTACTTCTGTCTCCTCTGGTTCTGCCTCTGCATGTACTTCCGTCTCCTCTGGTTCTGCCTCTGCATGTACTTCTGTCTCCTCTGGTTCTGCCTCTGCATGTACTTCTGTCTCCTCTAGTTCTGCCTCTGCATGTACTTCTGTCTCCTCTGGTTCTGCCTCTGCATGTACTTCCGTCTCCTCTGGTTCTGCCTCTGCATGTACTTCCGTCTCCTCTGGTTCTGCCTCTGCATGTACTTCTGTCTCCTCTGGTTCTGCCTCTACATGTACTTCTGTCTCCTCTGGTTCTGCCTCTGCATGTACTTCCGTCTCCTCTGGTTCTGCCTCTGCATGTACATCAGTCTCCTCTGGTTCTGCCTCTGCATGTACTTCCGTCTCCTCTGGTTCTACAGCTTTCTCCACCGCTTCCTCCTCATGTAAAGAAGCCTCCTTCGTTTCATCCCCACCACGATTCCCATTGTCCTTCCCAGATCCTGCAGAGCCGCTGCTCATTCCCAGCCCAGACGAAGACCTCGGTGGAGACACCTGCTCTTTAACTAAATCATTCTTCTGCTCGGTGAGCCAGAGGGACTGCAGGATGATCATGACGTCCTCGTAGCGCTGGTCGCCGTTCTTCTGCTGACCCACCGCGGGATCGATGAGCTGGAGCTGGGTCAAACAGTCCAGGAGCCCGCGGGCCGATGTGCTCAGTTTGCGACCGTACACTGGAGACACCTACAGAAGAAAACATGGCACATGCACATGAATGAAACCTGCATTCATTCAAACAACCAATTCTAAGTCCTAGTGAATTAGCCATTCTTGGAAAGTGTTGGGGAAAATACAACTTGCTTTTGTATTCCTATGTTATCTAACAAACTGTTGGTACTGTGTATGAGCTTATCATCGAAGGAGACAGGGCATAATTCACTTATTTTATCTCCAGATGGGAAGACATCTGCTCTTGTCTTCCCGTTTTTCGATGTTATTCCTTTTTCACTGACTGAAGCCTAAACCTTGCCTTTAAAAAAAAAAATCCAAATACTCCTATCACATAGACGGAAAGCATTTGCATGAAGTCTTACCTCTGGCATGCTCTTGCATCGGCCCATGGAGGAGCTCAGGAGGACTTTCATCACTGCAGCCGAGGACTTCCAGCTCCGCGGCAGATTGGCGTCCTGAGGAGAAACATCCACTTCTTTCCCTTGATCTAACACCTCCACTTCTTCCCCCTTGTCTCTCTCCTCTTCCTCCACGTTCTCCTCCCCCTCTTCATGAACATCCTCCTCCTCCTTGGCTCCCATCATGCTGTTGGGTATACTTCGCAGCCAATCACTGACCACCTCGTTAGGGGAGGTGTTGGGCAGACAGGCGGGCGTCATCACCTCGTCTCTCCTCTGACTCCTGACACTGCTTGTACTCTGAGGACGTGCCATGGTTTCTTTCAGCAGGTCAGCGGCGGACAGAGATTGAGACAGAGTGGAGCTGTGAGAGGGGCTCGGGCTCGCCGCTTTCACCCCTTTCTTTTCAGACTTTGATGACTTCACACTGGATTTGCTACTTTTCACCTCTCCTTTACTCTGCTTTGAGGCTTTTGTTTTTGACCCTGAATGAGCGGAAACTGCCGACTCAGGTTTGAGGCAGCGTCCACTTTTTGAGTCGACGCTGCCGTCCGATTCTTCTGCTCTTTTAGCCCTGGCACTAGCAGAGGATTTACTCCTACCTCTCACACTTGCTGATGACATTGCAGACGATGTCCTGTTGTTGACTTCAAGCTCATTTTGTTCTTTCGCAGCTGCTTTGACACGAGAAGAAGATTTGTGAGACCGGGCGGACATTGCACTTACTCCTCTCTCTGCTGCTTCCTCTCCCCCACCTTCTACCTCCTTAACCTGACCCCCTCCTGGTGTATTAATAGTAGGGATTTCAGGGCAATTGTGAGGGCTTTTTCGGCTGTTTTGAGACACGGTGAGGCGTGCTTCCTGGGGAGTCGCTGTCTTCGCTCTGCCCTTTTTCTCCGTGTTTACATGAGAACAAACACTGGACTTGCCACTGTCTGAATCAGCTGTTTCTTGGTCTTCTGCCAAGCCAAGAGACACAGATGAGTTTCGACTCAGTGGTTGCTCGGTGTCTCCTGAGTCTTTCCTCTGACTTTTGGTGGACAAGACGCTGGCAGCCCGCTCAGAAGCCGCCTCGCTTGCTTCATTCTCGTCTTCTTTCCTTTCCTTGTCAAGTGCTGACGCTTTTCCACAGCTACATCTGCCAGATTTAGCGGATTTTGTGGAGCGAACGGACAAGGCACTGGGTCCTCTTGTCTCTGCAGCATGGGGTTCAGGAAGCTTGTTATGATTAGACTTACGTGATGAAGTAGAAACTCTAGATTTCCCTGATTTCGCGGATGCAGCGCTTGGAGCTCTCTCTGTTGTCTCATCTCCTTCCCCATCAACAAGTGGCGTCGATGACACCGGTTTGAGACTATTGCAGGACTTGTGAGACGTGCGGGACTTTGCTGAAGACCTGGATTTCACAGACAAAGCACTCGCCACCCGCTCTTGATGGTCATTTTGCTCCTCTGCTCCGTGTGTCTCAATCGAAGGAATATCAGCTTCATTTGGATTTGGAGAAACTGCTGATGTGTTTGATTTCCCCGACATGGCGCTGGCTGCTCTTTCTGAAACAGCTGGAGAAGCCACTCTTGACTTTACAGAGGAAGCTGATTTAGCAGATCTTGCACTTTCAGGCCTCTGCTCTTCATCTTCTACCAACTCATCTTCCTTTTCCTCGGGGGATGGAGGTTCTGCAATGTCATTACCGTTAGATTTGTGTGACTTTGAAGACTTAACAGACACATTGGATCTACCAGACCGTCTGCTCGCAGGCCTTTCTTCTTCACCATCTCCACTTTCTGACCTTTCAAGAGCTTTGGAGGACTTATTAGACTTCGCTGAAAGATTGGATTTTGCAGAAGTGGCACTCGCTGCTCTCTCCTCGACCTCAACTCCTTCTTCTTGTCCATTTTCTTCAGGTTCAATCGTTTCCTGAGCTGCTGCAGATACTGGTCTCACACAGTGACTGCAAGTGGACTTGTGCGATTTTCCGGACACATTTGATTTACTCGATTTAGCAGATTTAGCAGAAAGGACACTCTCGGGTCTTTCTGGCTTATCAGAGAGGGCACTGGGACTTCTTTTGTGTGTATCCTCTTCCTCCACAACTGCACTTCCAGTCGGGGAAGCAGCTTTAGTTATTGTCTTTACAGAAGCCCCAGATTTGTCTGACAAGGAGCTACCTGCCCTCTCTTCCTCTGCTTCCTCTGCTTCCTCTGCTTCCTCTGCTTCCTCTGCTTCCTCTCCTACATCACCATCACTGGCTCGTTCTTCCTCCACCCCTCCTTCCTCAGGACTGGACATGTGACTGGATGCTCTTTCCTCCAGCATGTGTGATACCGCCGAGCAGCGGCCGGTGATGTTGCTCCTGTTGGATTGCGTCGACCCAACCGAACACTCTGAGCCTTCGTCGTCACTACCGTTATTTACGAGAGGTGTGGGAGGCTTGGAAGGAGCTTTGTGCGAGCGATCGGACCTTTGCGACGCTCGACTGTTAGACTCAGAGTTAGCCTCGCGTTTGCAGCCACCACAGTTAGAGCACACACTGGATGACTTCTGAGACAAGCTGCTAACAACCCTCTTCATTTCTGCATCCTCCTCTTCCTCTGTGGAAGGGATCTTGTTTCCACCAGACCTGTCAGATGCTCTACTCCTTTGGGACTTGGAGCTTGGGGCTCGATCGTCAGCTGTTGGATGGGGGGTGTCTGCTCCACAGTGAGCGGAGGATGCTGCTCTGCTCTTCCCCTCTTCCTCATCCTCCTTGTGCGTTGGAGATGGTTGGATGCTACGGCAGCATTGTGAGGCGCTGGGTGGCAGCTCATCATCCTGGTCCTCTTTCAGGGATTGGAGGACATGTGAGGAGCTGCTGATCACAGACAGCGGACGCTCGTCATCCTCCATCATAACCTCCTCCTCCGCCGCTACTGACTTCCTGTCAATGGCGACGACTTCACTTCGGCTGCATCCTCGGCTCACCGTGCACACTTCGACACATGTATCTCCGTCCTGCTCCACCTCCACCTGCTCCGTCACAAACATCTCCTCCTGGACTATTTTGCTCGGCTCTGACCCTCTGGCTCGACAGCGCACCACCCTCCTGGAGTTACAGGACGAAGAGGAAGAAGAAGAGCGTGTATGCCTTGTGATGGTGTGTCTGGATGCAGGTGGAGGAGGGACAGGGTGGTGTTTGTGGCAATGTGCCGGGTTTTCCCACAAGTCGTACTGCTGCTCGTGTCTTTGGTAGCAGCAGGGGCATCCGCTTCCCTCCATAACACCATTTTGGTTGGAATAATCCACACCTTCAGGGTCAAAGGCGGAGGAATCGGGGTCAGAGCAGCTCTCCGATTGGCCCTGCTGCAGATAGTGGGGCGGGGCCTGGCATTCATTGGTCAGAGATGGAGATTTTTTAACTTGTGTGGACCACTGAAGGGTCTCGTTATTGTGCAGGCGGAAACGCACCCTCATCTCCACAGAGAGGCTGCCATCTTTGTTGACCACCACACGCTTTTCAATGTCGTCGTTCATGATGGACGGTCTGACGCCGTTGCTGTACGACTTCTCCGAAGACAAGGAGAAACGGGCGGAGCGGTTTGAGGAATCTGAGCGAGGGTGGATGATGCTTTTTTTGGTTTCCAGACCAAAGTTAACTGAAAGGATAGAGAAAGAGAGAGAGAAAAATGAATGTAATTACAACCCAGTATTTATTTTTCACAATTTCACTCTTTAAGCTAATTGAGACGCAAACAAATTACCATTTTTCTTGCTTTCATGCACTTCACTGTACTCGCTGGCTCTTGAATGAGCTCCATGAGGTGGGGATCTCACTCCTTGAGTAGCAGGCGATCGGGCCCCGTTTCCAGGAGTCCTCGGTCCGAGAACTGGGGACCTGCTGCCCACACCGGGAAGTTTTTCCTCTGAGCTCTTCCTCATGAAGTTTACCAACATTGGGCTGAAGGCTTCCCGACCGACACACACCAAAACACCGGGACACGTCATGAGGCTTTGAACGCTGTCGATCTGGAGACAGATTCAGTGTCATCAGCAATATGAATATGTACTTAGTAACTTTCCACCACCATAAGTAAGTAAAACAAGCCACTTCTTACCCTTCGTCCCTCTGCAGTGTAAAGCTTGCGGACGTGAAACTGCATCACCTCGGACACGGCATCCAGGAAAGTCCCCAGGCTCCGTGTGGACCTCCTGCTCAGAACCACGCCCCTCCTTACCCCCGGATCGCTGTTCTTCACCAGCAGGACCCTCCGCTGCCTGTAAGATAAATGTCCTGGGGGTGTTGCGGACGAGGATTCGGGTCTCTGGGGCTTCCTGCTGTGATGGTACCAGACGCCCGGGCGTTTGCTGGCCAGCTCCATGTTGACCGGCTTAGCGAGGCGTCGGTCGGAGCAAAGATAGCATCCGCCGTCCTGCAGCTGCTCCAGGTGTTTGATGGAGTGTGTGCCGCGGGGAGTCGTCACAGTACGCACCCCAAATGGCAGCGGCACCTGGATGGGGACACGGAAATAAATTGGACATATGGTGAAGGAGTTCTTGGAGCAATGAAACTAGAGGCTGATGTCTTTACGATGGCACGTGGTAATACTCAATTTACAACACCAAACAAGGACAAATATTAAGACATGGTACAAGGGAAATAAACATCTAACATAACATCACAATCACTCAAGAGAACAACTGGCTCAAGACCCTCTAAGGTACATTTGACCTGATATTAACCTCTTTATTTATTTTAGGATCTCGGTATCTATTCATCTTGAAAAGTGCATCTCCACAGCGAGCGTCAAAATGAATCTCCACATCCCGTCTCTGATCCCGTCCCACTAACCTTTTGGGAAAGGTCGTCCAGCAGGGCGTCGAAGCATTTGAAGCTGCGCTTGTGGATCGCCATCTTGACGCCCCCGAACTGGCTGTCGCCGCTTTTGTAGAAGGTGATCCTTTTGGCCGGGGGGTTTGTGGTCACATGTGCGAGGCGAGCGTTGGAGGGGGGCCGCGGGGAGAAGGGCGAGGCATTTTTAGATTGGGGCTGGGGGTCCCACATCTCTGTATGGACCGAATGCATGCTGCGATCTCACACACACCTGAGGGACACACAAACAAAGAAAATGTTGATTTAAGTGAATTGTAAAACTGTGCAGCTACCATCTAGGACGGGGGTGTCCAAACTTTTTTCACCGAGGGCCACATACAGAAAAATATACGAAGGGCTGGGCCACTCCCTAGAGGTTTATTACCTCATAAGTTCTGTTATAAGTTGGAAAAGTCGATCCAATGTAAATTATTCTTGATACTTGAAAATGCTTTAAGAAAAAACTGCTCACAGCTCTCCAGAGGGTTTCATTTAGTTTGTTGGCAGCTCATTCCTTAAAACAGAAGCTTCTGATTGATTATAATAAGAGGAATTATGAAGGGTGTATTTCAAGGTTGTTATGTAAATAAGTAGTTGGGCTTTTTTATTATCAACTAAGATTTGTTAGAACATGTTTTCAACTTTAATTGACTGAATTTATTTGAAAATGTGGCTTATTAACACATGAATACTGTGATATATATATTTGAACATATATATTTAAGAAGTACAATATTTTTATTTATTACCCCATCCCATATTGTTTGGGTCAAATTTGACTCATTCAAGGTATCAAAAAAGCCTTAAAGACAAAATGGTTATCATTTTTGATTTTGAAAGCCTCAAAAATTGTACATTTGTGGTGTTACTGGTTAACTTATTAAGACCTTCAAATGCAAATGTCCTCAAAATACTCATATTTGTTATATTAATGTGTCTCACTGCCTGTTGGTTTTCTGCTGACACACATTTTCTATAATTTTTTTAAGATAATCTGGAAGTTTGGCAGAGGATATCCACTAACAGAACTACCTGGGGTTACCTGCAATTTACGTAATTTGCATGTGAAGAATCTCGTACAAAGTCATCCAAATCAAACCAGTGGTAAGTTTTTTGTTCCCAGACAAATCTTGATTGTTTAATCATGCCTGAAAATTGCCTTCTAATTCTCTTTATTCTGGGCAAAGAAACTATGAAGTGGCATCAATTTTCCACAGAAAATAGTCCCATAATATAACATGAGCTACATGCACATCTATTTAAGTGTTAATTAGAGAGCTTCCCACAGCCTGCTATATATAGTGGACCTAGCACACCTTTAGAAATCCTATTTAAAACGGATGTAACAACGTCTTGTCCCGCTTCTAAACAGTCGACATGAGGACATGAACCTCAGCTTGCATAATGTACGAAACCAGAATCATAATTTTTAGATTGATCATAAGCTCAATATCTCCTGATTTACAGAGTGATAACATTTCTTATCCTTTTCTATTTTCTATAAGAAGCAAAAAACATTATCCTGACAGCAGCAACAAGTGCAAGATAAATCCATCAGTGTGACACATTGCATTTAAACTAAACTGATAATGTTAATCATGACGGTGATGACCTTCAATAACACATTTTTAAAAAGTTTAATATTTTCAGGAGGCTTAGCAGGCTTTTAAAGTTCCATGAGGCTAGACTGCTCTTATCTTCAGACGCTCAACGTGACGAGGTGCGACATAATCCCTCTTCAGCTCCGTGTCTTTATTCCTAAAATATCCTCAACCATCAACCATGATTCCTCAATGACTGCAAATAAATGGTTTCCAAGGTGAAACCAATCAAATTATAACGACAAACCACGGAAACAGTCATGAGAGAGAATGCAATTAGACACAAATACGCCTGACCAAATTATGAACACTGTTTTCAATCCTTTTCCCCGTCTGAAAACACACATTCATTTCAAGGGTATTACATTACAGTTGTATTAGCCCAGTTTACATTGAATGAAGGAACAACAAATGAAATTGTTTAGTATATAGTAACATTAGATATCTTATCAAGACATTATAACATGAGCAAAATAGCAACAAGTTAGGACTTGTTTTAAGATGGTCAAGTAAAACACCAAACATGATTTTACCATTGAATTGTACTTCTGTTTTTGTACCTAAATAACCATTTAACCACTTTTTACCAATTGTTTTAATCCTTACATCACAACTGTTCTTCCACATATATCCATCTCTCCAAACACTACTCACATTTTCAGGAAACATTGTCCAAAGAGACGAGAAAAAGCTGGAGAATATTTCCGTGCCGGGACACACCGGGAGTCAGCACTATGTGGCTTTGTGTGTGTGTGTGTGTGTGTGTGTGTGCGTGCGTGCGTGTGTGTGTGTGACGGCTACCTTTGCAGGTTGAGTCACACACTAAGATAGCAGAGCCCCCAGTAAAATGGCAGGCGGTAATCAGGTGCACAGAGGGGGGGAGGGAAGGATGGCGGGAGGAGGAGATGAGGAGAAGAGGGGAGGGAGGCTAAGGATAGGACGAAAAGCCTGCTTAAGGACCTGTGTGTGTGTGTGTGTGTGTGTGTGTGTGTGTGTGTGTGTGTGTGTGTGTGTGTGTGTGTGTGTGTGTGTGTGTGTGTGTGTGTGTGTGTGTGTGTGTGTGTGTGTGTGTGTGTGTGTGTGTGTGTGTGTGTGTGTGTGTGTGTGTGTGTGTGTGTGTGTGTGTGTGTGTGTGTGAGAGAGAGAGAAGGTAAGGTGTTGCTATGGTGAAGCCAAGACAATCTTATGTAGCTGACCTGATGAGGCAATTTGCAACTTTGATCTTTCAGTCAAGTGGTTAGGAGAGCACAATTTGTCATAATTACTTACTATTACAGTTTAAATTATATTTGTGTGTGTGTGTGTGTGTGTGTGTGTGTGTGTGTGTGTGTGTGTGTGTGTGTGTGTGTGTGTGTGTGTGTGTGTGTGTGTGTCGGTGTGTGTGTGTGTGTGTGTCAACAACTTTATAGGTTTTCAGTAAATATGACTCCCTCTGTCTCTTATTTTGTCTTCTTCAAATACTTTGTAGATGCAATCCTTCCCAAGCACGTGTGTGTGTGTGTGTATGTATGTTTGTGTGTGTGTGTGTGTGTGTTTGAGGAAGACAAAACAAGAGACAGAGAACAATAGAAGGCAAGAGGGACTGAACTCAAAACCTATAAAACCATTGACACACACACACACACACACACACACACACACACACACACACACACACACACACACACACACACACACACACACACACACATACTGCTGTGTTTGGAGAGGATTGTAATTACAGTCAATCTGTCTGACAGCAGGGGGTCTCCTGTTTGGGAATCACTGAAAACACCAACTGCTCCTATTGAACCGTGTCGGGGCAAACTAGTTATTAACGTTGTTGCAGCGGTGAGGGAAAATCAATGATCGGAACCACATTATCACGAGTTAAAAGCACGTTAACGTCATGTTTTCACTATATTTTTGTCTTGACGCCATCTAATTTACACCTTTGTTAACACTTGAACAAACAGTAAAATATTTAAGGCTATATTTGGTTGTTCAGTTGGAATTCTGGCTGTATGTTGTAACATGTGGACTACATTAAAGATGGCACCTGTGAATGATGCTGATGAGAGTGAGCCACAACTGTAAAGTTGCAGGCTGTAAAATCAAAACAATAAGATGAAACTGGTAGAAATGCAAAAAGGGCATCTTCCAACTTGTTATTTGATCCATTTTGAATTTGAACATATTGATAATGCCAGAAGTCATATATTTAAAAAGAAGGAAATAGTTAGGCTCTATGTTGAAAGCAAGAACAATGTGTCCTTACGATTAACTGAAATCTTGTGTTGCTCAAGGTTTTGTTTCTACAAGATAAGACTCAGGTTGTACAAAACCTTTTTCTTATGAAAGCAACAAATCAAAAAACAGTTTTACAGGATTTGTCTCTGTATGTTCGTCCCTCAAGCGTTCACATCTCTCCTGCAGGTGTTCAGGGACACTGCATTGTGCTTTTAAGTGCAAGGGCAGTTCACACCGTCTATTTTTCCGAACACATCCTTGCACAATTCACATGTATACAACCCTGCATTTCACAGCTTTGATGAGCGACAGGAAAAGAGTAGGTGGATCCTTTGGAGACCTCTGGTTAGACAGGGAGTCAGGGATGAGTAGTTCCTGTGCTGACAGCAGCGAGGGAATACTAATGAGTATTCCTTGTGGATAAATCAAGGGAAATCATCACTGCTGTAAAAGTGTGAGTGTGTCAGAGCTGAGGTGTAATTGGTTCAGTTTGCAAAGCAGAGGTTATATGATGTGTGGACTACTTTAGGAGATCTGCTCACTCCTCTTTAACCTAATTAACCCCTCCTGCTCTCTTTCACTCATCCAATAAACACACCACTGCCCAACAACTGCATCACACACAACCATATGAAGTCCAAAACACACCAAGAAGGGTTACAGATATGATAAAGACTGGCTATGTCTGAGCACCAGATTTTTACCACTTTTGCTGACCTTTCAAGACAAAAGGATTGTTTATATTTGATGTTTTAGGTACATAAATATGATTGGCAATGCTTAATAATGCATGTTATAAAGAATGTGTTGATCTATACAAATCTCCACATGTGTAAAGCAGATGTGGACACTTGACAGACTATTATAAAAATACAAAAAATGACATTAAATGCAGTAAAATGTGCATTTTCAAAATAACCTAGCTTACTTTGGACATTAATTTACTTACACAATAAGTGTGCAGTATTTTTATTTGATTAATATTTAAATTTGTAAACAATTAACACATATGAAAATGGATTTGTGGTAGTTTAATTACCACATTTTACAGAATTCAGGTACATGATATGGTGCTAGGGGGAGTTTAGCCAACAGACCCTTTTAATAAAATGTCAGTGCACGCCCCTGCAGAAGTGAAAACACATCCAACAACATGCACACTTGCACTAGAACACATGCACCATATTTGGAGTTTAATGCACATTTTATTAGTTAAGCAACAGGAGTTTAGGGGAAATAAATCAGACCAATCTTACCTTTATTGATTCATACCGACAGCAGGGATGATGGAGGACGAATAGCCGATTGTAGATGCAGAAAAAACCCATTTAGATATAAGATATTAAAGCAGCAGTGATCGCTCCGTCACACACATCGCAGATCTTGGAAAGAGACGCATGTTCAGCGTCAAGTCAGCAGCTTAGGGACCGGAAATACACTGATTTAGACTTTCAAAATAATGGCATAATATTTACATACCAAAACAATTTATATAAGCCTACTGCATATATATGGAATCTCCTACTCAAAATAAAAGACGTAATACTGAGATATTGATGAAATTATGTGTGCAATGCCTTGTTTTAACCTGTTGCTGTGACGAATAAATGTCCTAAATCGGGATCAATATAGTAAATGTTATGTTATTGTTATAAACATAAGCGGAAATGGCGTATTGCTGGTGAAGCGACAACAATGCAGTGTCCCTGAACACCTGCAGGAGAGATGTGAACGCTTGAGGGACGAACATACAGAGAACAATCCTGTAAAACAGTTTTTTGATTTGTTGCTTTTATAAGAAAAAGGTTTTGTAGAAACAAAACCTTGAGCAACACAAGATTTCAGTTAATCTTAAGGACACAGTGTTCTTGCTTTCAACATATTCCTTCTTCTTAAAGAGGATTAACCTGAGCCATCTGTAGCTCGGGTTAATAAACCGAGTTACATGACAGACCCGGTACAGTGTTCCCTATCAAACCCCGGCACAAACTTTAAACATCGGAATGAACCGAATCTGCTGAACTAATTACGATTATAACTGACTATTTATTGTAGCTCATTAGTTAGTTCAACATACTTTTATTTTTGCCATTTTTGTAATATGACAAAAATAAATTAATAAGCGTCTTGTCCAAACATTCCATCAGCTCCCGTGCGTCGTACGTGCTTGTGACGCAATCGCGTAAACAGTTACGCACGCCCGAACCACGCGTCCTTCTCCCATGGCAACCAAATGCAGCGCCTGTGTCACTTATCAATGATGGAGTCTCTCACAGAGAGTGAAATATCGCAGATAGCGAGACACCAGGTAGAAGAAATCTGTATTTTTTTGTATTAATAAAACGGATAGATGTGTAATTCTGGTGCCTTCAAATGCTGTCTGCATTTACTAGCAATTCACTCACTGTATGTTTGGTGTTTTTATACTGTAGCTATGCTTTAGTATTGACATGTTATGCTACTTTAAACTTCTCCTCACTATTCACTATATTTATCTGACACTATACAGTTAATTCCACATCAATATACACAACTAAATAATGACCTAATGCCTGATGCATTGTATAAACTGCATTCCTGTATAAGGTAGGACGATTTAAATGTCTATAAATAACTTAAAAAAGCTACAACAAGTTGCTGAAATGCTGCACTTTTATCAGCAGAAACAATGTGTGTGTTGTGAGTAAATCATACCCCAAAGACCAATAATTGATGAAAGTTAAACTCCATAATGAGCATGAAATCAATGCTTATGCATGAGTGCATCAATGATGGTTGTGTGTATCAATGTGTGTGCAGAGAGATGCTGGTGTGCAGAGGCTGAGTCGTCACTTCTCATGGCTCGAGTTCTCTGATGAGCGGCGCCTCTTCCATCAGGAGTTTGTGTTTGACGTCGCCATGTTTGCTGCGAGCCGTGGTTTCTCCTGGACTGACGTGATCCGGGCAGCTGTGATCGCAAAAGGCATCTTTCCTCGTCTGGAGGGTAAGAGCAAACACAGAGCTTCACCTGGAGGTCAGGATCAAGGGGGGACATCAGAGAGAGCAGTTTGTTTCCTGAGAGCTTTTAAAGTGCATGGAAACACATGTTTACCTAGTTTGAGATTTGAACAGCACTTTGAGTACGAGTGAGTCATTTCTAGTGATTCATTCCCTATGTGCCTTTTATTAAAACGGTATTAAAGCCACAGGGAATTGTATCTTTGTTTGATTAAATAGTTAGATAGATAGATAGATAGATAGACAGACAGACAGACAGACAGACAGACAGACAGACAGACAGACAGACAGACAGACAGACAGATAGATAGATAAGTACTTTATTGATCCCAATTTGGCAGCATAAAAAACGGCAATGTACATAAGAGAAATTAAGACGCTAGAAATCAACAGTCCAAAATATTTCTGAAATAGAAATAAAATAGCATTACAAAGTTAAAAATATATATATACATGAGGAAAATATACATGTGGAAATGCACATCCCCAGTAACAAATATAATGCAGGATATTATTGTGCAAGAAATGGATTATTCAATATTAAATTGACTATAAATACAAATAATATAAATAAATATGCAAGCCCAAAAGAAGTCATAATGAAAAATGTTTTTCTGGTGGTCCAAATAAATGTCATTTGTTTTCCATTCATTTGAGATACTAGGTCATTATTTAGCAAAACTGAATCATTATTTTCAAGCTTCTGTACTTTTCGGTCTTCTATCCATCAGGTCTCGACGTTCCCAACCTCTTATCCCTGCTGAGAGATGAGTTGTCCGAGTATTTGCCGAACCTCACCCCTCTCCACCAACACGACTTCACCCAGTTCCTCACACACACCCTCACCGCCCGGCGGAGGCTCTTCCAGGCGGCTGTGAGTGGAGCCTCCAACATGTCCATCGCTCAGCTACACCTGGAGGTGCAGGTGCCGCCCACACCCTGTCCTCTGGCTCAGGTGAGGAAGCCTTTTTCTAATCAGTGACTCACAGATATAATCACCATGCATCTGTGATTAAGTACACATTTGGGAGAAATGGATTGCATATCAGGGTAAAACCAAGATGTGCATTGATATATCTACACTCTTAACTATGTACTAATGACAATAAAAGCCTTGAATCTCATGTAACAGGATCACGTAATCAGGATACAACAAAAATGGTTACTGTATTCCCTTACAGTAACGCAGTTATTCTAACGGATAGTAACCCTCTCTAACCTTATGTGTGCTCCAGGGTACAGATCTTCATGATTGGGAGCATCAGCGGCATCGAGAGGCGCTGACTTCAATGTTACGTCAGAAAGAGGAGAAGCTGAGGAGTCTCCGAAAGGGGTCAAGGGTCACTCTGGGGGAGGTGGATATTCCTCAGGATGTGCAACTGGACAAAGAGGTGATCTCACAGAGGGATTTAAAACAAAGGAAAGCATTTTTGGAATATATTTCATGCCCTGTTCTCCTCTGTTTTCCGCAGGGTGTTCAGGCGTTGGTTCGTGCAGCAGTGAGGGCCACAGAGGGCCAGATGCTGGAGAGTCTGAACCGAGAGGCCTCTCTGCTCGTTGATATCCTGAAGTTCAAACTGCAGCAGGCGGCAGCAGACAAACAAAGACTACATCCAGACTCAGCTGCAAAGGCAAAAGCAGGACTGAAGGATTCTGGGAATGCACTGTGAGGACTGGACCTCAGTGAGTAAAGATAGTTGGAAGAAAGAAAACACTGCAAATTGTTTAATTTCTAGGATTTTCCACGCTTTGTTCGCCCCGTACTTTCTAATTCACTTCATTTGACTGTATAGGACAGGGGTGTCAAACTCAATTTCATCGCGGGCCACATTCGCATAAAGGTTGCACTCAAAGGGCCGGTTGTAACTATATAAATATATATAAAATAATGTATTATATTACATTATTGCCTCTGAATTGGATTATTATCGGATAGGATAATAACTTAGTAATTAACTACGTCTGAAAGCAGAAGTCCAGGGCAAATAATTGCAAGTCTCTTCAGTGCGCATGTCACAAAACGAGATGCATTGTGGGACATGTAGTTTATGAGCAACCTGCTTCTGTAAAGTGGCATGTAACCGTATAATAAACTTATTATATTCTTTGCAAGCTCTTGCCGGGCCACATAAAATGAAGTCGCGGGCCGGATTTGGCCCCCGGGCCTTGAGTTTGAGACCCCTGGTATAGGAGAACATGTAATTATCATTGTGGACTATTTTAGTGGACATTTGAAAGCATTCATAGACAGGTTATTTACCAAATATCATGACGATAGACTGAGTGCACTAGTTGGCTACAAAGGAAAAGCCATAACAACGTTGTTGAATTGAAGTGTTTATTTAAAAAAGAAAAAGGTCGTCCCATTTGGTTTGACAGAAACAGCTGCAAAGAATATCATTATAAATAACATCAATATTAAAAAACAAACAAAATGGAGCTCTATAGCCCACTCCCTTCTTGCTACACGTGTTTTTCACAGATCCTTAAGAGTATAGCTGCAAAACTGAAGAGCCCTACTTCCCTTAAAATGTAAATGACTGCTAATGCATTCATTAAATCAACATTCATAAATATTCAGCTCCGAGGCTGAAGCTTCTAAACTGAGACCAACAATAAAAATCATTAAAATACAAATAATATTTAAAGCACTTAGTGTAAGGGTGAAGTAGCTGTTCTTCTTTAACCCACACATGTTTTATAATGCTATAGGCAACTATGGTTAAAGCCCCTGTAACCTAACCCTACAGTAACACTAGGGTTTGAATCTCTTACGTATCGAGGTAAAGCCTTTGAGTGTCTCTTACTCAAAGCCCACTGGTTTTCAGGACGGCTGAATCGCCCCCCAAATGTCATTTAGCTGCTACACATGCAAATACAGTAGGCAAAGTCATCTGTGTACTTACACATACAACATGCCATAAATACATACAGTACATTCAGAGAGAGAACTCTTCAAAGTTCAGTAACATAGCGATAGTATGCAGTGTCTTGCATCAGATTATGAACATTAGCCTTGATGGATAATGAAGGGATGGAGACGAGGATAATTGTTGGATCTTATTGTGTTTTGAGCTGTTTAACGTGTAATCATTAACATTCTCTTAACCTTCAGTGTTTAATACTTTTAAATAAAGCTTTCCATGGAGTGAAAAGGGCTCAGTTTGCTTGTGCACGCTGGTTTGAGGTAGTGATGTGAGTCAGCATGGTCTGCACCAGCTCTGATAGGTCGAACTCGTGCTTCCAGCCCCAGTCCCGCCTCGCTGCGATGTCCTCTAACACCATCGGCCAGCCGTCCGCTAACAAAAGACACACAAGAGAAAACTGTGAGGACGAGGAAGAAATGATTCTCCTATGATCTTAAGATAAGATAAGATAGGACTTTATTCATCCTGAAGGAAATTGTTGTGCCAGACTTACAAAAATACAATAAACACAGCAGCATAATAATAATAAAACTGTACACTAACTGTGCAGTAAAAAGAGCAATTCAATATCTACAGGAAACATAGACGGTCACATGATTAATGTAAATATTAACAGTGCAAAAAAACATAGTGGCAGATACGTAATTGCATATTATTATAGAACATTATTAATAATGATATTGCACATGTTGTATAGCAGCGAGTGTTTTGTAATGATGGTAGATAGATAGATAGATAGATGGATAGATAGATAGATAGATAGATAGATAGATAGATAGATAGATAGATGGATAGATAGATAAATGGATAGATAGATGGATAGATGGATAGATGGATAGATGGATAGATGGATAGATGGATAGATGGATAGATAGATAGATAGATGGATAGATGGATAGATAGATAGATAGATAGATAGATAGATAGATAGATGGATGGATAGATACATGGATAGATAGATGGATAGATGGATAGATGGATAGATAGATAGATGGATAGATAGATAGATAGATAGATAGATGGATGGATAGATAAATGGATAGATAGATGGATGGATGGATAGATAAATGGATAGATAGATGGATAGATGGATAGATGGATAGATAGATAGATAGATAGATAGATAGATAGATAGATAGATGGATAGATAGATAGATAGATAGATAGATAGATAGATAGATAGATAGATAGATAGATAGATAGATAGATGGATATTAGATACAATAGGTACTTTATTGATCCCAATTTGGGAAATGTTTGCGTTGCGTAATGGTATTTATATTGCACAGAGATACCAGGAGTCTCACCTATAGCCTGCAGTACAGGATCCACATTGTAGGTGACCTTGAGTTCGGGCAGGACTTTCTGCATCTCCTGGACGAGGTCATGTGGCGTGAAGCTCATCGCGCTGATGTTATACGTGCGGCTGAGCAGTGAGTCTGCAGGAGCCTCCATGAACTCCAGAGTCGCCCTGAGACAGTCATCTGGGCAGAAAATACAAATAAATCATCACCTGTGAAGTTTAAATGTTGACACTATTGCAAAAGGTCTAAAAGTCGGGTGTTACCTATGTACATCATGGGGAGCAGTGTGTCACTGCGCAGGTTGCACTCAAAGCAACCAGTCTTCACCGCAGTGTGGAAGATCTGCACAGCATAGTCTAGGAAAAGGAAGAACAGATGAATATTAATCAAAAACACCATACAACAATTTATCTCCTCTGTTTAAACTGTTAGTGATACTTCCACCATCTTTATCGCATTCTTAGGGCTGCAACTAACGCTTATATTCATTATCTATTGATCGTTTGGTCTATAAAACGTATACAAATAGTGAAAAATGTCCCTCCCATTATGAGGCCAGTCGAAATTCAAGGATACTCATTTTAATATTATATAACAGAGACAAACTGGCAAATGTCAAAACTTAGAGGGGCGGAAACATTTGTTTTTTTTCCATTTTAGAATGAAAGATGACTCCACTTTTCCACATATGCATTATTTTAAAGCTTTACATACCTGTTGTTCCTCCCCCAGGATTGGAGTTAGCGGAGATGACGCCCGGGTACCTGAGGCAGCGGAAATCCAGCCCATACCTGTGGTGGTAGTACTGAGAAGAGAGGGAGGCAAAGCTTAAACAAACACCCTGGGATTTGTGGAAGTAAAGCGGACGTGTATATTTGGACACTTATATATCTTTGTGTGTCTGTATATCTGCGTCTCACCTCACCCATCAGCTCGGCGTGGACCTTGGAGACGCCGTAGATGGTGCGGGGTCTCTGCACACACAGCTCGGGGGTGGGGTCTCTGGGTGAGGATGGACCGAAGGCACCGATAGTGCTGGGGACAAACACACGCAGACCATGATCGGTTGCTATGTCTAATATGTTATGGAGACCTACGAAGAGAGAGAGGCTGATTTAAGATGGCTCTAAATACTGGTGCAACACACTTTTAGAATCTGTAAAACTGACTTATCTTCAGTAGTTTCACAGGTTGTTTAAATATGACTGTAATGTATCTGTATGTACCTGTGATGTTGACCTCTTTGGCCAGCGCGACGTTGTTCTCTCCCACAGCGGACAGCACCGCAGAGTAGTGAATCAGCCAGCTGATGTTGTTGTTCACCACGATCTCCCTGAGGTTCTTAGAGTCCAGGATGTCGGAGAAGATGAACGGACCTGTGGAGGACCCAAAATGACCCTTGTTTGTACAGTTTCTGAACTCATCTGGAGACCCTTTTACCCCCGAGAGTCACGATTAAGGTACACATGTACAGACTGAGAATGCAAACCCTTAAAGAAAAGATTTACCTAAAGGTTAAAATTCACATAAACACAATGCGTACCTGCTAAAAGAACATATAAGTAGGTTATATAATAATACACACCATTATGGTAGACATGGTTTGGGGGTTTCCTAATGTCGGACAGGATAACGTTGTTTTTTCCAAATCGTCTCCTGAGGAAAAAACATAAATATGGTCAGTTTTGGAAAAGGACTAAAATAAAGAACAGAAAATTGATGTTTTTTAATGATTCAACATTTATAATAACTGTTTCACATCGCGGATAATTCTGTATTTGTCAAACAGCCACTGGTGACACTTCATTTTGTTGTTGCTCCCCGTGGAATAAGACAAACAACTGAAATAGGACGACATGTTAAATGCTTACCTCAGTAGCTTTGCAAGCCCCACCCCGAGCTGACCAAGCCCTCCTATAATGATGAAAAGAAAAGGAAAAATGTATTACCTTCGACAACTGTCACTGTGACTGTGTTGGAGGAAATGTAAGGCAAAACTACATTAAAACAAACGAATGAAAAGAAGCTATAGTGCGTAAACGAACCAGTGATGAGGATTTTGGGGTGTTCAGTGTCAGTGCAGGGAGGAGGATGAGTTCCCCCAAAATCTGATAAGTGTTGTGAAGATGAGCTGAAGCCACGCGCCGCTGAGATCAATCTCTCCACACTGAACTGGGGACCGCTCCCAGCATGCTTCACTGCACCCCTCAGCAACTGCATCACCAACATCCTACACCTCCTATAGACAAAAGCATGCATTAACAGTTGTGGAAATGGTCTTTAATCATATATGCAGAAAAGCACAGCCGTCTTTACTGTATTTAAGATATGTGAGTGCTTGAAACCACCAGGTGGCACTAGAGACCACGACATCAAGAAGCTTGTCGAGAACAGTGTGTACTATTGTCATTGAATAAAACCCTAGATTTTCACAATATGTACTAATACTGAATATTCTTACTATCAATATAATGTGTTCTAATTACTGTGTTGATACCACTGAAGGTTTATCTAATTTGTATTGCTTTTTATTATATATTATTTTTGTATTATGTCATAACTTAGTTGGTCATATTTAACATATGTAACATTAAGCTGTCTGTGGCTCTTTTTCCTGCTATAACTACGCACATTTCCCCTCCGTGGGACTAACAAAGGTATTCTGAGTAATTCTGGATTTGAATTAGCTTTACCAATGTGTCTAGGGGTAGAAATGTAAAGGTACATGTTGTGTAAATTAACAGTCACTATATTACATTATGTAAATCAAGCATTGCCTAACCCCACACCCCCCTCAGATTAGCTTCTTACAGCCTGTTGTGGACTGGGTCTAAATATAGACACACTTCATGTACATCCCAGACCGCCCTTAATCTTATGGGGGCTGTCAGGTTGATGCAGCAATTCAAAAAACAACCATTTAGACCTGTAAAATAACACATGAAGGCAAATTAGAAAGTAAGAAGCCCTGTGATGCATATAATCCGTGTGTTATTATGATGTTTAAATTAAGATAAATGCATAAGTATGGATTTACAACTAGTTGGCTTCATGCACAACAGATGCATCAATTACTTGTATTTCTAAAAGTGGTATTGCAGCTATACTGTAACTTATTAAGATGCCAATTCAAAACAATGCCTAAAAGATGGGTTTAATGTTTTATTTAAATGTAATATGTATACTTGTTGGAAAAACAGAAATACATTCAGTTGGTGTGCATGAACTTGACGTCACTTTCTTGCAGTAAACAGCACGTGTGTTAAAACACCAACGTGGCTAAAAAAACTGCATTAAGTAACCGTTAGCCTAGCTATGTATGCTTCATCTGCGATATCTAAAACTCAGTTAATCCGGCTGTAAACGGTGGTAGAATTTACTGAATGAAACGTGTAGTAAAATCGCATTTATCTCTTACTTTCAAGGTGAATCGGGGAAATGAAAGCTTGTAAATCCTTCACACAGCCGATGTTTGTGATGAAAAATGAAAATACACACGTTGTAGCTATGGAAGAGGTTAGTCGTGTTGTGATTGGCTTACAGCTTGAGAGGCTTGGCTTCCGGGGCCTGCCCAAATAAAATAGCACACTTCCTGTTATAACTTTCAAAATGAAATCCGCATTATATATTATTATACGTTAAACTACCCAGTAGGACTTTCACATTTGTTTACACTTTTAGCTACTTGTACTTAAATTATAATCTGAGTACTTCTTCCATCACTGGTTGGTAGTATTTATCATAGATATATATAAACACTTGTTTATATATATCTATGGTATTTATCAACTGTCACTCGTTATTTTCTTCATCTGTTATTTTTTTGTTTACTTGTATAGCTGAAACAGCGCCCCCCTCATTGCAATGGCTGGTGGATGTCGCCCAGCGTGTGGCTGAACGATGACATTACACCCTTACAGAAATCTACCTGAGAGACGCCGGGTGAAGTTGATTAAAGAAAGTTAGACTATTATAAAACACGACGAGGTTTTTCAACTGTAAAACTATTAATGTAATTATCTGTTAAATTACATTTTAAAGTGAAGTACCAAAACAGTAACACTCTGTCATTAAACAAAAATATACACATGTATAACAAGTATTCCATGCAACTACAGGCAGTTAGCTTGTTGCTAATTGTTGTTAATGTTATTAACGACGACGTTTTTTTCTTTAAGCTAGCAATGGCGGAGAAAGGACAATTTATCCCCAACAAACTGAATTAGCACCACAGAAACAAGTGCAATTGGGACATGACAAAGGACTTCGACGGCAAAATTGTAAGTCGTCTAAATTACAATTTATGTCTTGGTGTTCCTTTATTTGTCCTTTTGTGCACGTCAGTTTACTCCTTGCTGCAGTGTTGTTGGTATTATTAATGCTTTATTATTCACTGTACTGAAGCTGTTGTGCTGTGGTTGTAAATATTGGTTTTATGTATTGTTTGTACAGTATTTACATCACTGTGTGTGATAAGTGAATGAGCTTGAGGTGTGTAAAGGGTCTGCGAACTGTGTGAGAAAACCCTGTACTATTGTTTGGTTCTTTGCTTGACTAGTAAGTGAAATACTGTTGGCCTTGTTGTTTGCATGTCATGCATACAGAAAGGACTGCAACTAATATATTTGTCACATAACATAAGCAACAATTATTTTCCTACTTTATTCATGTCTCTACTTTTATATTCTACTGCTTGAATTGGTTTGAAAGATTAACTTGCCCCTGTAAAATAAGAACAGTCACCTAAAAAATACCTTAATTTGATGCAAACCAATGCATCCTTCTTAAACAAATCCTGTAAGAACTAATTAATTAACCTCCCAGTTGTGAACATTTCCTAGAACAATGACAGCGTTATTAACTTAGTTAAGATGTGTTCAGGCAAACCCCGTACAATTAATGGAACACATTCTCCTCCTGTAATTAAGATGAAATTTGATGTCAGTCATAACCTTGCCCTTGCTAATTATGTACAAGTGATTTATTCTCTGATGCAAGCTGCACGATTAATCGTGTGTGTGTGTGTGTGTGTGTGTGTGTCTGTGTGTGTCTGTGTGTGTCTGTGTGTGTGTGTGTGTGTGTGTGTGTGTGTATAAACAAAAAATGCAAACATCTATGCATGCATTTATGATCTGACAAGTTCATTTTGAGCTGTAGTTCTGCAAGAGTACTGTAGTGGTAGAGGCTAGATAGAGCTTTCAGAAAACTACATTTATCATGATTTAGCACTGACATTATTTGAGTTCTGACTTCAATATACATTATTTTGTTGACTGAAGTGATGACACAACTTTAGCTTGAAAACAATGACACTCTTTAACACAGAAAACTGCAGTCTTTTCTGTATTGAATGCATCCACCAGGTGGCACTATATACCAATAAATCCACAAATCAATAGGCTTTCATTTGTATTATCCTGCCTGCTGACAAATGCAAAAAAAACATGTTCAAATGTTTTATCCTTTTTAAAATTCCTTCCCTCTCTTTTTTATGTGCTATCATTTCTAAAACCTGCTCTAACTTCAAAAGGTGATAATGAAACGACACAAAACCTGTGATATTGACAACAAATTATGTCACTTGTTTTTCCTGTAGTATTTAAACATAATAGTAGTTTGGAGTTGCTCAACTTTTGGTTCTTGCAGGAACTACTGTATTAATAACTCTACAGTGTACTAAAAAAGGGTAAAATACAGTGTAATTATTCAGGAATAAAGTGAGCAGGATAAAGCGGTCCTGTCTACCTCCACTTTGCAAGCTTTTGGAAATGAACCAATTCTTCTTGTGGACTCAGTTCCAGCCGTGCACAATGGGCCACAATAGATGATGCATGTCTTATTGTTCAATTGCCTGAATGGCCTCTGTTGTTTTTACCATTTGGGAAGTCTGCCAAATATCTGAAGACGGAGCATTCACAAATTCCAGGCTTGTTTTTGCTCTTTGTTGCCTTGTGTTCATGCCTGGAATAATGGGGGGCTTTTCTTGCCGTGGCAGACTCGGGTCTCCACATGAGGAAGAAGATATTCTTTGTTTAATGTGGAAATGCTCTGCGGATATAATTATTGTTTACACACACAAATAGGAATGTAATTACCTGTACGTCCTGGTTGAATATAATTAATTTACACTTACAATAACACAATGAAGTGATGCCCTATAGTACTATTACATACACTGTCAATACATTAGTTACATATCAGCTTCCCTACAATGTGTTATTGTGGGAAACAGCATTTCTCTTTGTACATTTGACTGGTACTGATCACACAGAATCACATGAATACTCATATTGGGCGTTAATGCTGAAAAGTTTCCGTTGATTTGCTAAAAGGTTTGCAAAAGTGCCCACACGGCAGCAGTGGAAACTACTAGAATCATGCATTCTCATTTAATACCAATTGATTTTATTCTAACTGTTGTTGTTGTTGCACACAGTAAATATTCCTCCTTGTAACTAATTAAGTAAAACCATTACTGAAACTATCAAAAATATTCATTATGCAAAACGTCACCAGGTTATTACTATTAGAATATTAGTATTGAACAGCATTTTAAAGTTGTCAACGTGTGACTACTTTTATAATATAACATAATATATATAACAATGCATCATCATTTGTCCAAAATGAATAAAGCTGTTGTGTTTTTCCTTAAATTCTCAACTCCATTTGTCGTGAAAATAAAACTGTTCAGACTATTTCAAATGAGCAAAACAAAAGCCTCTCAGATAAAACACATCTGTATTAATGAATGAGATGTCTTCCTCCTTGTTGTGCCATGTTTAAAAAATAGGTGTTTTTTTAAATAATACATTTACCACAAGGACACTTGCTGTATAAAAAAAAGCCTCTCAGGAAATAAATGTCACTCTGTTTCCGAGGTTATATCGTAAGTGAATAAGCTCGGCTAATTCGCCATCATGCCTCCGACCACTAATGGGAAATAGTGGGGCCTATTTATTGCCATTAGGGAATTCAGGCTACATTCAGTGTGTGAAGGGTTAATTAGAAACAACTGAAGGGGTCAGAGGTGTGTGTGTGTGTGTGTGTGTTGAGCACATGTGTTCATGAGAGGGCTGCACCTCAGTAATAGGGGGGCGGACTTAAACAAGGATCCTCGAGAGAAGATTTATCTGTGGGCTGCGACACAGGGACAAATAGTGCTGATAGGTGAAGGCCTCTCGGTGTAGAGTCCAGGGGATGACAAATAGCGTGTGTGTGTGTGTGTGTGTGTGTGTGTGTGTGTGTGTGTGTGTAATAGGGTACCAGACCATATTCACTTATCACTGAGTCAGGTACTTCCTTGACATCCAGCAGGGC
The DNA here is from genome assembly GCF_902827165.1 of Trematomus bernacchii. NCBI lineage: Eukaryota > Metazoa > Chordata > Actinopteri > Perciformes > Nototheniidae > Trematomus > Trematomus bernacchii. Next base: position 7,044,444 of record NW_022987821.1, on the reverse strand, counting down.
CCCGTTGGCTTCTCTCAGCCGCCTCTCTTGTTTTGTCCCTGCCTCTCTCTTCCCTCCTATCTATCTCCTTAATACTCACTCCTCACCCCTCCTCTCCTCCAGCGCTCTCAGCAGTATCTCCCCAGCCTCTCAGCCTCCCCATATTACACTCACAGATAAGAGAGGAGAAGGCCCCGACTGACAGGAACCCCAAATTAATTTACAAGCCATGGGGCCGTTGCTGCGCTGATAGAACAGTCTTTATACAATATGAAGGGACAGGCAGTGACACCTCCACTGGGGAGAAAGTGCCGCGCTGCTATCTTTGTAATTATAGGCAGAAACCCTGATCCCTCTCTGTCTCTTTCTGTCTATTTTTTTACCCAATAAATGCTTAGAAAGAACCCCTCAGAGACAAACCCAAGCGTACCGCTACGGCAATGAAGAAATCTTTCTGCATCATATTTCTCATGATTTGATCACACGTTCAAAGACAAGGAATATGGAAATCAGTATTCCTGTTTATTTAGCGTTAATTAGCCTCTGCTAACAGCTGAGTCTACACCAAAGGTTCTACTATCTGATATATTACACCCTGAGTTTTTGGCGAAGAAGCTTCAAGTTCCCCCTGAAAATCGCTCCAAAATGAGACGAAGGAAGTTGAGGGATTTACTCACTCACCTCACTCACTTAAAGGCTGGGTAACATTGACCAAACCTAACCCTAACCCTAAACCCTAACCCTTTCTGACCAAAAACACAGAGCCTAAACTACATGGAAAGGATGGATTCGCTGCTGTGTCAGAACGTGATGTACAAATCAATGTTGGAAAGAAGTATCATCATCTGTCTAAGCTAAAGTAGATAATTAATATACAAAATGTGGCATTGTATCAACTCTGTATTATCCTGACTGATGCTCGTTGAATACATCTGCCTCGTGGAAACATTAATACAAATGTTAAGAGAGAAGGATATTGTGTAACAAATATGGTTTTTACTCTTTCTAACAGGCAGTGGGATGAGAGATGTTTCCAGTGATGAGAACTTCTCCTTCATGAGGCTGAAGCTGAGCTGGATCTTCAACCCACACCGTGAGGCCAGAGCTCTGAGAGGCAACCAGGGTAAGACAGCTAAGACATTTTTGTTATTTATAGAGCATGAACAAGTTTGGTTATATCTCATAAATGTATGCGTGAATATCTGGACTACATTGAGCTGCACTTGTGGCTCCACATGGCAGCAAGAAGCGGCTGCTCCAGTCAGTGAATGGATGAAATGATGAAGGCTACGTGTATTGTGTGTCATGAGCTTTGATTTAAAATCATCTGAAACAAGGGGAAGTAACACAAAATATGTTTATGTTTACACTTGTGAAGTAGAGCATTCATGTGTTGCCGTCTTTTCTGAACAACAACTTGGAAACAGGTTCAAACCCCACTGCAGTCAGCATGTCGTTGTGTCCCTGGACACTTCACCCCAAATTGCTCCTGTGGGGATTGCCCACAGTATTGAGTATGTAAGTCGCTTTGGATAAAAGCGTCTAACAGGTGACATGTCATGTAATGGAAACAGTAACCAACGTGTAGTTTAAACACTCCGAATGCCCTTCTAGTAACGTCTGTAAATACACAGCAAAAACAATGTGACTTTATCACTATATTGACTTCGATCTGGTATACTTGTTGGCCTTGACTTTCCCATTTCTTGACAGTTACTTTAAACGTGAGCCCTTGTAGTAGATACTTCAAGCAAACATCACAAGAATATTGTGTTTTATGAATTTAGAAAGCAACAGTGATATCATGTACCCAACATCCAGTGTTTTTTTCTGTAATTCAAATATAAAGGGACAGTCCTAAGCAGCAGCAATGCATGAAGAAATGTCCAGAAACATAATATTTGTAGTACAACAGAAGATGCATCTTGTTTCCACATGCATCATATGACATATACATTTTAAATAGACCATAATCAAGAAGAAGGAAGTGCATGGCATCCTGACTGATGGATATATTACGTTCCCATGTGAGTGGGTGTCCTTCCAGAAGCTCAGGAATGGATTTGTTCTCATAGTTTGGAGGCTAAATGCTTTGTGAGCTGTGAAATGGGTAATTTGTTGAAGCCAGCGTTTGGGGGCAGCTGCTCGAGTTACACAGCGCTGCAGTCCAGCAATCCGACACACACTGATCTGACTCGGGTCCCGTTAACACGTTAATGTTGGGATTCCCACATTAACAGCTCTCTGGGTCACAGTGAGAGGATGCTTCATTCAGAGACTTCTGACACATTTGATAACATTTGATAACCTCTGGTCTTGTTTCCTGGAGGAAGCGGTCACCATTCATCAAGCATGATTGGTTCTCTCTGCTTTTCCCTTCATTAGTTAAATACATCTGCGTGGTTTCTTATTGTTCATGTCATTTTTAAACCATAACACAATTTTTTTCAGCCTTTCATATGTGCATATTTGAACGTTTTCTTGTTCTTCTATTGCAGTGTATTCAATATGAAGGAAACATTGCTTTTTGAATGCCTTGGCAAACAATTTGTTCAATAATGACGTAACTGTAAGGGGCACATTTACACAAGAAGATTTGGTGGTGGAAAAAAGTTCTTTCAGGGACTTATTGCTGCAGAAATGGTCTAATCTGCGGATCTCAAATGTTCTGTAAACATGGCTTAAGTGAGAAGGTCAGCATAAAACATTACTGGGTACAGTTGCAGGACGAGCTAATGGCGCTAAAGTAGCTAACGCAGCCCCCTCAGAGTCGTGCAGCAGCAGCAGATTGTACTTTATTTGCAGCTCGGTGTAAATCCAGAGCTGAAAACTCCATTAGAACGAGTCGGTCATGCATCCTGTGCTGCAGCGCCAGACAGCTCTGTAAATCAGATCCTCTTTCTGTAGCTCCACTGAAGAAAACAATATGGGTAGTGTGTGGGTACTGAGCATCGGGCCCTTGGGTTACACACACACACACACGCACGCACGCACGCACGCACACACACACACACACACACACACACCCCGGAGGCCTGGCTGCTGCAGAGTGAGACCAAATGCTCTGATCCAGGTTGAACTAACCACTGACATGTGCACCTGTCACACATGGGCTGCTGAAAGTGTGTGTGCATGCAGTACAGTGTGTGTGTGTGTGTGTGTCTTTTATGCCAAGAAATTGTATCTAAGACTAGCAGACATTGGGTTAGGGTTCAGAAGTCTTTTTGTATTGTGTTATATTGTAATTGAGTGCCGGTGTTTTGGCTCGAGCCTTTTTCTTCTACATTTTTTTGGGTAAATCTAAATAATATTTGAGCTGTTCATGAATACAACATTTGATGGGGGTCAGTTTGCACATAAAAAAACCCTTGAGTGGATACGCAACAAACTGTTTGTTTGGCTTATCTAGGAAAGTTGGTGTATTGATAAATGCAAAATGCAACAAAGTGCCGATTTAGCTAATAAATAATAATGGCGTACACGAAGCATGGCTCCATTCAGATCTAATTAATACATGAACAAAATGGTGTTTATATATTTGTATATTTCATTGTACCCCCTCTTGCGTACCTCATTGAACAACTTCTAATGTATTAACGTAAGTCAATGGACAAAAAGCATTTCTATTTTGCTGAGTTTCTTAAAATGTTGCGATCAGTTTTTATGTAAACCTGGCACATATTTCAGTCCTTGAAAATGGATTTGGATTCT
>NW_022987821.1:6910940-7040654 GCF_902827165.1 Trematomus bernacchii | reverse complement strand
CTCTGTCTCTCTCTCTCTCTCTGTCTCTGTCTCTTATATGGATCTATAGTCTTATGTTCTGTCCTATCTGTCTATCTCTCGATGTACTCTCTCCTGCTCTTCTATCTCTCTCTCTCTCTCTCTCTCTCTCTCTCTCTCTCTCTCTCTCTCTCTCTCTCTCTCTCTCTCTCTCTCTCTCTCTCTATCTCTCTCTCTCTGTATCCCTTGTTGTGTCTTTTCGTCCTCCTGGTTTCAATTGAGTGTTTGTTCTTCTGGCATGACGGGGGAATTCCACATATTGCCAGTGCGCACGGTGACACAATGAATTATGTTCAATTTAGGAATAGATTATCCAAGAGATTAGTATTCATGTAGTGTCCCTCTTTAGGTCCTAATCCAAGGGAAGTAATGCAATATGAGGAGAATTTGGGTGTTTATCAAGTAAATCATTTTCTTAATTTATCCATTGTGGTTTCCCCCTCTCTGCGTCCCTCGTCTTCCTCTTCCTCTCGCTGCAAAGCCACAGATTGTCAGGCCTCAGCACGCCACATTGCCGTGTTTGACATAAAGTGTCAAAACAGGCCGTACTGTCTTATTCCAGCTCATGACATGTTCTTTCTCTTCTTCATCTCCCGCCGCCTACAGCATCGTTCTTGGGGTGCCAAATTCCTCCTTCAATGTCCAGGCGCAGTTTTTATTTCTCTTAGCAATGACAGATGCAAAGAGCCCTGAAATGTGTGGGCAGACGATCGGTTTTATCCTCACTTGAACCTCATTTGTGTGTGTTTTCACTTGTTTTTCAAAATAAATATTCAATATGGAGTATAAATAAATATATGTACGTATCTTTGCCTCAAATCAAATAGTAAAAACAAGTGGAAATGTTATTTTTTAAATTCTTTTTAACGCCAATCGTCTGTTTTCTTTCTTTTCGGACGTGTACTTAGCTAAAGCTTTGTTGTTTATTGATATCAGACAATGATACTACAGATTATTCAATTATTAATTAAATGTTTCGTTTTGTTATTGCATTCATTTGTATAGATACATGTCTGTATCACCTTTTGTTTCATTTGTATTTTCTTTGGTTTTACACGCTCGAAAAAAATAAATAAACTAATCTAAGGGTTATTGGTGCAGACAACCCAGTAGTTGTTGTGTTAAACTAAATAATACATATGGAGCGTATACAAATATTGTTATGTATCGTTTACCTCAAATCAGATAGTAAACATAAGTGGACATGTTGTTTTTCTATTTATTTTTAACACCAATCTTCAGACACAATAATTGTCTCGTCATTTCCAATTTCTCCCTGTGGACAAAGTGAGGGAAGGGTCCCAAGAGAGGATGAGAAGAGGAGGGGGGGGAGGTTTGGTGGCAGTGGAAACCTCAGTCGTATCACAACTGCCAATTAGCGGGCAGTTTGAGATGTTGACATCTGCATTCTTCCACGTTGACGATAACTCAGAGCCCAGCTTTAGATCGCTTTATTTATCTCGACGCCCCTGCGGTTCAACGGATGCTCCGTCTAAGAAACTGTGTGTGTGTGTGTGTGTGTGTGTGTGTGTGTGTGTGTGTGTGTGTGTGTGTGTGTGTGTGTGTGTGTGTGTGTGTGTGTGGTGTGTGTGTGTGTGTGTGTGTGTGTGTGTGTGTGTGTGTGTGTGTGTGTGTGTGTGTGTGTGTGTGTGTGTGTGTGTGGAGAAAGGAGACACAGGAATGTCACAAAAGTTATTGCACTATCTTTCTTTCGGAGAGTGGTTTGTGATAACCTGAAAAAGAAGAATTGTTTAATTGGTGTTTATAGTTGGTCAATCATCAATTATAGTAGCAAAAATAAGTACATTTTAATATAGAAAGGATCAATTAACATTTTACAAGTGATAACTGTTTATGTAGATTCAATAATGATGTCCAAATATGGCACTCCCTATCAATAACTTTTAATGAGGAGGAGAATGAACATCAAATGGATCCGTTTTCATAACTTGACATGATATATCTCATGTGATTAGTCTGGACGTGAGCTTCTTAGAAAGTTAGAAGCCTCGCTGCAGCCCAACCTGTGTACAGTACGCACTTTACGATCCCCAAAGGGCCGTAAAGGCTGACATCAGCATTGCTCAAAGGTTCATTGACTGCTCTCAAATGTCCTGAAATGCGCCTCCATGGGAGACGGCTGTCCTGTCACAGCTCACGTCTGGTTCCCACCAGCTGCGAAGCAGGATCATGGCCTCCTGCAGATTTAACAATGCTTTTTCTCTTCTGATGATGTGTCCACTTTGGGGAAACATTATGACCAACTTGTCCCCTCATGGGTTTTCTAAAACACACACAAATAGTATTTCCTATTGTAGTTTAACTTGCCAAATCTAAATTAAGATCACATTTCTACTTACTGAGCTAATAACATATTTTGAGACACATTTTGAGACCGTAGTTAACTGTGGGGAGGCTTTAACGTCCTGTAATATCAAACAGGAAGTCCCCAAAGACATTATTAAAGGATAAATAACACAATGCAATATTGACATGTTTTCTGATGGCCCTCTAAATGCATAATAAGTGACGGGGGGACACTTAAAGTGGTAAGAAATCCATGGTTTTAGTAGCTTGGTGACCAGCTAATATGCTAACGCTACTATGGCACAGATCTCTCCTATCTAGCATGAAAAGTTATATTTAAATATACTTGAATAGACTTTAAAATATTGCAAATAAGCATTCCTAACATTATCAGGGACTGTGAAGTTTGAAATATTGTTCAATATAAAAACGCAGCTCGGGTTTCAGTGTCTTGCCAAAGGACACCTCAGCAGGGTTCATGCTCACAGACGATAAATGGGGCTTGAACTCATATTTTCTGGTTGATTGTACGTTTTATTCTTTCCACCACAGAGCCATCCCGCCATCTTTCTCTCCACTATTTTTGGGATGTTCTGCCAGTAACCCGCGACAGTGATTGCAGGCTGCTGCATTTGATGACCCAAAGAATGTAAAGCGATATCTTCATATCACAACCAGATTTAAGAGGAGATTTAAAGACTACCAATGCGCTCAATTCACTTCCTGTCTTTGGCCATTTGTATGTGTGTCAGTCATTCAGTCGACTGGTCTCTCTGCGTCTCTTTTTCTAAAATATGAGAGTGATTACAAGAAGTTGACGATCAGCTCCAGGCCTGCGTCTTCTTTCTTTATCTTTTTAAGAGAAGTCTCAGTGCGTGCATCTCTGCTGCGTCAACTCTGATTACCGTGATTTCCTTTCATATGGTCTTCCGCTCTGTCCACCACACACACACACACACACACACACACACACACACACACACACACACACACACACACACACACACACACACACACACACACACACACACACACACACACACACACACACACACACACACACACACACACACACACACACACACACAGATATACAGAGATGTACCCACACCATTCCTGGCGCTTTCAAATGAGAGGGACAGTAGTGATGCCGCAGGCCGCAGGCCACCCAGTACTGCAAATGAATACTCTGCAGTACATCGCACTTCATCAGTCTGTGTGTGTGTGTGTGTGTGTGTGTGTAAGCAAGCAATCTGCATACTTTTATCAGTCAGTGCTTGTTCATAGAAAGTTATAGTTTGAACCTGCCTGGAGCACCAAATTAATTGTATTTGCCGCATTTGTACAATTCAAGCAGTGTCAGGTGATGATAGCAAATAATAATATTAAAATGTTCAGACGAAGTCAAGGTGCTTATTTGTGTCGTGCGTGGCTTGCCATATATTTTTAGCAGCAGCTGGAGGAGAACAAAACTGAGCTGAAAGCGTCTGTTAAATCTTTTTTTTTAAATAAATAGTTTGCTTGAAAGTTAAATATAAGTTTTAGAAGATGTAATCCGACCCAAATAATCCATGAATGCAGGTTTAAGTTAACATTTGAAGTATGTAAAGTGTACCAACAGTTGGGAAAAGTCACGACACAACACTTCTTTTTGTATTTTATGCAGAGATAGCGACTTTTCCACTTGACAGCGCTGCTCCGTATATTTCCGTAAACAAATGGGACCACGGTTGTGACAACTGGTAGCTTTTATCTCATACCAGTGCTGCAGTTAGTGGTGGTGTTTCTCGAAATGAAGACCACATTTCACATAATCCCTCTTGTCCTGCTGCAAAGAGGATGTTACTAATTGTCCTCGCTCCCTTCTGTGTCTCCATGTGTTTGTTTTCTGTTGGGCTTTACTGAAGAAGACAGCCATGTTGGGAGTAATTTGTCTCCACTGGCCTTCTCCCTCTTGACATCTTTAGCTACACTGTAGAGCCCACTTCCTGTTATGTTCTGCTCCAATATGTTTGAGTTTTTGGCTTTGGTTTAACATTTGCACGAGGAACAGGTACCAGATATTAGCCTGTCAGTGATCTTTACTCTCCAATCCTTTATGAGTCATTCCATGAACTCTCTATAGCTTTCTGACTCACTTTTCCTCTCTTACATTTCTGCTGCAATTTTCTGTGCAAGGGCTACAGGCTGGATGTCAGGGCACAACACAAAAAACCCAGGAATGTCATCCAGCCAGCGAGGGCAGGCAGAATTGCAGAAAGGCCACAAGTCTTTGAAGTTACGCCTTGACAGTTGTGCAGAGAAACCTGATCACTTTTCATTATTTTGATGGGAAAATCAGACAAACGGTTCACTTGAGGTTTATTTTAGCGCTGCTCGCCGCCTGTCAAAGCACAGCGTACTATAACTATACTACACACACACACACACACACGCACACACATTTATGAAAAGCACGTAGAGTTCACTTGAAGCAACAAAGAACATATTCATCTTGTAGAGCAGGCTTGTAGTTTGATGTGTTACGGTCTGTTTTGTTTTATTGTGCTGTTTCCTACACACACACACACACACACACTGGATTCATCTGCAGTGCTTGTTTCCATTAGTTTTTACTTAAATCAGAAACTTGTGCCCTCAAAAGTTGGCATGTTTTATGGACATGTCCTTTACCCACTTTATTCATTCTCTCCGTCTCTATCTGCAGTTAATACATCCTTAAAATATAAATGAAAACTGTATTTTTAAAAGATTATTTAACTGTCAGTGAGTTTGGCTAACTAGGTTTATTACCTCACCTTTATCACCCACTTAGTTATCAGTGACAGCAATGCATTGTGGGCAATGTAGTTGGCACCAGGTTTTCACTGGCAATTGTCAGTCAGAAAATGTTGATCTGAAATATCAGTATATAAATAATGTGTGTGTGGGTGTGGGTGTATGTGTGTGAGTGTGTGTGTGTGTGTGTGTATGTGTGTATGTGTGTGAGTGTGTGTGTGTGTATGTGTGTGAGTGTGTGTGTGTGTGTGTGTGTGTGTGAGCAGGAGGCAGTAAAGCTGCAAAGACAGCCTCTGTTCCTGTGACTGACAGGATACAAGACCCTATTAGATGTTATATTTAAGGTGCCTTGTCCAATCAAAGTGTCACTCACAGTAAGGGGAGGGGTCAAAGAGGGACACAATGCTATTTTCCCCCGTTGATTGACAGCTAACAAGCTCCTATTAGCTCCTCTGTCACTCACACCGCCGCTGTTTGTTGCTCTCAGGTTGTATTTTGTTGCTCTGTGCTTCGAATGTTTTTTTTATTTCATGCTTCATGACGGAAACAAGCAAAAGGGATTTGTGTGACTGTTTCTTGTATTGTGTGAAAGGGGGGGAAACAGCTGTTAAAGCCCACTTGAATGGCTTCCTTTAGGATGTAATGAGATGCTGAGAGTGCGGCTAATCTCTATTCTTCTGCCTAAGTCCGCTGTTTAACCAGGGACATGAATATATGTTGGGTAAATGGCTATTCCCTCTGCCCTGGAAGCAATCTGTTCACTTCAAAGGTTAAGGTGGGGGGGGGAGAGAAAAGGCGGCGTTTAACTTTCCCCTCCCTCCCCGCTAAATCCCTGTCTTCATTTAATTGTCTCTTTTTGGCTCTTTTCTCTTTTCATTAGGGCCTCTTCCCTTTCAGGAGCTTTTCTGTCTTCCAGTCACCTGTCTCCATTCTTCAGAGGTTTCCAGTGCAAAATCTTGACATTTATTAAATTCTAATTGAGACAAAAAACATGTCAGATGTTGTTTTTCTCTACGTCTTCCTTGATATTGTTGGTCCTCTCCTTCCTCCTTCTCACCCCCTCCTCAATCCGTCTTTTCCAGCCTCCTTTGTGTGTGTGTGCCTTAGAGAAACAGTGGTGTTGGTTACAAAGCCTGGGATCCCAGGTAAAGCTTGGAGAGGCTTTAGCTAAAACAAGTGAAAGGAGTGAGGGGGGGTCTCTTTTTAACATGAAGGCAAAGTAGTGGATCAGAAAGGCAATGCTCGGACAAAAAGGGGATAATCCGTGAAATCTGTCCGGGTCAAGGGTCAACTTCCAGCCAGCCATGTGCGTCTAGGCATGGGTGTGTGTGTGTGGGTGTGTGTTTGGAGATTAATTTAAGAAGGCCATGGAGGAAATGAGGGGAGAGTTAAAGGGGGTGGTTATCCTCTTTAAACTCACTTCACTGCCAACACACCAGGGAGCCCCCAGTGAGGAAACACACACACACACACACACACACACACACACACACACACACACACACACACACACACACACACACACACACACACACACACACACACACACCACACATACCATGTATACATCACTTCAGGGGACATTACATTGACTTACATGCATTTCCTGGAGACTTATCCTAACCTTAACCACAACCAACACATGCCTAACCCTAACCCTTACCCTAACCCTAACCCTTACCCTAACCCTTACCCTAAACCTAACCAAGTGTTCACCCTAAAATTAATGATTCCCCTCATGGGGTCCTCCATTTTGTCCCCATAAGGGAGGCGAGTCCCCACACGTGACTGTGTAAACAGATGTAGGTCCCCACAAGGATAGTAATGCTAGGACACACACACACACATACACATACACACACACACACACATACACATACACATACACATACACAGACACACACACACACACACACACACACACACACACACACACACACACATACACACATACACACATACACACATACACACACACACACACACACACACACACACACACACACACACACGATGCATATGCTAATCATTGTGAATTTTAATTACGTTTCAGCCGTTTTGCAATCGAAAACACATACAGTAATTGTCCCTCTTTACATACAGCGAGGAGCAGCTGCTTGATATAGATGTTTTCATTAAAATGTGTGTGTGTGTGTGTGTATGCACTGTACTCATGTCTGATCAGTTGATAAAGACCTCGGGTCGTCTGTGCGATGCATAAACACATCAGCAGTCGCACGTAACAGAAACAAGCGTTGATGTGTTTGCCCCTTCAGCTTCTCAATTGAGAAATAAGTGGAGGTGAAGGGGTTCTCTCTGATGCACAACTGTGTACGTCGAGCAGATAACAAATCATTTTGGTCTTGATTTTCTAACTTAAAAAGGTCCTAGCATTATCTCTGTTGCTTTCAATGCAGTGTTTACACTTCGAAAGTTATTAGGCTACACAATATAGCAATATGTAGCGGTTAGAATACATTAAATAACATTGAAATACTCATTTTAGTAGAAAATACTTAATTATTATCTTTAATGTTTCTAGTATTCGTCTAAAATTACATTTATACAACTTACTTTTACAAAAAAATGTATTTTCATAAAAGAAATCTTGTTATTGTGTTTCTTCTTTGCTATTTTATTATTATTATTATTATTATTATTATTATTATTATTATTATTATTATTATTATTATTATTATTATTAATACAGAAAGTCAAAGCCCAGTGTTTCCACATAACAGCCAGAAATAAAATAGGCTGCAAAATATACAAAGTAACTTCTGTATGGAGACCTAATGTGAAAAAATTCAATAAATAAATAAGATGATATTGAATATATGATGACAAGTATGAAAATATTCAAAATATGTTATAAAAAACATTATTTTCTAGCCATACTTTAAAAAAAAAAAAGTGTATTTAATCCCAGATTTGTTGTTATAAAATGTCCCTCCATTTATTTCCAATTTCATTTCCTAATGCCACTTTTCATCAGGACGTATACAAGTGTGTGATTGGCTGTTCATACATTCACAGCAAAGCAACAGCCAATCACACACCTAGCTCCGCCCTGTTTGTCTTGATTGACAGACTTGATGAAACTGGGGCATTAATACAGTATTGCATTAATTTAATAAAACTAACGAAATTAACCTGACCAAAGATTAATCATTTATGGATTTCTACAAACGTAATTAACCCATATTCTGCATTTTTATTGTAAAATAAGAAACTGATGAATGATTTATCAAAAATTCAGAATTCCTACAAATAAAAATACCCTTTATCTTGCATTTCTTAAACATATAATCTGCATGTTTGCTTAAAAAATGGACAAAAGATTAATAATTTATCGACAGTTCTGAAATCCCTGCAAACCTAATATCTGTATTTCGCCAGATTTATGTCAAAAAGAGTAATCAAATAACCAAAAACTCTGAAATATAATTAACTTATATTCTACATTTCTTACACAATAACACAAAGACGCATCCTTACACTTCAGCAGAATGCTTGAGCTTCCTTTCTGAAGCTGTGCGGCACATGAAACAGTTTCATTGCTGCGAGTATTTCTCCTTCACGGTAACACATCAAGACGACAGGTTCCCCTTCAGCTGGGAAAGAGTTTCTCCGGCCACTGCAGGTGCTTCAGGGTTGAAGGAGGGGGGAAGGTCAAGGGTCAAAGGTCAAGGGTTTAGGGGCTGTAAACGCTCCCACTGGGCCTGACACCTGTCACACATGTGGGAGGTAGGATAAGCTGTCAGCCCGCATATGTGTCTGTGAAGATGGACACCAGCAGCACTTCAGTGGGAAAAGAGGGGGGAAAACCAAGGAAGGCATGTGTAGAATGTGAGGGGTTTAAAATCACTTTAGACCGTGTCAAATGTGTGTGTGAGTGTGTGTGTGAGTGTGTGTGCGAGTGTGTTTTCACAGAGAGGAACACCTTACTCACTGCACCTGTATGCACGGCTTCAGTTTCCTCTTATGGACATTTGAGGAGAAGATAGGAATGAAGCTGTGGCACACACACACACACACACACACACACACACACACACACACACACACACACACACACACACACACGGCTAAAATCGGTGTCCATTCTTTCATTGTTTACTAATTAGGCGATTAATTGATAGTATACATATATGGTAGAAGATAGGAATGAAGCTGTGACACACACACATACACACACACACACACACACACACACACACACACACACACTCACTCACACACACGGCTAAAATCGGTGTCCATTCTTTCATTGTTTACTAATTAGGCGATTAATTGATAGTATATATATGGTAGAAGATAGGACTGAAGCTGTGACACACACACATTCACACACACACACACACACACACACACACACACACTCACTCACACACACGGCTAAAATCGGTGTCCATTCTTTCATTGTTTACTAATTAGGCGATTAATTGATATTCTATTGACTTGCAATTAAACCGCAGTACTGTAGATAAATCTCAGTACAAAGCACTAATTCCTATATTGTATCCTATAGAGGCTGATTAGCACATTGTATTATTTTATTAGTGACTCTTACCGTTATATGGATTAATAACAAACAATGTAGGGTCTGTTATCTGTGAATAAGTGTTCCCTAAATCACCAGTTAATACATGCGTGTGACATTAGTTGCAGATGTATTGGACTTGTGTTGTTTTCACTGTAACCAAAAAAAGTGTTTCCCAATCATCTCCCCTTCCCATTTTTCATCCAAACACACGAGTGCTGCTGCTTCTCTGTGTGTACGCTCACTAAAAAAAAACGCCCAAAGCCTTGTAATACAATGTTTCTGGTAATTAATAAGTCAGTAAAGTGGCAGAAAACATCACTGAGGGTTTGGAATAATGCCATTCTTCTTCTTCTGTATATGTGTGTTCGCAGTGTGTGTGTGTGTTCGCAGTGTGTGTGTGTGTGTGTACAAGCCTCGCACTAAGTGGGATAATAATACAGTGACCCCGGGAGGCAAAGTGATTAAATTATAATCAGCGCGGATTAATTAATCTATAATATTTATTCCTATTATGGCGAGGGGAGAGGCAGCTCAGAAAAGGTTATGAGCGCACGGTCCTCGCTCTTTGTCTTCTGTGAAAAGAGTCGCTCGGGGGCGGGAGCTTCGACAAGAACCCCTTGACAACGCAGGCAGAAGGTTATTGCTGATATCAAGCGCCCTGCATGCAATTATCTGTCACAACAAATAATTAAGAGGGCTGATAATGAGGAAATTAACATTTCCATTGTGGAGATGCTTTATTGTCTGCCTGGGTCACTGCAGAGGAGCGGAGGCATAAATTATCTCTCCTGCGTACATGTGTGTTCCCGTCTTCAGAGGATGATAAGCAGTATCATCCAGGCTTTGTGTGGAGGCATTTCTGTGCAGAAGTGAGAGGGAAGCAATCAGCTTGGAGTGGCACCAAGTATCCCTGTCAGAGGAACATGAGTGTCTTTCATGTCCTACATTTAGTTGACTAAACACACACTCATGGTCCTCATGGCTGTTTCTGAACCACAGAACACTTCCTGACTAAAGTAATGAAAAGAGTAAAGACATTTTCAACTGTTTTTGATAATGAATGATTCCTTTTAGAACATTTTAAAGGAAATTACATGTCAAATTCCAGCTTCTGAAATTGAGAGTTTTGCTTAATAATTGCTCACTGGATCCCTTTTTAGATTTAAACAATAATCTTAAAAGCGTTCCCTTTGGCTAAGGACATGTTTCTGTCAAGTATTAAAGTCAAACCTGACCTCAAATCGGTTGTAGTCCTATAATCTATACAACAATAAGATTTGGCCTAAAATAGCTTTAAAGAGCTAATATTAGTAATTGCATTAAAAGCTGTTTAAATTATTTGTGTCGATAAATTCTCTTAAATATTACCAAACTTTACATCTCACCCAAAATGATTTTTACCCCCAAAAAAAACCATGGCTATCAAAGACAGAAAACGCCCCTCGAATAGTCAACGGGGGCGGATGAGACCCTCGACAATGAACCCCAGACACAATATGTATCTGTGGTAGCCATGGCAACAATGTATTTTTTTTTTGGGACATTATGGGATGAAGCAACGATGAGAGAGAAATAGAGAGAAAGAGAGAGAGAGGGAGATCTGGCTCCATCTGTGGATGACTTTGGGTGGGTGGGCATGTTGGGGATATCTGGGTGGGATCAGTGTTTTCACAGGAACTTGACCCCCAGACACACACACACACACACACACATATACACACACACACACACACACACACACACACACACACACACACACACACACACACACACACACACACACATACACACACTGGAAAGGCCCCTGGTTGCCATGTGTCTTGACTGACACGTCTTTGACGATCCGTGTGCAGCCAAGTTTAGGTCTCCTCTCAGTGTGTGTGTGTGTGTGTGTGTGGATGTGTGTGTGTGTGTGTGTGTGTGTGTGGATGTGTGTGTGTGTGTGTGTGGATGTGTGTGTGTGTGTGTGTGTGTGTGTGTGTGTATTTCCCGGCTTTTGAACTCCTCCTGATTGACACAAACGGGTCCAGGACAGCCCTCCTATAGGTCAAAGTGTGTGTTATGTATGTGTGTGTGTGTTGGCATGACAGCTCTCGCTCTTCCCCCCCCCCTGCACCCCCCCTGCGGCTCATATTGAGGGTGATTTTAATACCCCAACATGTTTAGGAAGAGGCATTGACACCGTATTGTTCCCCCACAATGGAGGTCGGGGAGGGGGGGCGGCAGACAAAAGGAAGAGCGAGCGCTCGCTGCTCGCTCTTGCTTTTCAAAACGACGCGTCTAGACGGCCATGTTTCCACGCAGGGTCTTCAGGAGAAAAGAGAAGGGGAAGAGGAAGAGAGACAGGATGTGGAGGAGGAGGGGGGGGGGGGGGGGAGGTTCTCTGTTGTTTTCTGGTGGTCTGAAGACGGTCTTGACAGAACAGACAAAAGGTCAAAAAGGTCACAACCTGCCTTATCTGTGATGTGGAGGTAAGAGGACGATTAAGGGAAGTGGAGTAATGCTGCCTTCAAGGACCGTTTGACAAACTGTAATCATGCCTCAAATTTAAATATATAATATGATCATTATGGTGGATTTCCTCTTGTTTTGGTGACTTAGAAAAGTATGACAGTGGATCAGTATTAACCCATTATTTATTTAAATCTATTATGTCTGAGCTTATGTGCTTGTAATAATAATAATAATAGCGCTTTTCTCAATACTCAGTTGCTAGGTAGATTATTGTTGTTTAAGCAATACAACAATAAAGAATATATGGCAGGATTATACATTTATTTTGAGGTCAAATGTAGGATAGAAAGTGCTAAAACGGCTCCTTCTTAGATCAGAAAGTAGGATAGAAAAGCCATGTTGTGATTACAGTTTGTCCAATATTATATAGAAGGATTTAAAAAAACATTTTGATGGATTTCCTTAGAAAATATACATTAAAACAAAGCCATTTTTATCTAGTTCCCAACTACAATCAAACACGTTCTTTTTACAGCCATTAAAGTGAAAATAACACCGAGCATTTGAAGGCAACACAAGCACCTTCATCATCATCATAAATGTTACACAGTGAATTATCGCGGCACATTTCTCCATAGTCCTCCTCTTGTCTACACAGCCTTTAGAGGTTCTGTTTTCACCACTTTAATTGTGGTTCTGATCCGTTAAATCCACAAGCACGACATTGTGAGCGTCTAAACTGAAGCTAAGACAGAGGGAGGAAGTGAAAGAGACGAAGAAAGACACAAACAGACAGGCATGTGTGTCTAATGTACAAGACAAGGGTGTGTACATGACAACATGTACAGTGTGTGTTTGCTCGAGGCAGGTGGCCTGTAGCGACCCCCCCAGCCTTCACCAAATCCTTATTTTAGCCCTGCACTAACTAGTCCGGTCCAATAAACCTTTCACCCCGAGGGCAGTAAATTGCCCGACAACTGGTGTGGTTTGCCCTGCCACCCACTGTGCCTCCCAGCAGGGGGGCGGACAACGGGCACGTCAGATGCCTTCAGAGAGGAAACTCTAGAGGCCGCTGGCTGGGGAGGGAAGACTGAGGCATTCTGGGAGAAAAGAGACACGATTTAGCGCTTTATCTGGCTGTAATGGTGGAGAAATAACAGAAAATATTACCATAATACCATTAATTTTATACCCAACAAAACATGGTAACTAACTGTGTCAAATAATGCGGAAAATAATGACAATCTTACTGTAGTTTGGCATTATTTATCAGATATTTTTTTGTATATTTTACAAATAAATGACATTTTCAAACGCTTCTTCTGTTGTTTGGATTGGTTGAGATTTGTCCAATAATGTCCTTTTCTGGTTGAAAGAAAAAATGTGTATATACTTTTTCAAATAATTTATTAAGTGTCAAAACACTCGCATTGTTTGTTGATTATTTGTATCTAATATTTTCTCTGCCTTAGCCATGTTTGATATTTCAATGCAGCCATTTTAGAGCCATTTATGTTTTCTTCCAGTAACAGGAAGGTCAGGGGTCAACATTAGGAATATGGCTTGATAATGACATTAACATTTATTTATATATCGACTTTTAAAACGCAGTTACAAAGTGCTTTGTATTGGGAAAACCTAAATGAAATAAATCACCACTCAAGGAAACTATATGACATTTTTCTTAAAAGAACAGTAAGTTAAAAAGGAGATTAGAAGACATAAACAAATCATTAAGACTTGTTATACTATTAACTAGTCAAAAGAAAGAAACAGCCATAAAACATATTATGTCAGTAATGTAAAGCCTAATTAAAAACCTCAATAAAATATTAAAATAAAAAAATATATTTATTACATTTAGACAGACAAAAGTCTCTCTCTCTCTCTCTCTCCCTCTCTCTCTCCCTCCCCCCCCCCCCTCTGTGTCGGCCCCTCATCTCCATATGAAAGTCTTTGGTCCCCAGAGTGCTCCGACAGACCCCCATTCAGCTCTCATTTCCTGTCCGACAGCGAGCCCTCGCCGAATCAATCATGTTTTTGCTTTTCTGCCGCCGTCCAATAGCGTTAAACGTGGGATCCACCTTCATGTGTTTTCATAAAAAAGCAAAAAAAATAAATACTCACCTACGAGATATTTACACCCGCTTTCTACCCCTCACACACACACACACACACACTGTCGCCATCTGTCAATAAACGGGACAGCACTTAGAAGAAGTGATTCACCTAATTAGCAATCAATTAGCTTGTTACCACCAGCAGTAATTACCTTTTATAGAGCCAGAGAGGAGTGCAGCTGCTGCCACTAATAAAACCTGGACCCTCCTCCCCGGCCCTCCACACCTAACAAGCCCTGTCTGACGGAGAGTTATGGGCCGAGGGGAGCAGTGTGTGTGTGTGTGTGAGGGAGAAAGTGTGTGTCACAGGCGGGGGGCCAGCAGAGCAAACACAGTCCCCAAGGGGCCTCTCTCCTCTCCCTTTCTAACGGGCTTAAATCCCCTTTTAATGAATATAGGGTCAAGCTAAATGGGAAATCCATCATGGCAATAAAAGCAGGAGGCTTTTAAAAAAAAAAAAAGTGGATCAGCTGACGGTGAGCGACGATGTTATGGATCCAACTTTCTACGTTTTGTAGCCGTGATATCACCGGAACAACTGTATGGATTATTGTACAGACATCCATGGTCCCAAGAGGATGAATCTGACTGACTTTAGGGTCCTCTTACTTTCATTTATTCTGGGAATTATCAGACAAATCTTGTCAGAAATGATTGTCCAGACTCTCCTGGATGATGTATCTGATTTTGAGATCTGACTTGAACTATGGTACTTCTGTTAACCTCTTAAGGACGACGGTCCCCCCAGTGGACCCCCCAACCCCCCACCTTTTTTTTTTCGAGACTGTGTCTCAGGGCTTCTTAACATTTATGAAACTATTAATGTGTAGCACCAGATTAACGGGAAGAATCTCAGCTAACTGAAGATATGAACCATTTTTACCAAAACAAAACACAAGGGTAATACCAAGCCTCTGAATTAGCACTAAGCAAAAAAATGCTAACGCACTTAGCACAGAACTCAAGATAAAGATACCCTTATTACTTATCGTAGCTGCACATACAATATATCCGATTAAAGCTGAGACTCCACAGATTATATAGGTATAGTATCATCACTGGGGAAGCAAACACAGACATCACAACACGTACCTTTACGGAGCTTTTACGTCTCACCGTAGCTGTCAGTCTGATCAAAAGACGTGTTCAATGGCATTAAAACGAGAAAAAACGCGGCTGAATCGGTTGACCCATAGGTTAATAATGTATCTGTCGCTTTGAAAAAAGTATTTATAATCCATAATTCCATTTTTATGTAGTTGCTTTTTTATTGATAAAGTTATCGTCAGAATGTTTTTAAAACCAAGATGAAGACATATCAAAATATGGCCTTCAACTTGACCTTTTTAGAGCGAGAAGATGTTGAAAACACTGGTTGTTTATTGTCTGTTGGTTAGTGTATTTCTTTACAGAAGTACATTTGAGAAGGTCTCCACATGTAGCGCTGCCAGTAACAATTATTCTCAACGTTATTTCTTATCAATAAGTCCATAAAACGCCGGTAAAAAGTGACAGTTTCTCTGAATCAAAGTTGTTGGACATCGAGGACACCACCTTTTTTTTATAAAAACTCATCTCTTATAATCCACCGTGTTTTGCCTTCGCCTCCTTGCGTCTATTCAACTATTTATTAAACGCAAACTTTGAATCCTCTAATCCTAAATGCAGCGCTTTATCCCCTGGAGCAGTGAGGGAATAAATCAGCATGTTTTTTTTTGCCTTTCAGGGATTCACAAATACATTTTTCTGATCCGCGGCCCCGTGTTTACTCGTAGCCGCATGCGGGCTAACAATGGCCCCAAGTGACAACCAAGGTTAATCCTATATGTCGCCATTATGCGGGGTCAAGCTTCCTCGCCATATATTTAGTGTGTCATTAATTTCCAACCTGCTACTGCTGCGGCAAGAACAAGCTGGTGCACACACACACACACACACACACACACACACACACACACACACACACACACACACACACACACATGCAATGACTCGCTACATTAGCTAAATGGCCGGCTCTCTTTTCCGCTCTCTAATGAGACGGGTCTCTGGCTCATGCAGTCTATTCATCATCCTGCTTGTTCCAATCTACCTCTTCTTTTATCAGGGTTGCGTTCGAGGGCCGAATTTGTCAGAGGCGACATAAATCACCTGTCAGCATCGGTCCCTGGGCTCCCATAATGCTCTATTAGCGCCTCCACCACCATTATTGACAAAGCAGTGGCCAGGTATTACAGGCTGTTCATCTATTTTATAGAGCGGGGTTATTGTTCGTTGTAGTACCTTTCTGTTGCCGTGCCAAAGAGTGTGTATCTTTCCAGGACTTTCCAGGGTCAGATAGTCTTTAAAGAAAAGCTGTAGCCATGTTTTTTATTTTGATACTCATCTACCAAAGCTAAATTCAACTTAATAACCATTGTGTTTTGAAGCAGGAGAGGCCATTTTTGGGCGATTTTGGTTCCATAATGAAGGGTACATGCTTAACGAAAGTCATGTACATTTTGCCAGATTTTCCTGTGCTGTGAGGTTTATAAGTAGCTTAATTTTACATCTAACGATCCGCTCTGTAGTCCATACCCTACCCGACAATGTCATATCGTAAACATGTGTAGAAAAGATTAATAAAAAGATTATTTTTAAATATGAAAAGTTACTTTAAAGCGATCCATTCAAACATGATGCCTGCACTGACCCACATACTGTGTCATTCCTTATCATTGGCTGGAATCATCCCTAGTTAAGTGGAAGTGCAGTACACAGGTTATGGGTTACATATAAAAGGCTACTCAGTGTATATTGGTCACTTCACCCATGAGAGAACCCCCACCAGAAAGAAGCATTTAACCTCCTGAGAAGCTCAAGAAAGTAAAGGGAGACGCGTTTGCTATCTCTTTTCATGAGCAGCTCGACCTCTCAGCCCCCACATCTGCAGCCGCTCCCTCAGGCCTGATCAGAAAAGACAGGATGTGACCTCATATGTGACCCCGCGACCCGAGGAAGTGCTTCAAAAGAAAGCGCGAGTTCATCTAGGGAAGACTTGCACGAGAGATGATGTTACTGGAGTCTAAGCTCTGATTCTGCCTTTGTTTTTACCACGAACATGTGTCGGGTAAATGAGTAAATGCTGTCTTTGTTTAGGAGAGGAACAGGGAGGATCCTGCGGTGTAAAGTCCAGGTGGATCAGAGCACTTAGGGGTTTCTGTTTCTGGATCTACATTACAATAATATTAAATATATTTTTTGCAGTGTAGAAACCAGTGAAGAAATATCAAGACACCTCAAAGCACCTGTCTTTCTGTCTGTCTCTCTTCATGCGTAGTTACTCTCCCATCAGCCTCCTGCACTGAAAACTGTTTGTCTGGTCATGCATGGCTGTGTGTGTGTGTGTGTGTGTGTGTGTGTGTGTGTGTTTGTATGTGTGTGTGTGCCACTGCTGCCGACCAACCAAGACAAAGGAGGGGCGGCTGGGGAGAGACACACACCTCTGTGCTGCCTGGGAGAAGAGATGGGGGGAAAAAGACAAAAACTAGGGGGGAGAGGGGCTTTATTTGTCAGTCTGGTCCGCAGCCAAGTGCACAGATCCGTCCGAAGGGAAAACACAGTCTGTACACCTGTTCAGAGCAGCTGGCCACCAATACCTGTCTCACACACTCCCCCACAATCAGGGAGGAGGGGAGAGTTGGCACCGGGTTAAGCTGTTCAGCAGAGGTGGGAGAAGCACTCAGATCTTGTACTTGAGTAAAAGTAGAAGTACCAGAGTGTAGGAATACTCTGTTACAGTAACAGTCCTGCATTCAAAATGTTACTCAAGTAAAAAGTAGCTTGTGAATTTACTCCAGGTGGAACGAAAGTCTGATTTAAGACTTGATTATATTTCACATCATTAATCCACATCTGTAAGGTATTACATACATGTAGTGGAGTAAAAGTATATGATTTACATCTGAATTGTAGTGGAGTAGAAGTAGCAAAAAACTGAAATGACAGCGTTAAAGTATAATTTAACATTGTGCATCTAGGCCCACCTTTCAACTAATCTGATTGGACGATGGGAAAGAATGTCAATACTGTTCAGCTTGTTTTCGTTCTGTATTGGATGCTTTTTCAATTTGAGGCATTCGAGCTGTTCCTTAAAATACATGAGGCGTCTTAAGCGGAAAACTTGCCTTTTTTATGAACTGAAAATACAATATTTCTCATACTAGATCAAGTGTTTCAGGTGCTCAAACCAACCCTAACCATGGATTATTTGCCGTAGCACTATATCCCTAACCTATAGGTAGAAAAATGACAAAGGACGGTGGAAAAACAATTGTGTGTGTGTGTGTGTGTGTGTGTGTGTGTGTGTGTGTGTGTGTGTGTGTGTGTGTGTGTGTGTGTGTGTGTGTGCGTGTGCGTGTGTGTGTGTGATAAACGCCAAACCAATTGAAGCGCTGCGACACCGGCCGTATTAAAAGGCCTAAATGGCATTTGCATGGTGTAATTACTGCTGGCTGGCCGACTCTTTGTGTCCTTGTCCACCGGGGGCCTGTTGAGAAATTGCCCCTGAATAAGTGCCGGAGAAATGAGGTGGGAAAGGTGCGGCGAGGTCAGAGCAGCAGCATGTTCTCTGAAACACCGAACGTGTGTTTGTGTGAGCGCCATCTTCACATTTTAAAAGGTGCATTCTGACCATTTTGATCCTGGGGGATAATACTGTTCATGGAAGATCACATTCAGCAGACATGACACCCTGACACCAAATGTAAATCGCACCAGATTAGATGTCTGTAAGCAGCTTGTGTGTGTGTGTGTGTGTGTGTAGTGTTAGAGATCCTGAAATAGACTCTCATCCGACAGTGTTCATTCACTTTACACTGGAACTGAAAACCCTCCGCTTGACGTTTTAATGGACGTATCCTATTTAGCAACCTTGTCGAGTTGCAGGCAGAATAAAGCGACAGTGCAATAGTGTCGGGGGTTCACAGATTTCTCTAAAGACTGAAGAGCTCTACTGTAGAGTTTATATAAAGATGGACGACGTGACAGCACCCTAAATGTGAAGCCAATCATCATAGGTCTTAAACCCCGCCCCTTAATTTGAGCGGATGGGACGAGGGCCAAATTAAAGAGATTCATGGCAAATGCCTGAATATGATTTTTTCACGGTCATGTAAATTTAAGTCTTTATTTTTATGATTAATTTGATGCTTTTGAAGTATGAATGCATTACATTTTACATTTAGATGCTAGATGCTATAAGAGAGGGGGTGTGACGTCATGATTGACAGCTTAATTGAAACAAATGCAGTATTTGTTAAATGCATAGACGGGTCAACATTATGACTAAATAAAGAATAGAAATGATAACGTAGATGCATGCGAAGAGGCTCTAGGAATTGTAATTATAAAAATGGTTAGACTTCCTGATAGCAATGCCATAGAGCAGGGGCGTCAAACTCAAATACACAGTGGGCCAAAATAAAAAAATGGGTGCTAGTCGAGGGCCGGACTGGTTCAATGTTTATTGCAGAACTTATTGAAATGAACTTATTGCACATATTAAACCTGGAACTAACAAAGCTTAATTTATTGCCTATAAAAACAACGTTAAACATTAAATAATCAGTTGCATTCATTTCTTATGATGACATTTTTCCACAGGCCAACAACAGCTTCAAAAAAACTATTTCCCTCAAAGAGTGAAACAAACATGCCCTGTTGTCGTGAGAGAAAAAGTGCAGAAGGAAACATCCATGTAAACTCAGTGTGCTGCTCTGTGATGCTAGTTCAAGCCAGATACTTGGCATCTCATCTTGGGTGCAAGTTCATCAATGTTTGGGGTCAGGCTCTGAGCTGAGGAGACCCTCAGGATTGAGTGAAGGTGCAATATACCGGCGGGCCAGATCTAATAGTAATTAGAAATTATCCTGCGGGCCGAAATTAAATCCACCACGGGCCTGATTTGGCCCCCAGGCCTTGAGTTTGACACATGTGCCCTAGGGCCTTCACTTACTTATATCTAGTTCCAGTTAAATGTATAAACTTGTAAAGTAAGATGAGTTATCTTGTTGATTAAGATGAATTTCAGTAGAAAACTCAGCAGCAACAAAGAGTTGCATTTGGCGAGTTCACTAGTTCAAGAAATAAAGTCAAAATATCAAAACACTCGCTAGAAAACACTCTTACTGTATACTGTATATTTTTCATTTTCATTATTGCCACCATCTGATTTGTCAATCTCAAACCTGGCGTGTAAAAAATGGCTCAATGACAAATTGCAAACCAAATGTATTTTCTTGAAATGCTCAGTGTAAACACATTTATATTTCTCAGATCACTCCTGATATAACCCGCCGTCGTGTTCTGTCTAAATGTGTTTCAGAGGATTAGGCCGAGCAGCTGACGGTATTGATCAGTGATGCATGATATCTTATTTTCTCTGCCGCTCACTATCTATCTAAATCTGTCTCAGTGTCTATTACACTATGGTATATCTGCTGTCATTTAGACTACATTCTGAGTTAACTGTGCTATTTGTGTCTAATGTATTGTCATAAAAATGTGGCTCACTGGTTTGCCTCACACACATACCTTTTGTGCTGGTAATATGTGTATGAAGATATATTTTATTACCAGTAATAATGCTTAAAATTGATCGAATTGGACCATTTATAGTAGGGTTTAAGAACAGAAACAGTATATCCAAATCTCAGGAGGTGCAATATTCTTTAAAGGCAAGTAATATATATTTGTTTAGTACAGACCCTTGCAGAACACACACACAATAGCACTAATTATCTAATAAATAATTTAATATATGTTCTTGTGAATTTAAATAATGATAAAAACGTATCAGTCTATCCTATATCATACATTATATCGTACTACCATTGCAGCGTTTCTCCTGAGATAAAACGGCTTCAAAACATAATTTTATAATTTGTTTTTAAACCCATATTGATTCCTAACTTGCGGTCATTAACATTAGCGTGTTTTAAAGTCAGAAATGTGTGATTGACAAGTCATTCTGCGGCTGTTAGTCCCGCCCACCTGGCACTCCGAGCTGCGTTGAACAAACACGACAATTTTCAAACCGCATTGTTGCTCGAAATCGTTTTTTTCATCTACTGAGGCTGAAAAAGAAAAGAAAAAAGGCATGTCGGGTGTGTGCAAGCTGATGTGTATTTGCACTATTGATTGTGTGTGCATGCAGAATGGATCTGCATGTGCATATATTCATGCTCCGGGTGTGTTTCTACTTGCACAAGAGTGTGTGTAGCTACAGTATGTGTGTGTGTTCGGTGTGTGTGTGTGTCAGCATCATCGCTCCATCTCCCGCGGCGTCTCCTGGAAGCTGACAACTGGATAATAGCTTTTTACTTTTCCAGAGCAGGGCTCCGGAGAGAACTAATATGATTATAAATCATTATTCAAATAGAAAGGTGAGGCGCTGCGCTCAGGATAGTAAGAGAGCATGATAATAGCATCATTACCTTTTATTTATAATTCAGATTTCCTTTTTTTTTGCAAACGTGGCAACTCAACCTAATGCAAGACTACAGGGGATTTCTGCGAGATACGGGAGCTGCACACGCATCACACAGAGGGGAAGATGAAGTGATTTGAAAGCAGGAACATTTGTTAAAGGGAGGGTCTTTGGAGGGATTTATTACTATGAGGAAAATATTTAACATGGGAATTTGTACGACTTCAGCCACCATTTGCAAATGTTATTTACAAAATAATCTTTAAAAAATACTCCCACCTAAATATTCACAGCCCCTATTTATAAAACAGACACATTTTTGTACAATAAAAGAAGAAGCTTTAGGTCTACATAAATAAACATTTAACCCCCTGGTGGTTTCCCCCCTTACTTTGGTGTTCGTGGTCAAATTTGACTGCTATTACATTAACACAAAAACCGTTAATCATCACCAAATGTCATTTAACACCCTTTCAAACTGTACATATTGTATCAGACTACTGGTATACATGAAAAACTGCAATACATATACAAAGAATAGACACTGAACATGTATTGCGTGTGCCAGGTGTGATCCATGTGGGGGGATGGGCACATAAGAGCGGGAAATGTATCAAATTGGTGTGTGTGTGTGTGTGTGTGTGTGTGTGTGTGTGTGTGTGTGTGTGTGTGTGTGTGTGTGTGTGTGTGTGTGTGTGTGTGTGTGTGTGTGTGTGTGTGTGTGTGTGTGTGTGTGTGTGTGTGTGTGTGTGTGTGTGTGTGTGTGTGTGTGTGTGTGTGTGTGTGTGTGTGTGTGTGTGTGTGTGTGTGTGTGTGTGTGTGTGTGTGTGTGTGTGTGTGTGTGTGTGTGTGTGTGTGTGTGTGTGTGTTTTATCTGACCCGGATGGTTACTAATTCCTTTTCTTTAACCTAACCCTGACTGGGAACACCATGGGTGTTACAAAGTTGACTAAATCATCCAAAGTTCAATGACAGTGGTGATCAGCAATTGTATATGTTCAAATGTCTACTGTGAAGGATATCATAAAGCCTTAATGCAATCAAATGTAAAATAAAAAAGTTATGATTGATGAAAGTAGTAAATCGGTCAGATTTGACCCGAAGACAACAAACATGAAAGACAATTAAAAATATTTAAAGAATATTAAATGTTCATTCCAGAAAATCTTTTTTATAACATTAGATATCAAATCTAAATATTTAATTGAGCAAAAGCTGGCAGGTAACCCCCCAGTGCAATAGGCCTTCATGTAAAATGCATTGAATTGATTTGTTATTTTTGAATTGGTCAATCCATTCACACATTTATTTTCTTCATGTCCTGCCATCCCCACGTCAGGATTAATGACTAATTGATTAATGAGATTATTAGGAATTATTGTTAGATGCTGCTTGGTACAAAAAATGTGATATGAATGCACTCCGTAAATACTTCTCGATCCACACTGTCTTTCATGAATAGCTTTTATACTATTTTTATAATGAGCTGTTGTAATAAGATTGTATTTTAATTTGTCAACCTGCAGAGTACAACGAGAAGCTTGTTGTCTACTCAGGACTGTCTTCATAGTGTCTTCCATAGTTCATATAAAAGGAAGATTTAGAAGAAAGAGCCACTTGTTTATAATGAAAGACTCCTGTTAGCTGTTAGCGTTAAATGTAGCATGCTCTTTGTTCTCTAAAAGCAGATTCTTCTGTGATCTCTTGAACTTGGCTGACCTGGAGAGCTGAATTATGTTGTGTATTGAAATCAGACGTTACTCTGCATCCCCGTCAGAGTCACTCTTTGTTCTGTGTGTAGTTTGGGGGATTTATCTGATGCTCTCACCCATCATATCGACAGGGAAGCCAACTTAACTAACCGCTTTGTTATTCTGCCGCTGCTCGGGTTTAGCTCCTGATGAGCAGGCAGTGCATCAAATGTCACTAAAATTCAGATGATTTAGCAGCCGATTAGTCACGAAGCCGGAGCTTTGCGTGGAGTGCGTCAGGGAGGGAGAATAGAGCAAATCCATCTTTGTCACAGCGCAGAGTTTTGCAATTCCCTCGCTGACAATTCAGAAGATGTAAATCAGAGGAAATGCTAAGTGACTGAAACAATGTCATCTTCACTTTAAGATAAGGTTAACATTAAACATCCCAAAGAGACTTAAGAGCTGATTGAGGATCAGCTCTTCCTTTGAGGTTATGTCAAGAAAAAGATAGAAATCAGATCCTTGATGTTCGCTCCAACTGAATGTTTCTGTTTAATCCAACCATGTAATGAGGCAGCCATTGTGCGTCTACGGCTACACACACACACACTCGGGGTGTGTCTTCCGGCATGGTTGTGTGTGCGTCCCGCAGAGTAGGAATCTCACCATTTGTCCTCCAGCTGATTTTCTGTAAATGCAACAAAGGGGGAGCCCAGCCCAGTAACTTTATTTTTGGCCTTCCAGCTCTAAGGCTTAACAGATGTCACTCTCAACTCCTCCGCTGCTCAGCGTGCAGGAACACACAAGTCACAATTGATTTAGATAATTGCAGAGTACATTCAAACCCACCAGCTATAGACAAAAACACACATCGAAGCACACACTGCTCAAAGCTGACACCTAACATCACAGATAAATACCCCACTTGGCCTAATTGAACACTGATTGATTGTCTTTAAAAGTTTGAGATGAACCACATGTTGTAAATGCATACTCTGACTACTTCAGGAAGCCTTTTATTGTCTCTTTAAACAACTGCACCCAGTGATTACCCTGTGAGGCGGTGCAGAGAGACTCAAACAAAGAAACTGCACCATCACCGTCTGCAGAAGATCAAAGTCAAACATCTGCAGCCTCTTTATCACAGTCTCTCCAGCAGCTCGGGCCAAGAACACTGTTTCTGTCCTTATCAGTTCCTCCACTTCTGACTCATACCGGCATCCTCTGCTAAGCTTACCTTTTCATTGCAATTCTTTCTAAGGTGCCCTGAAGCAAGGCCCTGAACCTCTAATTACCTCCATGGAGAACAAAAGACACTTTTCTTTAAGCAAACTTTTACAAAGGAACGTGCAGATTCAGCATTTGCAGTACGAGGTGTTTTTGCTGTGTTTTCCCATGATACTGAGAATGCAAATTGGACTATCGCCAGTGCAGAGAAATCTTTCTTAAAGCTGGGTGAGGACTGTCGGAGCTGCAGGCTTCTGCTGAGGGATGATAAAGCAGGTTGGGGGTGACGGGGTTGACCTTGTAGCCCAGAGGAAGGAGGGGGACCATCATTAGTGTGGCACCAGGAAGGTTGTACACTTGACCTGACAACCCTCATGTCCAGATAAGAGTGAGGGATGAGCTTCAGATCTTCCATCCTTTCCTCCTCCTCTGAAATCTTCGCCACCAGGTATTGAAACAGAACCAGAAACTGCAATAATGTTTCCCTGGCTCAGCCACACTTCTTCTTCATCTCTCTTCCCTCCCCTTCCCCGGCGACAGCACAGAGACTTGTTAGGAGACTGATGTCTGCCCCAGTTTAACTAATTAATCTTTCTCAACTCAGGAGCTTCTTTCCTGGAGCCTATCAGACCTCTGAGTGATCACACCTGGGTGTAGTGGCGGGGAAACATCCCTTTACATCAGGTGAATGGTGGATTTCTGATATCCTACAGTGGTAGAGATCATCTTCAGAGTTACCTGAGGAGAGATAAAGTTGTACATAATGTTGTCTTCAAACCATACGGATTAATTACATGATGAATTACAAATTAACATCATCTGTGATGGCTATGCTTAGTGGAAGTGATATTCTGGAAATACATTGGTTGGTGCATCTGGTGGCCTCGTGGTTAAGCTGCATACCATTTGATCACGGTTCATTTCCAGATGGCGGCCTTTTGTTGCATGTCTTTGCCCCCTGTTGTTTCCTGACACTTCTACTAGGCTCGGGACGATTTGCAAAATATAGCATGGTTATCCTGACCAAAGTAATTCACAATATTGTCCCGGTAAAGATCAAAATATGGAAAACATTGCTATTGGATTTTTGGTGGAGCATAGGTGAGTGACTGAGCTTTAGTGTGTACCTCAGATATCTCTTTATCTCTATGGTCTGAAACAACAGCATGTATTACTGCAGCCAATTTACTTAAGCCCATGTAAATCCTCTGATAACCTGAAGAAGGGTTAAATAAATACAATCCAAATAATAGTTTGAAGCCTTAAAACTCATTTTTTAGCGCTGTGACAGTTTTACTGCAACAATGAATAACCAGGGATACATGGGTATTTTCTTTTGAGGTATTGGTACATCATTTTTGACTTCGGCTTCATTTAGAACCTAAGAAAACTAATCAAATACTTCTGTCTCATCTGGGAACTGAAATAGAAACAAGAAAAGCTCCTTGTACTTTATGTTAAGCATCACAAGTAAAACTCTGGTAAACGTCACCTCCTCTGAGAGGATTGTCAGCTTTTTGTTGCATCACACGCTGGGTATTTCTCCTATTTTTTTTTTAATGATATCTGCTGCTTCGCTTCAGAGAAAGGATGCTTCTTGTGTTTCTGGCAGTAGAAACATTGAATGTGGACCAGTTTCAACATCCAATCCCCGAAAATCATACAGGATTTATAGGGAAATATCGCTATAATGCGCACAAATCTCTAACACATACAAAGTATCCGTCATCTCAACCATAATCTCCATTGTTTGTCACTATACCCAGATGTTGCAGTTAATTTGACAATGATATAGTGATGTTAATAAAGACTACCTTTTAAAACCTGACCTTTCGAACATGCATGTCGGTAACAAAGTATGTCTTGTTCATCGTAAATCCAGAATAGATAATGTTGCTTCTCTGTCTGGGTCAGGTAGGATTGCCTGTCTGCAGGACGTCAAAGCTTCATTAAGATCTGCTCCATGCTGATAGAAACCAGCTGTACTCCACCAAACTGTATTTTAGTCTATTGAGTGTTCATTTGTTTGGAGAGTCAGAGCAGGTTGGCTGGTGAGTGAGTTATATCCTGCGCCAATCTCATGAAAGTCCTGGGGAGGAGGAGGACGAGATACTCTTGATATGTTCTACATACCTCGGAAATGTAATGCCAAATAGCATCCCTGATGTTTTTCTATGACATGATATAGAGTGTAACATTAGTGTGGGAGCAGCAGTACAGTAGGACCCCAGACTTTCCCATAGCGTTTCATTTCTGTAACCCTCAGTTCATTGTAATGCAACTAAACTGAGAGTTGAGTAAAGGAAATGTAATCAGGAGAAGAACCAACTATGTCTACAACTTCCCAGATACTACTAAGCATTTATTATTTTCATCCAAGATTGTAATCAAGACAGAATTGATTTTAAGTCGTGATTAAAACACTTTAAGATTTGTTCCACATTGTCACTAAAGCACAGATAGTTGAATAGGATACTTACACATTTAAGATACCTTCAGCCACAACTATTGTATCTGTCATCTGTATAAATGTTACATGCATTTAGCAGCATGTTGTTTCCACCAAGATGCTGAAATAAACTCTTTGTGGTCTGGGGAACTGGAGCAGGAAAGCGGTGTAGTGGTTCGACCGTCAGGCCACAGGTTCAACCCATCAGCAGTCCCATTCTGACATATAACCCTTTGTTGGCTGTTTAAAAAAGAAAGTAATACAGATATGATAAGATGACGTTTTAGGAGGAGGCAGGAGTCACAGGAAATCCTGATTTTGCATGTCACAGTTCGGCTGATTTAAAGGAATTGAAAATGAGAACAAACATGGGCCCAGTATTGATCCCTGGAGCACTCCAGAAACGTGCTGCCAACAGTATTATCATAACAGAGCTGTTTCTGCTGTCTGATGAAGAGATTTTGGATTTCTGTGCATTGTTTTGTATTTTAAGAGACACTTGTGACACATCAGAAAGTCCCATGGAGTTAAAACACTTCCTTTAGGGACAGCGAAAGTGTTTCCATGTGCAGTGGTTTCCTGGTTTTGCGCCGGATTATGGGATATGTTGTTAATGTTTACCTCTGCCAAGGAAGATATTTTCAGCTTGGTTTATCTGTCAGCAGGATTACGGAAAAACTACTGGGCTTATTTTCAGCAAACTTGGTGGAATGATGTTGCATAAGCCAAGGAAAAAACCCATTGCATTTTCATCGTGCAGATCAGTTTCTGCAGCTGAACTTTTTTAAATAGATTCTGCGTATCAGTGGATGATTTGATAAAGGTAGACTGGCATATTGAGCTCAGTTTCATGTTGTTTTAATAATATCACACCTCAGTAGATTGATTTTGACCCTTACTTGACTTCCAAAGCCAATAAACAGCTAGCACATGCTGATGAAGGAGAAGTGAAACTGTTACTTTTGGCTCCCTATTCTCTGCTTTGATGTGAAATCACCAGAGGACCTTGGCCGATAGACTAAATATATACAGACATCTGCACCTCACTTCATTCGTGTT
Source organism: Trematomus bernacchii (assembly GCF_902827165.1). Taxonomy (NCBI): domain Eukaryota; kingdom Metazoa; phylum Chordata; class Actinopteri; order Perciformes; family Nototheniidae; genus Trematomus; species Trematomus bernacchii. Next base: position 7,012,534 of record NW_022987821.1, on the reverse strand, counting down.
TTATGTTCTTAGCAAACATGTTATTTTTTTCTTTTACCCGCAACTGTGGAGAGAGTCGTGGTAGGCTAATGAAAATCGTCTGTCGCTCTGTGATTGATGGCACCAACAGCCAATTGAATTCCTGCTACAGACACAATTGGTTCCCTGTAAACCAACGGTGGCACTGCTGCTTCTTCATTTCATTAACCGTAGCAGGGCTTCAATCCTTTTTATCCGTGACTTGTATTGAATGAAAGAGAGCCAGACAGGATAGCAATAGATCTGAAACCATGTGTGCAACAGTGCAAATAATTCCACTTTTCATCTAAAGGAAGGAGAAGAGAAGGGAGAAGGAAAAACAAAGCATGTGCCAGATGAATTAGTGAAGTATATATCATGGAAAATGACTTCTTTACAAAGCGAGGGTCATGTACCTGTGCTGGATTTAAGAAGCTTCTATGAGTTATCATGCTATCATTCCACGCTGTCAGTGCCTTATTATTTGGAGGATCAGTGACACTTGTATTATATTTCACTCCTAACTTCTTTCGGGAACCTTCCACTGCAGCCCACTCATAACTGGGGGAGTTTTAGGACTTCATACGTTTTCCCAGAGAAAAGCCACGAGACTTATTTAGCTGTAATCTTATCCTATGTCTTTATAGAAGCCAGATATGCGCAGTCAGCCTATGGGATATATAATATGAACTGTGGAAATGACAGAGTTGCATAAGTTACAGGGGAACCACTGAAGAGATGAGCTGGGCTCTTTATGATGGGGCAAAGTGGGAAAAAGAATCGTAAAGGACAGAAACTGCACTGAAAATGTTGAAAAACAAAACACTCTTCTTGCTAAATCCTTCAAGGTGTCTGCAGGGAGCTGGGCAGCATGCTTGTTTACCACTGATGTACCCAGAGTCACTTTATAGTCGCTCGTATTTTGGCGTATATGAAATATTGGGGCCACAGCGATCACGGCGAGACTCTAATGACGTATGAGTCTTCTGCAGCAGCGAGGCTACTTGTATACCTCGCGGCTGGATGGGTCAATTTAGATCACGTCGGAGTTTAAATTAATCAGGGAGCTGGGGGAGAGAGTTTCAATTAAGGAAACCTGGATTGAATTGTGCTTGTCTGTTCATGAACTTCATTAATATCATATCTGTCTTTACATGGACAGAAATATGACCTTTTTTCCAGCATGATGAAAGCACAAGCGCTGTTCTAAATTTCCGTTCTGAACGCATGCATCTGAGCAACATATAATGCGGCATCTTAAGCTAACCCGCGACAGGAATCCTAATTCATGCATGTTGTTTCGTACCAATGCATGAGAAGCGGTGCGTTAACTTATCCCAAATGCAGATGTCAGAGCAGGCTTTCTGCTTATCTGATCTGACACATAACATGGCAGATGTATCTGAGCAGTATATGGCACGAGACGGGAAATGAAAATGACTTTTTCATTTAAATACAATTGAAAAGGTATATCATGCATGTTTCATGTTTGGAGTAAAGAGGTCTTGTTTCCGGGAAATGAAGAGAAGATGCATTGTTGAAGATAAAATCTAGTTTGAGATGCAGAGGACATCCAAAAGTCAGGATCTATACCGGCTGGATGTGGCTTTGGTCAGCTATCAGAATAACTTTTAGAAGCGTCTGAACGTGCTGTCCTTGCAGCGTTTGGGGACCGATTGACGGAAATATGATGGTCTCTCAGCGGACTGTGGTTGAACCAAAGCTTAAGTGAGAAAAACATGTTTGTTGTGAGCATTTGGAGGATAGTGAGTGTGTGACGGCATGCGAGCTTGGCAGGCGTTCAGTGACAGTGTGCATGCAGCAGAGATGTTTCAAAGCAGTGAGGACAATGAAGAGTCATAACACTCACTGTAGGAACTGCAATTTGGCTTCAGGGCGTAAAAATGTTGGTCAAAAATTGTTTTAAAAAGGAATTTTTGGAAGATGTGAACAGATTCTTTGAAGAATGTTGTTTCTTCCAAGAATCCATTTTTTCGACATTTAAAAAATATTGTAAATCAAAGCTTCAAAAACATTTCCCACAATGCATCTTTCTTTAGAGTCTCCAATGTTGTGATTTCAATGGTTGAGTTATCAGAGAAACAAGCTGATCAAATGCCAAACGTCATTAAAGAAACACAGATTGTTCACGTGACAGTGCTTTATTCAGTGTTGTAGTCCGTTTGTTTGGGAAAAGAAAAGACCTCTGTGGATAATTCAGAACATCTAGAACGATAATAAAGTATTTCAACGTTTTGCAGAAAATGCCAGCAGCTAAATCCAACCACAGGACTTTCAGAGAGTTACTCTTCACTTGTTAGGAGTGGGCGTCACACGTGATCTCTGGTACTGGAAACTCTCCATTCAGTCCGTCCCACCGCCTCGTCTGATTGCTCTTGACCAGCATAACGTGGACTGAAACACATGTTCCTGATCACAAATCAAGGTCCATTGATAGCGACTTGATGAAGACACAAACAAAGTGTCTGAGCTGAAGAAGTGAGTGACGCTGGGACTGGGCGAGGCCGTCCCGCGGGTTTTCGGCTTGGCTCAGTAACATTCGTTCACTAAAGGAGTTAGATAGAAAGAGAGCTGATGAAGAGACGGGGAAATGAGAGCTGGTTAGACTTGAACTCTGGCTGAACTCCTCACTCCGTCGCAGCCTCGATGGGAAGAGGCGTTCGGGTACGACTCCGAGAGCCTGACATCAAACCGACAGCAAGACATGATATCTTATTTTCCTGAGCCGCACTGACACAAGTTCAGCTCTCTACTTAGTGTTTTCTCATGCCTGTAGCGAGAGAAGAAGTTGCAGCACAGAAGAAAACTCCCCCAGATGTCTTCACTTTTAATTCAAATAATTAGCAGATTGTTTTCATGACGGAGGATAAAGACGTTCCCCTTGTCACAACTCTTTGTTTTTGATTGAAATAAATCCTTGACCCACGAGTGCCTTCACATTACGCCGTAGAAACACGTTTGCATGTGCATGCAATTGTATCTGTCAATCTCTGAGTGAATATAAGACATGTGGACGCTTTACCCATATATGTGATTTAGTATGTGTGTGAGTGAGGGAGATAGTATTGCAGCTTCACGTCATATGCAGTTTAAGGAGATCAACTTGTTCAAAACATACATCACTCTTGAATTGCTGTAATGGCTGAGAGGTGCCTATTTCCTTTATCACAGGGCATCTGACAGCGACACATATTGGTGCTGGAGTTTTTTCTATTTGCTTCATTCTAATTTCCAAAGTGGGTGTAGAGCGGTATCGAATCGTCCTGATCCTGCGCCAACGTGTCACCTTTCTACAGCTGTGCTTCCTCGCTTCGCTGACAGCAGCTTCAACAATTAAAGCTGAACAAATAAATGGCTATCACATCGTGCAGGGAGGTGAAATTGGCCCACTTCAAGCATATCAATCAGAGCAGATGTGTGTTTAGATAATAGAAAGACCACAGCAGGCCACGTTTCTGTCAAGTGTTTCAGAGCTGGAGTGTTTTCTACAACAGCTGCTTCACTCTGGAGTGTTACAGAAGGAAGTAGATGATCAAAGAAGGCTTGGACTCCTTAGTTATTGATATTTTAACTTAACAGCAATACAGAAACAGACTTATGGCATTCACTGCCAAGCAAACATACCTTCATATGTTATTTGGAATACAATATTTGGATAAAACATCAATGGAAAACAGTAGATTGTCAGGATATATATCTGTGTGAGGCTTAGGAAATCACTCTATTTATATATCCGTTTTGAATACGATGCAGTGGTCGCTCTGCTTTTAATATCCTGGCTGTATTCGGCTATTCTGGCCAATGCTCAATAATCAGGACTGCTTTTCGGTGATATTGGATTTATTTACTATATCAATGTGATATTGAACGGCGTGTACTGAGACTGACTTGCAACATGCATTGTTATTTTATATTTGGTGGCAATGCGACCATTTTTAAATACAAGGCTGACATATTTTGATTTAATTAAGTTGATATAGAGAATGTTTTAGCAGACAGTGGCATATTTATATAGTAAACTAGTACAGAGCATATTTGGAGTCGCGTTTCTGGCAATCAGATGAATTTAAGTCGAATAGTCACTCTTCTTTAAACTCTGTTTTGGTCTCCACCCATTCTTTAGGGGAATATCTGGCACATTTGCGGCTAAATAATCCACTTTTACCCCCATGGTCAGCCACATACATTGTCTTTCTGTTTTTCCTGACACGGCTGCTTACATTGAACCAAACCAGTGAAGACAGTGAAGAAACAAAAGCGGCAAGACGCTAAACGCTACGAAGATCTAAGGGTGTCATTTGTCTCAGCGTTTGTCACCTCGAGCAGCCCAGTTTAAAAACATCCTTGCTGGGACATGCAGTTCTTACACATCTTGCCTCGGGCTATATACTGCTCTCCACTGTGGCCACAAAGTCTGTTTGCCATCCAGCTCAGATAGTAAGTAGAAACAGTTTAGGCCGCATCTTCCAGCGCTTTGCTTTTTACTGCCACAACGGCACATTCCAAGTGGAGTCTCGTCTGGGTAAGAATGTGCCTGACGCTGGCCAAAAACGAGAGAAATTAGCATAAGTGCCATGTTTGATCCATCAGATGGGAAATCAAATGGCTGCCGGTCCTCTTCCCATCCCACTTCTGGTCTTGTTTGTTGGAAGAAGTCGTGAAATCGCAGTGAGGGAGAAGGGGAGAGTCGGACTGTTTAAGTTCACATTTTCTCTCCAAGTAATTTGGAGCAGATTTTTCTGGGAATCAGTGAAAGGGCTTCGTTGTAATTCCCTTTCATGCTCATCTTCTATCTCTGAAGTCACCATGGGGCCTAAACAGCAGCATAAGGATGCCAGATGGATTAGAGGAGATGCTCTGCCTCTCTCCGTCTCTTTCTATCGCAACATGTTTTGTTTACGGGGATCCAGAAGGCAGATGACAGAAGACCACAATCACCCTGGCTCTTCCTCACTGTCACTCCTTCCTCCCCTCAAAGTAACTTACTCTGACATGCCTGGGCTTTTGTGTTGCTCCTGGAGCTTTCAGTGACTTGCTTGAGAAAGGATGACACGTAAAAATGGCCCAACTAATGGTTGCTTTTATTAGACTCCTTTTGGTCAATTTATGGAGTCTTGTGTTTTATGGTAAAATCTGTGCATCTGGGATTCTATGTTGTGGTTTAACTGCTCAGTGAATATCTAAGTAATTTCTGAATATAAGCAGTCAATGCTTGGATCCTGGGTGAGGTTTGTTACTTTTTAAGGACTGTCTTCATTATAGAAAGCGGCTGAAATGGAGGGAACATTTTCTATGAAGCGATGAAAAGTTGTTCTTGTTTTTGCATTTTGTCACGTAAGAAAAAACTATATTTAAGCTCATGGTTCCTCTCGAATAACCCGGGCTTATTACTGATGAGCTGTGTCTTGCTTCGGATTGCTCCACATGGTAAAACATCCTCCCTGAATGACAGCTGGAGGTAACATGTTAAGTGCTATCTTGGAAAAAGTCATCTGCCTGGGATCTGTTGGGCCGGTTACGAGGATCCTCATAAATATCTCTCACCAGCTCATCAGCTGCAGAGCTCCACTTTCCAGGCCTGAGCTGTGAGCGGTGATGGATGCAGTGTGGCGGCGAGGGCACTCTGATAATATCACACAGCGAGAGAGTGTGTCTCTGCTGTACTTTTATATCTTTAAAGGAACAATTAGACGTCTTCGGAACAACCTTTTTTCACTTTCTTGCAGTTTAATGAGAACATAGACATGCACATATCACCTGTTTGTTAGTTAAATATGAAGCTGAAACCAGGAGACAGTTAGCCTAGCTAGCATATTAAGGACTCAACGTCAGACTTCCCAAATAAATAATATATGCCTATGTTTGTTTTTGTACGTATCGAAAAAGCTGCTTTTATTAGTCGATCAAGAGAACATTATTTCCACTTTTTTGATTATTCGTAAGGGGATTATTTTGTACAAAAATGTCAGAAAATGCTGTTTTCAGTCTCTCATATTAACCTAAATATCTCTGGGTTTTGGACTGACATAACAAGATATTTGGAGACTATATATTTCAACAAAACTTGACATACAAAATGCAAAGGTATAAGTCGTTGAAGCCATAGTTCCAATGTTACATAAATATAATTATGACATGTTTGTTTTTAAGCTAAGCTAAGCTAACTGGGTTCATATTAGGCGTGGCTGTATGGATCGTCACATCTAATAGAAATCCAAAATGTTGAACGTTTGCTTGTCAGTTTTGAGCGTACGAGTGCATGAAGGTTTCGTAACTTGTGTTTTTTGCAAACATATTAAGTAATAGCTCTTCTTTACCAAGCATTTGATAAAATATCATATGGATCTAATTTACAAAACAGTTCAGTGAACCCAGCTCGTGAAAAATATGCATTTACAAATCATTGTTTGGCAGCAGTTTGATAACGGACTGGAGGGTTGCCAGTTTGAATCTGTGCAGGGTAATTCAGGACAGGGTATTAAATGAGACATGTAAAATAAGAAAAGTACTGACACAAAACCCTTGAGCAAGACCCAGTGTGTAAATCCAAAATAAATGTCCTCTAAGCTGACTTTCCTGTTTAAATGCAGGCTTACAAAACGCAGAATGTTAATATGACAACCTCTTCATGCTTATGCCAAAGTGTATTTGCTGCAGAGTCGTCTCCGTAGACAAAACGTGAAATCCTCGAGTCGCTTGCCATCCCTCTTGTCATGCTGCTTGTAAAAGAATTATTCGCTGCAGTTTCAGGCCAATGGCACTACAGCTGTTAGCAGCGAACGCTAAATGAGAGCATTGAGAGCTGTTGATGCTTGTCAGGCTTTGTGTTGGCCAAGGTCAAACGCTGGAGCGCTGTAGCAGATTAAATGGCTTGTAAACCCAAATTGTTTGTGTGGGAGGTAGTGCCAGGAAAAAGGCACCTGCAGAATGCACGGATGGAAATAAACAGCATGTCGGTGTCATACTCGTGCAAGGGAGATAAACACCAAATTATGAAATGGCAGTAGCTTTAAATAAAAGATTTTCCTGGGTAATCTCAGTGGAGGTTTTCCAGGGTTTTACCAGAGATGGCAAAAGTACACACATTACTCAAGTAGAAGTACACATACTCGTGTTTAAAAATACTCTGGTGAAAGTAGAAGTACTGACTAAACTTCTTTACTCAAGTGAAAGTAAAGAGGCTTTGAAATGTACTTCAGTAAAAAGTACCCATAACTAGCAGCTGTTTTAAAGAGTACCTGACCTCCCTTTATATTAATAGAACAATAATGTCATTGTTAGCTAATGAATGTTTCCATGCTGAACAACGGCAACATGACAACGTTTTCATTGGTCCCTCTTCTTTAGAGAAGACCAGGAAATGATGGATACACGGATCGTGTTCAAATCAATAGGCACGCAATGACTCTAAATAATAATGATCACGCCACCAAACACACATTCAAACTAAAGGAACCAGCCTGTTTGGAAAATGTGAGAAGTAGAAAGTACAGGTATTTGTGTTCAACATGTAAGAAGTAGAAAGTACAGGTATTTGAGTTCAACATGTAAGAAGTAGAAAGTACAGGTATTTGTGTTCAACATGTAAGAAGTAGAAAGTACAGGTATTTGTGTTCAACATGTGAGAAGTAGAAAGTACAGGTATTTGGGTTCAACATGTAAGAAGTAGAAAGTACAGGTATTTGGGTTCAACATGTAAGAAGTAGAAAGTACAGGTATTTGTGTTCAACATGTAAGAAGTAGAAAGTACAGGTATTTGAGTTCAACATGTAAGAAGTAGAAAGTACAGGTATTTGTGTTCAACATGTAAGAAGTAGAAAGTACAGGTATTTGGGTTCAACATGTAAGAAGTCAAAGTAAAAAGTCTTCAGAAAATAAGTAGTGGAGTAAAGTACTGATACCAGATAAATGTACTTAAGTACAGTAACAAAAATGTGTACTCCACTACTTTCTTTTACCTCGTCCAGCGGCACCTCACACCCCCCACTGCTCCTCCTCTCCAGGTGGTTTGACTTTGCAGCCACTTTTCCACTTGAGGACTTAATGCAGACACACACACACACAGCTGGAAAGCATTAGACTCTGGGCTCAGCCACCTCGGCCAAAAACATAACACCAGCTCAATCAGCTGGTGAGGGAGGCCTCCAGCGGACAGGAAGCTCACTGGAGAACAGCCAGTGTTTTATTATCATTGCTTCTGGAAACATATCCACTGTTTTAATCAAACATGGGAGTCATGCGACTTACAAATACTTGGATTTCTTTATTGTTATTAGGTGCATGCAGTTGGTCTTATTGTATGAGAATAGATATTTATATATAAGACAGAACTACGACCTGCCTTCTCTGATTTTCTATCTTTTTAAGAACTATAAGTAACATTTTAATTAAAGCTACTACAAAATAGCTTACTTTTTCTCCATTTTCTCAATGTCCTCTATTGTCTATTGGACCAGGTATACAAACATGTCATGTGATATTGAGTCAAAGTCCGTCAGTATTGACCACTCAGTCCCTGACGTGTGAGAGATCAAGGTCTGCAGATGGTCTTCAGGTCAGAGAGGGCAGAGCGGTGTCTCTCGCTGCCTTTCTGCTGCGTCACACACACACACACACACACACACACACACACACACACACCCACACCCACACACACACACACACACACACACACACACACACACACACACACACACACACACACACACACACACACACACACACACACTCCGGTTGACCTGGCCTTGGCATGTTGGCCGTCTATATAACATGTAGCACTCTTAGTTTGTTTACTTATTTATTCTGAGAGCGCAGACCTCCATCAAGGCCATTGTTGCCTTCACATGCTCCTTGTCCCAAACAAACATAACGACAACAGACCCGAAAAAATACCTCCTTGTGCCATACAGTATGTACAAATATTGACGTACAAAAAATGCACCCGAAACACGACCTCATTGGCCTATTAATAACTTTAAATTATATTTTGTAGCCTTTTTAAGAAACAAACATGTAGCTACGCATGTGGATATTTGATTATTAATTATTTGCATTAAGAGAACACAACTGCATTTCACATACATATTTGTATTACATTTTTCTCAGATCTTGTTGGATTATTTTGCCCGTTTTGGACTCATTAAACTAATCATGTCGACATTTGTTAATATTTATGAGTTACATGAAAATAGCTGGATTTTCATGATTGAAAACATTATATTATTATTTTGGAAGTTGTCTTTTTACAAGGATTTCTTTGTCCAGTTTGGACTCTGTAACAAACATACAAATAAACACGACCTCATTAATAATTTGTAATATATAGGAAACACACATGTAGCTAAGCATGTGGTTTATTTGTTATATTTCTATGCATCTTGTGAAAACAACTTTTAACTTGAATGTTTGACAGATAGACAGATTGGATTTTGTTAAATGTTGTTAGTCAAGTTTTGGGGGTGTCTTTCTGTTTGTTAGTTAAATATGGGGCTAAAACAAGGGGACAGTTAGCCTAGCTAGCAAAAGGACTCAACGTCAGACTTCCCAAAATAAATAATATACCTATCTTTGTTTGTGTAACAATGACAGCTGCTTTGATTAGTCGAAAAACATTTTCCCACTTTTTTGATTATACGTTAGGCAATTATTTTGTACAAACATGTCAGTTTTCAGTCTCTGTTTTGTATCATATTAAATGTAATATCTCTGGGTGTTGGACTGACATAACAAGATATTTGAAGATATCATCTGGGACTTTGAAGATATCTTGGATTTTTCCAGTTTTGGGGCTGTCTGTTTTAAGTCTTCTCCGAGGGTCTTCTTATTATTTACGAGTTAAATGAAAATAACTGGATTTTCATGATTGAAAACATTGAAAAATATGCTTTTTCATGTATAATTTGGAAGTTGTCTTAGATTTTTATAAGGATTTCTTAGCTAAGCATGTGGTTTGTTTGTTATATGTATATGCATCTTGTGAAAACAACTTGATTTTTAACTTGAATGTTTGACAGATAGTTTGGAAGTTTACTTGGATTTTGATAGATTTTTCTTGTCCATTTTTGGAGGTGTCTTTCTATTGAGCGTGAATCACACAGTCTGGGGTGTGTTTTGTGAGTCTAAGTCTTCTCCGAGGGTCTTCAGAGGTCTGTGAGGTCGCTGAAGGCTGCGTCGGGCTGAACAGAGAGACATCTGTCCGGGCCTGGAAGGATTTCACGCTTCTGGCCGTCCAGATGATTTAGGCCCTCCAGGACTACCTGCTGGGAGACCATCCCGACGGGTTAACCTGACACAGATGGATCCCCACACCACCACTGAACACACACATGCAGAAACACACACACACACACATGCAGAAACACACACATGTGAGGGTAAAGACAGATGCAAGTGTGGACATATAGGAGCAGAAACACTTACACATATATATATATAAAGCATGTGCACTGTATAAACAGGCCTTTAGGGACAACACACACACATCTCCCACACACACACACACATCTCCCACACACAGACAGACTGATGAATGTCGAACCACACAGCTAGCACACATGGACCACATTAAAACTCTCTCTTAATTGGTTTTAAAGGCAATTTAATGTCTGGTTTGCTTTAATTGTCAGATAGTCAATTGCAGTTAGATAATCGACATCCAATCAGCATTTCAATCATCATCATTCAATATCAATTAGCAGCCCTTTCTTTTAAATTAACCCTAATGGGAATCAGTAAAATTACCCTTTTTTTTTAATACAAATTAACGTATTTTCTGATGAGAAGCTCAATGCCAAATCTAAAGATAAATATGAAGCTGAATCCAGGAGATGGTTTGGTTAGCTTAGCATAAAGACTGGAAACAGATGGGAAAGCTAGCCTAGCGCTTTCCAGTAACTTCATCTGTGTGTCTGCAGCTTCATATTTAGCATACACACATGAGAGTGGTATCAATATTCACATGTATCTATTGACAAGTAGGCAGATCAAAATATATTATTCGTTAAAGTCTGGAAAATAATTGAGTTATACTTGAAATAAATATATCCCTAAATCAAGCTCCCAAAACACTGGATAATACATTTCCTGTAACCCATTAGCATCTTTAAATAGACAACCCTGAATATAACATAAACAATAGCAATAACAAACATTCAATAATCAATCACCATAACACAGATTATTAGTTTTATACAGTAATCATCATTAGCACAACAGTGTTATTGTATAGACGGATAAAACCCAATTTTGATTATTTTTATTTAATTAAATGAGCTTTTAGCCTTTTGTGCTTTAAAAAAAAATGATACCTTGCGTTATATAACTCAAATCAAATACGACCCATTGGAAACACATTTTAGATTTTATTTTATTTGAACCGCTTACCAAATTTGTCCACTGGGATTGACTTTCTGGTCCCAGTGGTCTCTCTTAATTCTGTAAAGCTGGGTGTAAACTCCTCTGTGTGGAGTGGCAGGGATCAGCCACATCTGGCCAGGACATCAGGAAACGCCTCTCTCTCTCCACACACACACACACACACACACACACACACACACACACACACACACACACACACACACACACACACACACACACACACACACACACACACACACACACACACACACACCACACACACACACACACACACACCACACACACACACACACACACACACACACACACACACACACACACACACACACAGAGATTAGGGCACACTGGTACTGAGCGTGAGGCTCTTGAACATCTGGCTTCCCAGACTTCAACTTTTCGGTGTTTTTAACCGACCGCCTCTCTTTTCATTTCTGGTTTTCTCTCGTCCACATGAAATTACGGACAAACGTACTGCTGTCTTCTTTAGACCGGCCCTTACTCCTACTTTCAAACCTATATTTAAAACCATCATAGGTTGCTTTGTTAATTAATACAATCCTGCTTGTTTTTTGTTATATTTCAGAGATCGTAGACAACTTTCTAATTAAATAATAACATGATTAAGACATTCTACTATTCTATGCAACTTAAAATGTGCCAATTGCAGATGATATCAATGATTTGCAATTTATCTATAAAGCATACTACTTTCTATCCCTTTATAGAAACATTAAACACTTTATAAACTATGCCTTATTAAAATACTATTACAGTATCTTCGAGATTCCAACGAGCAAAGCTGACAATAAACTCACATTTTCTTCACACTAATCAGCAGCTTTTGTTGTGTTTTCAGTTGAGCGTTTAAGAAACAATGCTCCCAACAAACCACAAAAGCAATCAACCACAATTACTCCCCTGCTTAACTCATCTGCCTAATCTCTCTCGGAGTCTGTGGGGTGTATTTGGGTTCCTTTGTGAAGCGAGCGAGCCAAATAAGCAGCGGAGTTGAGCTGTGTTTCCTCGGGGAGCTTCACCATCGGGGGTTTGTTGCTACACACATTAGTGGTTAATTATTATCAGCCCGCAGCCGTAATGAGCGCCGCATCGACCTGTGGCTATATGTGTAGCCGTAATATTACCTAATGGAAAAACAATCAGCAGGCGAAGGAGTTTGCACAGATAGCAGTCGATTCGGGAGGAAATAGGAATGTGTGTGTGTGTGTGTGTGTGTGTGTGGGTGGGTGGGTGGGTGTGTGGGTGTGGGTGGGTGGGTGTGTGGGTGTGGGTGGGGTGTGTGTGTGTAAAAGGGCCTTAGTGGGTATCTGTTCTCTGCATTTTGTTGAAGAAATACACTCTTTTTTAACCTTGAAATATGTTCACTATATGCAAAATTGGTAAATTAGGACACCAGTGAATTATTTTTAAAAAGATTATCAAGAAAATAATCAACATTTTCATTGAATTCTGCATTTACACTCTCGCAGGAAAACAAATACAGTATTTTTTGCTTTTCTGTAAATATTCTGACCGTGTTAAATCAGCACCTTTGTAATCATTCCTTTATTGAGTAAAACAATCTTAAAACAAAACTTGTTACCTGCTGATTCTGAGAAATATTTAAAAAATAAGTCAATTAAATTGCATCACAGGTATTTCAAATCAATTGAAGTGGATATTTGACCTCCTTAACCCACTTCTCTTCGATAACAAGGCGGGCCTTCTTGCCTCCTTTCCACATATCTGTGACTCATTTCAGTGAAAAGTCGGTGAAACTCCAAAGCAGACGAAATGTGGCCTGACTCAACACTGTAATGAAAAACTGTGGCTGTTCACATCTGTCTTCAGATAAAGCCCTAACCAAGAAAAGATCTCTTTCAGAAAAAGAAAACAAATGCAGAATGTGGCTTCAAATGTAGCATGTTATTTATATTTAACGTTTTTCCACCATGAAGACATTTGGCCGACTGATTGTAAACGTGACAGTGATCAATTGCAGATCATTTACCCATCAACACCCGCTGAAGCATTTATGTTCAATATCACGACCAAAGAAGGTAACCTCAAGTCTATAGAAGTCTACGAGAAAATGACTCTAATTCTTGATTTGTTATTTTAATCGTTTATTTGGCAGGGACAATGCACAGCAATGAACACTTCAAACATTCAAATGTGTCGAGCGTAACAGTGCTAGATTTAGCTTTGAGCTAATTTCCATCCGCAGTCCTTCACATAAAACATCAGTAAACATTTTCATGACGAGTTTATAGTCTCATCTCTTGCTCAATACAGCAATTTTTTAAATATTGTAAAATATACAATAAGGCATGGTTTGATTTAGGGTTGGGATACCTTGTGATTGACAGGTCGTTCGTTACCTTGGTGTTTTACGTTGCCTAATAATGTCTATTTTATTTTAGCGTTCAACATTTGTAGTTTGGTTTGAAGTCTTCATGCTGCTGATCTTAGGTCTTGGAGCGAGTCTGTATATAGCCGTTACCTTTTTTGTTGGTAGTAATCTTGCTCATGTTTCCATCAGTTCTGTTGCAGTTCAATAAGCTGTGTTTTGTTGAGGTCTCACTGTACCTTGTCCCATTTTTGTTTCTTAAAATACCCACTTATTTTAAAATGTAAAACCCTGCAGTACATCTCGTGTCTTCATACTGAATCCCTAGAAACTGATTTGACTCAACTCTGCTAAGCTTTTGTGTAAAGTACATTCACGTTTTGCTTTACTATAAATTATTGATGCCACGTTATGCTTCTAATCTACTACATTTCTGAGATAAATTAAACACTTTTTACTTCACGAAATGTATTCCACAGCTCCATTTACATTTCAGAATGACATTTTAAAAAGCTAATATTGGAGAAGAGCACAGAAAATGTGTGCAGAAAGTTTCTCTACGCTAACCATGAATGTCTTCTTGTTATTGGAGTGTTTTAAATACTTTTCCTTGTGTCAAAGATCTAAACTACTTGCTCGATTATAAAACACAAACCCCCAACGACATGCTTACCGGTATCACATGTCCTTCTTTGGCGCACTCTTCTCCGCTTTTTTTGAGTTAAACTTATAGAAAAGCTATTCTTACACACAGCAGGACAGAGCAGCGTCACAATGCTGAGGTCTGTATTTGGGAATGTCTGTGGATATTGGAGAAACACACACACACACACACACACACACACACACACACACACACACACACACACACACACACACACACACACACACACACACACACACAAACAGAAAATGGTTGGCATATTTGGAGCGCTGACGTTTAAATCTGTCTATGATGGTTCTTCACCACACAGTTGTCTTAACACTCGGGCAAAGTTCCTCCGCTGGCTCTGCTGTGAAGAAGCCTCTGAGTATTGGTGTCATTCCTTACTCAAACATCTTACACGGCAGCAATTTAAACAATCGATTCCTAGCATAAACTGTCAAATAACTCGTGTCTCTCTTGTGACGTTTGATGTCATACGAAAAAAAGAACATGGGGGATTGAGTGGATCTTTTGGGCGCTAGTTTGTCGCTAAAATCACTTTTTTAAAATAATTTTCTTTTGAGTTGAGTCTCATTGCGTGTGGTTTCTAGCAGCGCTGCAGTAGGTCATCCTCACACAGACACATATCTGATCCCAGACCAGCTGTTGGAGTCGACTCCACTTCTGTCGACAAACATCTGCGGTTCTTCTCCACAGTCTGACGGGAAGTACAGGACTTCAGCTCCCTTATGCTCCTCTCTTCGCTCCCTTTTCTCCGTTTTAATCCGGCTTCTCTCTCGTGTTTGTTTTTGCCTTTTCTCGCCCATCTGCTCCCGATGATTTTCTGGAACACTGAGTTCAATGCACAGAAGCAGGCGGAGGGCGAGAGGAAACTTAGCTGAGGTTTAACTTCAGTTTAGAAGTGTTTTTAGTGATGCATAGCTTATTGGACATTGTGTTCACGGGGACGTCATTCACATAAACATGTCTTCCTCGTTTGAACCCTGACCCGTGATTGGTCACAGCCCGATGTGCAGGTGTTCAGCCGCGCACCTGTTAGCAAAGACACGCAGCAAACAACACGTGGAAAAAAACGTTTCAGACAAAAACACAGAGGAGTGATTGTGTCTGGATGAACGTGTCAGTCATGATTCACGACCACAGCAAAGACACTGTCATTTAGCCGAGTGTTTACTGTAAGCAGCGGTCGAGATTACATGACGTTTTATGGTGTCAGACTTCGGGTTTAAAGGCTATTTTTAGATAAGTAGCCAAAGCACGACTGCAACTTTTGGGATTTTGCACAGAGCACCAAAATACATTTGTTTTTGTATTCAACAAAATCTGATAAGGACACTTTTTTTGTCTTGAATCGGACACCTTAGAAAAATGATTGTATTTTAATTCATGCTCTAACGATAATCTCTGATAAACTCAGTATTGGACAATAATAATAACTACATGTACTCAAGTACCTGCTACTTTACACGTGTTCTCTACTATAATTCAGAGGCAAATATTGTGCTATTGTTATAAAAACAAATGCAAAATTAGAACGGCAAAAGAGTTTGGTTGCGTAGATAATGAACACACACACACGTACATGACAGCAAAACAGGATGATGAAGATGAAACACATGTGCACTGAGACACACACACACACACACACACACACACACACACACACACACACACACACACACACACACACACACACACACACACACACACAGAGTTATGCTTTAGATGGTATGTAACAGACCACACATTGAGCCGGCTGTGGGTTAAAACAGTTATTCACGGTCTCGCATTCTGCTGCCCAGATCCAGAGATGATTCGCCCTAGTAACCCCGACTTCTGGCCTGTGTGTGTGTGTGTGTGTGTGTGATATATAGTGTGCATGTATGCGTGTGAACACGTCTCTAGGAGTGCATGTTTAAAACAACTTGAAATGTGCTCCTGGTGTGAGCGTAATGCCGAATTGTCCACTTAGTTGCTCTAAACTGCAGCAAATTGAATTCATAGGTCCAGCAGCCAGCACACTGAATATGGGAAGCTTTACTGTCTTTTGTCAAGCGAGGCTTCATAAATAACTTAGACTTCCTCCTCTGGATGTCTGCCAGTGGCTCTTCTCTGTAAACCTCACAAGCTCCACAGCAGCACAGTGGACCGCTGGAGGAGGTCACAGCCATATTTGAGATAATGTGTCTGTGAGGAACAGCTAAAGTGTTCGGCCACACTCATGCAAACATGTGTGTGTGAGTAATATATGTGTGTGTGAGTAATATATGTGTGTGTGAGTAATATATGTGTACATTTGGGGGTTTACTTCCATGTATTGATACCTTTTTAAAGAGTTCAACTTACCTGCTTTCATTCAACGTCACATGTACAATAACTTATGTATTGAAATGTTTGTACTGCCTTGCCCGTATTGTTCTTGTATTTGTATTTATATGGTAATGTTGTATTGTTTTGTAAGCGTACTGTTCTATGTATCATAGGTCCAATTTGTTGTCACTTTATATAGTATATATTACAAGTTTTTAGCTCGTATTAAATGATACTTATACTGTCTGTTATGTGTGAGTGCACCATTGGGCATGCCTGTCATTTCGCTGTACTGTAGTGACAATAAAGGAATCTAATCTAATGCTTTATAGACACAAACACACACCGTAAACTCATGCAAACAGTTCACAGGTTACAGAAACACACACAAGTGCCGCCCCACATCCATCACCCTCGAACAGTGATATTTCGAGGAGTCTTCCCATGTGCCGGGTGGCCGCAGAGGGCCCCACGCATGGATGACATCAGCGCTCACCCTGGAGGAGGCCATGACAGCCGTATGTAAATTGAATATGACTAATCGCTCCCCCGCATCACCTCCGAGCCGCCGCGATGAAAGACGGAGAAGAAGAAACGCCGGCTTTTGAAGTGTGAGGAGAGGGTGAGGAGGGGAGGACAGACAGCCATTGTTTGGTTTTTTAAAGTCTTTTACATATAAAACACACTTGTTAGATGTTAATGCTAGTGGGCTGCCTTCAACGAGACAATAATACCTGAAGTTCAATTCTCAATCGCTGACCATCTTCTTCTCCCAGTGATGGTTTCTTAAAGTTAAGAAAGATGAAGTGCTTCCACATGTGGGAGGCATGAAGAAGAGGCAGAGGTGTACTGACCACCCAGGTGTCCTCGCCTTTGTTCTCAAAGCGTGTGTGTGTGTGTTTGGGCACCATTTGCCACGATAACACGTACAAAATATTCGTTTGTTATCCTGAAAAAGACAGTATTCCTACGTAACTGTGTACACATTTTAACTATAATATCCCTGTTTACATGCAGGCCTTCGGAATAGGTTTTTTTAAACGTTTTCCACCGTGATGGAACACAGCTTTCCTCTTTGAATGCCTTCAACCTTCTTCCTGGAAAGGTTAGAGTTGTGATATTTGCACAAATCCAAAAATCTATTGATATTCAAGTCTTCGGAAAAGTCGGTTTCTCCTTCCTACCAAAAAGGAAAAGCGTTTCTTTTTGGCATGCTTCTTCAGCGCAGCCTGTCACCTAGTTCTGTGCATTGTACCGAGCTGACACTAATCTGCATGTGTATATAAACCCAAATGATGCTCCTCAAAGCAAAATAATATCTGCTTATACCCCCCGTGTCTTTATCACAAAAAAAGGCCTAATTCTGAATAACCTGTGCTGTGAATTTGGTTCCTTCTATATTCAAATCACTAGGAATATTAGTGTGCATGTAAACATAGTCTCTGTATGTTATTTAAAGTCATGCATGTCTTTTGTTTCCCCTCTTCTCTAAGACTCATTCCCAATTCTCACGAAAATACATTGAAAGTTTGAAAGATCTCGCGTGTTGTTTTGCAATCAAACCTCAGATTAATGAGCTGCATGTGATGACTTCTTCTGACACAGACGAGTCACATTAAGAAGCTCTCGCCGGCAGCTTGAGTCGCAGTGTTGTCTCTACATAGCTGTGGCTGGAGATGCTCTGTCATTTCCCGCAGTCGCTTTTTAATTAGAGCAGAATAACTGTCCTCAACTGCGCCGCCTCCTCAGTAGCACGCTACATGTTAGAAAATAACATCCTTGAGAGTGATTGAGGGTCGCAAAAACATCCAATTTATAGATTTAACATTTGATTTGTGCGACTCCACTATTGTATTTCTTACACACGGACTACAAACACTGTCTTCATGCGAAACTGCAAACTAAAAAAAGCTATTTTTAGGTCAATTTCACACAAACAAAAATATTTAGAGAGTTCCCCTTCTCTTTTGGCCTGGGGAAGTCAGTTTGCATTACATACAGTGTGACAGTGGTACCCCCCACCTCCCTCTTAACCTCCCCCCTCTCAAATCACCCCCTGTCGGGCAGAGTAAACAAGTGGCGCTGTGTATATCCTCCATGTAATCTGGATTTAGCTCGGTGAGATCACGGCTGTTGGAGCAGAGGCCCCCTGGACGCTCAGCTGCATTGTGGGAGGTTCCCTTTCAATGCCACCTTTGTGTGTGTGTGTGTGTGTGTGTGTGTGTGTGTGTGTGTGTGTGTGTGTGTGTGTGTGTGTGTGTGTGTGTGTGTGTGTGTGTGTGGTGTGTGTGTGTGTGTGTGTGTGTGTGTGGTGTGTGTGTGTGTGTGTGTGTGTGTGTGTGTGTGTGTGTGTGTGTGTGTGTGTGTGTGTGTGTGTGTGTGTGTGTGTGTGTGTGTGTGTGTGTGTGTGTGTGTGTGTGTGTGTGTGTGTGTCCAGTTGACAGCCCACAATAAGTCATGAGTAAACTTCCCCATGGTGAGAACCGATCTATATTTGTACTCCTGGAAACAGTCGGGGTGAAATGGTTTGAAAACCGTTCTGCTGCTGATTTCTCCGACATGCTGTCCTCACACACTCCAAATGTTGTCCCAAAAATATGCAAATAAAACCATTACAGTCATTTTCACTATCGTTAATCTGCAGATTATTTTCCAGATTAGTTATAAATTGTTCTCGGTCAATGAACATATCAGAAAATAATGACAATTGTCCAATGTGATGTCTTTAAATGTCTTGTTTTGTCACTCTTAACCCAAAGATATTCACCTTAATTTGATGTAAAAAATATATAAAAGCAAAAAACAACATATTTAATACGTCCCCTTTATCCCCAACGTATACCTCTAGTTTATACCTTTCATAGATTTAACCCACTGTAAATTTCACACGCATTATGCAGTCCCAAATTCAAAATACAGTATTTGCATATTTGGTCACATTTCGAAATTACGACTGGAAATGACCTTAAGGCTTTGTTTGTTTTTTTACCATAATAGAGATTATTGTGCCGTAAAATGTATAATTTCTGTGAAAACAGCATGTGGATGTGGTTTGACCTTCAACCTTTTGAACTAGAGATCTATATATCGTGTTAAAATAGCAAATAAAACCCAAAAAAGTTCAATATTTTATAAAAATAAACTACTATTTATTTTTAAATGCTGCTTGTCTTCATAGTGAAAGCCAGATAGTTGTTTAAAATGAACTATGGTATTTTTCTTTGTTCAAGCTAACAGGTGCTAACAGGCTAATTGTGTTAGCAGGTGTTGAGCTTGCTTGTTTAAGAGGAGAGGCTCGTGATTGGCTGAGAGGACGGGGAACACTAATGCAATATAACGTGACTATAAGATGAAAAAATGTGATGAATAATGGCAAGAAAAATAAGTTGAACTCTGACTGAAGTGCGGTGACACACGTCATTGAAACACAAATACAAACGTCTCACATGCTGCATAACGTCCTTTTTTAGATGTTAGTCAATGTCGAAAATAAATAAGAGCAGGTATTATTCCTGCAGCTCACAAATGTATACGCATGTTGTTAAAATCCAAAGAGATGGGACCATAGCATCTACAGTAACTCAGGAGGAGAGTTAAAGACTTGAAGGACCTCTCTCTCTTTGTCTCCCCCCCCCCCCTCTCTCTCTCCTCTCTTTATGGAGGCAGCAGCTGAGAAGCCATTGCTCGTCACAGCGTAGTGATCTAAGAAGCTCTTTTTAGATGTTCTCTGTGTGGAAGCACCGGGCCCTTTTACTGCCTTTTTGCACACGCTTGTATGTGTGTGTGCATGAGTGCATTTCATTGTATGTTAAGTCTCTGTAGCTATGATTTGTTTTTCCCGTAAAACCTTTTGTCGGTGTGGACGGTTATTTGGACGGGGAATTGTTAGTCGACACACTTTGTATGAAAAACCACTATTTTAAATCTTGTGTTTACCAGAACAAGTGTTCATTATCATTAGCTGTACGTGGACAGCGCTCATAGTTTCCATCACAAAATAACCCCCCCCCTCTTCTTTGTTTGAATGACAGGTGAGGGAAAAACTCACTTTTTACTGAGGATTATATTCAAGGTCACAATGGCCAATAGATTTATTCAACAAAGAAAGCAGATGTTTTTTCTTAAGTAGCCTGAAAGTAGGAAGTATAGTAAATAATACACTCAATATTGACAGTTTTCTACAAGTGCTTTATCTTAAGCAATATTATTCTTTAACATCCTTTGTACTTATAGCGTCTCATTCTACTAACAGACCCTTTTATAAGTGTCAGATTATTTTTGCATATTGTATTTAAGATTTTACAACTGGTGCTGGTTGAGGTGGAACTACTTTCTGTAACGTTGTGTAGTGTAACCTGTTATAATGTGTGTGTGTGTGTGTGTGTGTGTGTGTGTGTGTGTGTGTGTGTGTGTGTGTGTGTGTGTGTGTGTGTGTGTGTGTGTGTGTGTGTGTGTGTGTGTGTGGTGTGTGTGTGTGTGTGTGTGTGTGTGTGTGTGTGTGTGTGTGTGTGTTGTGTGTGTGTGTGTGTGTGTGTGTGTGTGTGTGTGTGTGTGTGTGTGTGTGTGTGTGTGTGTGTGCGTGCTCTCTCTCACTTCTCTGCTCAGTCTCTGCTGCAGTTTGAGGATATTATATAACGTTGTTCTCGGTTGAAGCTGATCACTCTGGGTTTTGTGTGCGTGTGTGCTACCTGCTCTGAATCCAACTGTCTCGTCTTCAAGCGGCTGAGATTTCCAGTGTGTATTCTCCTTTTATTGCTTTCATTTGCATATAAATTAAATCCATATTGTGCCTGCGAGGCAGACTATGCTAACTATGCAAACGATCCCTGGCTTTTCTTTGTTTTACAGATAAACCCTCGGCTTCCTAAATGACAAGGTGGGAGGGGGAGAGAGAAATCCTATCGCTGTTTCATAATTGTATGAATTTTAAATACATTGTCACAGGATCCTCTTCCGCATTCGCAGCAGGGAATGAATATATCATTATAATAGTGGAGCTGCAGGGTTAGCTGACCGTGAAGAGCTGCACCTCTGTTCACACATGCAGGCCAGATGGCCTCAGAGAAACACATTAGGCCTGTGTGTGTTTTATAAACATTATATCAGCCTCTTATTTAATTCATGGGGACAAAATGTGCTCTGGAATGACTTTTCATGTCTCTTTAATGTGTGAAAAGGACGGTTTGTGTTGCAAATTATAAACCAGACTATTGTTTCCTGCTGCGTAATGTAACATACGATGCAAAAAGATCATGTTTACATTAAATTAGATCTTGAAATCAAGTCCTATGAATATTCATTCACGCATTTTAGTGACGTTAAGTTATTCCTAATATTGCTGATGCCCCCCAGGACCCCTGGAGGTTCCCTCTTCTGCAGAGATGCTGCAGGGCTGACTTTATGAAGCTCCATAGGAACAACATAACCCTTTAGAGATCTGCTGGTTCTCTTAACATAATAACCAACAATAATATGAGTTAAATTATGTTGCTTTGACTGGTTTTCAAGCTTTTATCCTCACGTTTAATTCCATTTATTCGTTAAGTGTTGCCTGCTACAGCAGTCTTTATAAATTGGCTTATTAAATATATAAATCTGATTGTTTCATTCAAAGATGAAACGTTAATTCAATCTGAAATAACCTGCCTATATACACTAACAGCGAGTCCCTGGTCGTCTTTATTGAAATCAATTATTATCACGCTATGCTTTGCTTATTAAATCTGTGCTCTATAGGCTGAACACAAACGCAGCGCCGCTTGAAATAATTAAAAATCGTGAGACGCGGAAGGCCGTGAACTGCAGAGGCTTGTTAGCTCTTAATTAAATAATCTGAGATCAGTTGTATATAAAAGGCTTTAAGCGACGACGCAACAAACACAAATCATCAGAGTCACAAACTCGCTCCTGAAGCCATTCACTTATTCATTAAATCAACATTAAATGCAAGGTGGGATCTCTCTTGTGGCGTGTGGGGGGAAAATAATATGCATTGTACTATAATGGAAAACAACTCGGCACATATGATATATCTTGATGTGAATCCTGACGTCACAGGCCGTTTTAAACTCGATAATTGGGGGGACGATAGCACCCAAAAGTGTAAATATTGGTCAGTTAAAGTGACAGCAAATGATACTTATAGCGTAAATGATAAAAACAAGAAAGAAATTAATTAAAGAATAATAAAAACAGGGGAATGAATGTGCCTATAATCATGGCTCTTTGAGTTTTGCTACTAAAATAAATGCTTTGTTAAACATATTTTCATGAAAGCAGTAATTATCCAGTGTTGCCTCATTTAGTTTACATCAGATTGAGATGTACGCCACAACTTATCGAGAATATGGGAAGTAAAATGTTTTTTGTACACCTCTATAATGTGACCACCTCCCCTTAATTGAAACAAATAAAGATCCCCCTCCTCATGCTGAAATAAGCAACAACCGCTTTGTAGTTCAAAAAACGTTCACATTATCATATGTAGAGACCCTCAACTTTGTCTACTATTGCTGACCTTAGACACACACACACACACACACACGCACACACACGTGCACACACACACACACACACTCTCAATGTCACAGAGTTCACACACAGGCTATATTGAACCTGAACCTCAGGTCACTTGAGGCCGAGTTTCTCCATAAAGCTGAAACACACTGACATTACTGTATGTAATGAATTTAAACTGTGTGTGTGTGTGTGTGTGTGTGTGTGTGTGTGTGTGTGTGTGTGTGTGTGTGTGTGTGTGTGTGTGTGTGTGTGTGTGTGTGTGTGGAATTGTTAGGAATTCAATTTAAAGGCATGGTTATTGGCAAAGAAATGAACAGCTGTCGTTCAAAATTGTTCCTAATTTATTTAAATGTACCCATTGACAAATTACCAGTCTGCCCTTTACGTTGAATTGTATATTTTTTCGCTTTTTTGCTGTGGAAACGAATGCAAGAAATAAAAATGTAGTCCCAATCTACCGTTCTTTTTCTTTATTTCAGACTACATGTGAACATATTAAAATCTTTGGCTTGTTTTGAGTGCGGACTGGTGTGTTGAAGGGGAATGTGGCACAATAACCTAAAGATCCAACGACATGAACAAACGACCCGGATGATGAGAGGTGAAATAATTAAATATACTGTATACAACATGATAACGTGTGTGGCTATATAAACTTTAATAACGATTTATATAATTATGTCCATATACTGTTACCATAAACAGATTTTTTTTTTTTTTTTAAATAGCGTCTCCTCCACTGTTTCATTATCTCCAAAAGAGTCAAATGGGGGGGGGGGGGAAATGTCTCGTCACTCGCTCTCCTCCCGCTCCTCCTGCACGGTGGTGGTCGAATGGTTGTAAAGTCCTTGGGCCATGAGCTGCAGAGCCAAGCCGTTCTTGTACCCCGTGGCCTTTTTAATCTTGGCCCTCTTATTCTGGAACCAGATTTTGATTTGGGACTCGTTGAGGTTGAGTTCCTGCGCCAGCGCCTGCCTCCGCTGCTCCGTGATGTACCGGTTGGTCTGAAACTCGGTTTTCAGTCTCTGCAGCTGCTCGGCCGTGAACGCCGTGCGAGGCCGCTTGTCCTCCTTCGGGCTGCTCTTCTTCTTTTTCAGTTTCCGTGTCCTCGGGCCTGATGTGGAAACAACAATGGGAATAACAATTTATTCTACTGGCTGGTGCACACCTATTCATCTGATTGGATGTCACACATTTAGCCTGTATTACAAGGAGAAGCAGTATTTTAATTCACTACACTGAAGAAACTGGAACATTGAATTTAATTAATTGTAGTATGTCAACTATCTATCTATCTATCTATCCATCTATCTATCTATCTATCTATCTATCTATAACTAGTTAGGTTGGTTGAAAGCAATAATATTAACTTTAAATAAACAAATACTAGGTTTAGCTTAATATAATGACCTTACATAATACAGTTATGTGAAATCTGTTGACATAATACATTTAATTCAGGTACATTTTCTGTTTTTTCAGTGTATACAGCATTTAATTTGACGTATATATTTCACTTTTTCTGCATTAATTGCACACTAAAGTCTTGCACCATTCTCTTGCACTTTTGTATTTCTACTCTCTTTTCTCCTCGCACTATTTTCTTTTAGTTTGATGTCAAATATACATCATGTTGCATGTTGGGGATCCTGGGACTGTCATTACATATCTACACTGTAGCTGTGCATATGACAATTAAGCCTTTGGATCTTTACCATCAACACGTCTGCTTATCAACCAGTTTTAGACCAATTGTACTGCAGTTATTAAATAAGAAGTGCACATTTAATGCTGGACAAGCGAGACAAAGCGAGTGTTTTAAGATTTAAACTTTTTTAGTTCAGTATAAAGTCATAGCGCAAAAGAAAAAAGAAAATACCATTATTTTTGTTTTAAATGCTGTATAAATACATTATTTATGCAGCCAAATTTAGTTTTTATTTGTATTTCTTTATATTTTATAGTAGAATAATTTGTTTCGGTAACTTCAATTTATTTAATGACATTACTGAAGAAAAAAAACCCATCCCTGTTATCTTAGGCCCAGGTTTAGAGACAGTATTGGCTGCAACATTTTCACAAAATGCATTATCATAGATGTGTTATTTTGGAGGGGGGGCCACAGGGGGGTCCAAGTGTTACAGAGGGCACTGCCCCCTTGTTGCCCCCCCATAGAAACGCCCATGCTGCTTATATCGACTTAGCGTCTGCTGATGAGCGATGATCGTCTTATTATCTGCTCACTATCATCAAATGTAGGTCACAGTGTCCTGCATGCTCTCTAGTTTCGATACAATCTTTATTTTACAGCCATTTGATGACTCCTCACAACGATGTGCAGTTAGTATTTAATTTGGCATCGTCCTAACAAAAAGATTTAAGCTAATTATAAACGCATTTAACGTGAAAACACACCGATAATTTAACGACATGTCATGGTAGGGATATTAACACAGTATCTTTTTAAAAGCGTGAAATCAAACCTTTAATAGGACTAATTAAATACGATAAACACACTCGTATGGCTCCGAACTAACAGTGCAACAGTTATCCTATTTAATTATTAATGTTAAAATAGCTTTATTATAATGTATTGTCTTTTTCCTCCGTCATGCACACCGGTTGAGGTCTCATTGAAATTGTAAAGCGTAATTTAACCCGAGTAGGCCTCTTTAGGTTAAGTGTGTGTTCTTGACTATAATGTGGTTTATGGTCATTAATAAACGAGAATAACAAGGCCTTCATATATTCCACTACAATGGAGTAATGTCGAAATTAATACGAGATCAGCACATTTCTTTTAGGGTTATTGGGTTCGTTGTGGAGATAAATAATCCAACCAACTTCAGGAAAAAGATCGCATGAAAGACACGTTTCTCTAAAAGTTGGATTAAAATGTGTTTCGCGTTTCTGTTGTTTTAGATATTTTGTGTGGTCTGATTCAGCCTGACTTTCCTCTCCAAAACAACAGAAACGATTTGTCCTGCTGCTCCAAATCAGCTCTGCTTTCTGGGCAAAAACTCCCTCTTTCCATTAATGCTATCCATCCTGCAGGATCAGGGTTCTTCACCACAGCGATGTGCTGCTGCACGGAGGAAAGCTGAAGGAGCACTAATGTGACGGTAGCGATGCACACGAGGATGTGCGCAAAGTAATAACATATAGAGCTGTAATGTAGCTCTCTATAACGGGATTTAAATACCTGCAGTGAATGCATTTTGCTGACTGGTATAAGGTGGTTATTTAATTGAATGCAAGAGCCACTACACACGTCAAGGAAAGCATAACAAATATTCGCTGCGATCGCTTAATGCTAAATAGAAAATGAGGAAACGTAAGGACCTTTGACCTTCATCCCTCACTTTAATAGCCTATACAAATCTCATTAAAATATGATCACCATCACAAGCTGGGTAATATTAAAATGTCAAAAAAAAAGTAGTTTAAAGAACATGATTCGTAATAAACGACGAAGTTATTAGATTTTAAAAATAACGATCGTTCTGTTCTTTTAGCGTCAATGGTTATTATTTATCAACACTTCCTTCAGATTTAAATTACAAACATCCTTTCTACCTCTCGTTAAATAGTCTACATGTACAAACATGTCCCGTTTTATCGTCACACACTTTAAAACGAATGCATTTCAATTGAAATTGCCTGAAGACGTTGAACGCATGATCTCAACCGATTTCTGCTTTGGTTACGAGATGCATCAATGTTATAAAAGCCCAATTGTTTTTTTGGTACACATTCACTGCTTTCTTTCTAAAATATAGCAAAACAATGGCAGATATTGTGACCAACTCCACTAGAACATAATATATTTAGTGTTAAAACCCCCGTAAAGCCGGAACAGTGCATCTTCGTAAACACTACATTTGATAATAAGCTGTCTGTGATCTCAAAATCAAATCTCTACAATAAAATGTCTCTTGTATTTCGGAATAGATATTGTAGACTGGTGCCGTAACGTTGGTTTGTAGCCTTTTAAAAGTGTTAGCAATACAATATGTGTGTCTAATATTACCGTAAATGACTGATAAATAATAACAGGTGCTGTTTTTGACATGTTGTTCTTTTCGTCTGCAAAACTCACATTTTAATTCATGAAATAAACAAACGGAGTTGTACCCTGCTGCAGGTTTACTTAAATCCTCCACAAGAGTTACTTTACATTAATGTGCGGACCAAGAGGGAGGTCATCGTTGTTATTGTTTGCATCAAACAAATGTGCACGAGCCATAGATGCTTATTATAACATGCATTACAATCACATTGCATTGGAAATCAGCCCATTTTTCGAGCTTGGTTATTTTACAGGCAGTTTATAAATAGCATGTAACAAATATGAGACATTATCCCAATACTTTAATATTTCTGTGCGTAAACACGTCTCTGTGTGCACGTTGAGTGTGTGTGTTCTGATTGGGTGAGTTAAAGCCACGCTAAGAAGCAATATACACAACAAATACCTATTTTAATATCAATCAAAGTTAAACATCATTGTGGAGGAAGCCGAAGTGCCCCAGACAAAGTTCCCAGGCCTAACATCCCATAATGTACATTAATATTTCTTTGTTTGAGTGTGTGGAGTACTGGAAATGATTAAGGCTGTGTTTTTGTAATGGTTTAATGGCGTGTTTGGATATTTTAATCTACAAAATTATTTTTTATATTTTATAAATTGTCTCTTTTTGTTTGTAAAATTATCGGTTCTGAAATGTACATAATGAGTACTTTTACTTTTGGTACTTTAAGTATATTTTGATGCCAATACTTCTGTACTTTTACTTGAGTAACATTGTGAATGTATTCCAACACTCTCGTACTTCTACTTTTACTGTAGTACAAGATCTGAGTACTTTTTCCACCTCTGGCACACATACGCCAAATAAAATATCGATGTACCCATTTTAAGTTCATTTTTACTCCAATAACAGTTTAACAACACCGTGGAGGAAGCCTCGGTGACCCAGACAAAGTTCCCCAGCCCTCACGCACCCCCGCCGGTGTGATTCGGGTACTATGAGCGCCTTACCAGATGAGGGCCGATCCGAGTAGCGCGTGCAGTAAACCCACGCGGGCCACAGCAACCCCTGGCTGTCTTTCGTCTTGGCCGGAGAGCCTCCATTGCTGTCTGCGTACCGTCCGGTGCCGGTGCCGGTGCCCGCCGCTTCGCCCTGCTTATTGGACTGCTTGGACGAGGGCGAGGAGGAAGGGGATGAAGAGGAAGGTGACGAAGAGGAGGTGCTGTCGCTGCTAGAGTCCAAGCAGAGGCTCCCGGTGTGCGGCCTCGCTGTCAGCGGGTTCACGTTTTCCCGTCCCGGCGTCTGGCTCCGGTAGCTCGGCTCCTTCCTGCAGCCGAAGTCCGGTCTCAGGATGTTGTCTATGAAAAAGTTCGTGGTTCTGTGGTTCTGTTGTGCAGCTTGGTGCGGTAAAATCACGGGAGGGGAGGGGAGGTTCGGCGACAGGGACATGCTCTCCTCCTCGGTGGAGTCCCGGCTGCTGCTGCCGGGCTCCTTCTGCTCCTCCATGCCTGGTGACGGGGAGAAATCTCGGCTTCAAAAACGCCAAACTCCACTTGTTGCGCCCGCCCCCCCTTCCGTATCCAATTTAGACGCGCTGCATGAAGCCTCTAGAATAAAACACCTGTGTTATATTTCACCTACAAAAACATGTCTCCTAAAAAGCCTTCCGAGCGAAAGGAGCAGCTCCACGTTAGAACCAGTCCGGTGTCCGGTGCTGCGTAATATCAGTGTGTGCGCTTCCCAAACTCTCCTGAATCCGTTATCTCCCACTCGAGTGTTTTTTCCTTTCTCTTACACCCAGACGGAAGCACATGCGTGCAGAGGACCAATCAGGAGCCAGGATCGTCCCTGTCACTATTAAGGAGGGCCAATTAGATTAGAGTTCGGTCAGCGTACACGTAAAGGCCATATAGAAAACGAAACCAACATCCAGCATTATACATGTCACACAGGACGACATTAGGAGGGTTTTATTCTTAAATCATGTGTTTTTAAAAAGTATTTTCACACATAGGTAGAAGAAGTAATCTTAGGTAAACGTAGGAATACTTCAGTGTGATACTCGGATACAAAGTCCTGCATTCATAATAACTAAAAAAGTATTAGCATTAAGAGGACTTTAAGTACCAAAAGTAAAAGTACTCGTTATGCAAAATAGTAATTTTAAGCACCAGATATGTTTAAATGATCTTATGTTGAATGGAGATGAATTGATAACAATATTATATCATCAAAATTACTTAATGATGATTACAATGTTTGGTTTAGGCTAACTTACCCCCTTGTTAATTGTTTTTTATAGGCATATCTTTCTTAAACAGGGCAGTTTATTACATTACATTAAGCTGTCGTTTCTCTCCAATAAGTGCAATAAACCATGAAGATTCAAACTCAAAACAGAAATTAAAATGCAGGTGTAATCGCTTCAAACAAGCCAAACCTCTAAAGAGCTGGTGCATTCATTTCTAAGGAGCTAAACCCTTTCATATTTATTTTTGTGTTAGGTCTAATGGCCAAGATGCAGGAGAAACAGCGTAATTAGCGTAAAATATCACTAAACTAAGGTAAATATTTGCAAAATGCGAAGCTTTTTAGTTAAATATAATACTCTATTAATAATGTGGTCTATTCGTATTGAAGCTAAAAGTCTAAAAAGGTATATTTGGTCATTTTCACCCGAAGTTTTTTTTTCACATAAATGACCTGTTTCTCTACCGTGGGACGAATTTACGCCATATTTATTATTTAAACACCACATGTTAGACAACCGAGCTTTTGGCAGAAAAACACAACTAGGCCTATTCTTTTTTTTAGTATCCACTATTTAAAAAAAAAATGACGTTTTTAGAAACACAATGAGGTGTGGAAAGCGATTGTAGTTTTCTAAAATCGCCCCAATAAGACTACAATTGCCAGCAGGCTTTAATTGGCGATTTGAAATAATAATATGAATAATGAGTGGGGACGTGTTGATGTGTAACACAGTGAAATCTTTATCCCATGCACTGCAGGCTGAAGTGGGACGCCATGGCTACTTAATTAAATTCCAATTAGGACAGTATCACTGCGCTGTTTATCCGCAGCGCATTGTGGGTAAATGAGCTCTCAGTCTGCTCTTATCTGGCCCGCAAAGAGAGGCTCGTGCAGAAGATAATTTATAGCTTTTAATTAGTCTTCATGCCTGAATACAAGCCGAGTCAAAAGGCTGTCACCGGCCCCTGGCAGGGCCCTTAATCAAAGTGAAGCAGGGGCCACGTAATTTCCAAGGTGCTGATAATGCTTGTTGAATAATAGCGAGGGCCCTCCGAGACACCATTTACAGAAATGGCTTTATTGACGGCTTAACGTCGGTAATTCATTTCGCCTTTCATGTACCGGGAGCCGGATTTGTCGCCGTAATGGGATGATAAATGACGGATCCAGCCCGGTGTATTGAGTAGCCTATATATACTGCCACACACACACACACACACACACACACACACACACACACACACACACACACACACACACACACACACACACACACACACATACACATACACACACACTCTTGTTGAAAAGCTGAAGTAAAGGCATATGTGCTTTTATAAGAAGAAAGTCATGTTTCAACGTTTGTTATGTTGTAAACTATTTGCTTGAAGTTAAAAGAAAGGCATTGAGTTTTAAAATCCAAAATATTAGGTATAGTGTTTTTAAATCCTAGAGTCAGGTATACAAATAAAAACATGCTGTGTAGAGACAGACTTTTTAATTACTTAGTGGGTCTAGTTAAATTCTAACGTCCTGTTAAACATATTGAAACTGAACCAGTAGCTTTTTTTAATCGTGCAAAATTGAATCAAATATTTGTCCTTCAAATCTAACAGAATAAATGATCAAAAAGTCTGCATTTATAGTCAACAATGTGGTTATCTCACAGATATGAAAATGAAGATTCTCACCTTCTAATTCTCTTGTTGGCTCAAGTCAAAAGTGCTTCTGACTTTTCCTGTGAATGTGATCTTGTTTGTGCTAAAAAAAACAACTTATGTTCACATTGTCAGATCGAGTGTTTCAGATGAGAGAATAAGGTGTGAGGAAAGTGGGAAAGTGCTGCAGCTGCTTGCTTGTGCTGCCACCTAGTGGAGGAAGATGGGAAATAGTGTTTTTTTCCGGTACTTGAGAATATTGTTTTTTTTTTTTAAGAGGTTGTAAGCTTTTGCACATTGGTTTTTCAGCCAGTACATTTTCTAAAACTTGCTTCATCATCATTTGGCAGGTGGTATTATTGCCTGGTTTTGCATGCACACAACTTTTAATGTGTTTGTTTCCATAAAAGTTTCCATAAATACACATAAATAATCAAAGTAGTGCACAGAGGCTTGATTCTCACCCGTCACCTATTCATTTTGGGGGGAAAACTTGCATTGGATGAGATGATAAATGCAGATAAAGTCTATTTATGGGGGGGTTTTTTCTGGTATGAAACGGTGTGTGATCATTGTGGTTCACATCTGGAAACCCTGAGAGTAAAAAGCAAGCATAAAGCTTTGGTGACATCTAGTGACTGTGATGTGTAAGTGGTCAAAGCATTATTGACATATTTCTGTTCAGGGATACTCACCTGGCTTTGCATGTGGGGCACTTTTGCAAAAAGACAGTCGGCCAGGGTCGAATCTAGGATTTGAGGGCTTTGCAGGATTTCCATGGCTTTTTATTAACATTCTCTACAAGTGTTTTTCAATCCTTGCTCATGCATATAGTATCTACATTAAAAGTGTAAAGAAGACATTGTGAATGAAGTGTCAATATCATATATTCCCATTATGCATACACACAACCAAAACATTATATATCAATATTAATTTAGCGAAAACATAAATGTGTTTTAAATAATTTTAATACGTTTTCCAATTAGATCACATGTGTCAAACTCAAGGCCCGGGGGCCAAATCAGGCCCTTCGTGGATTTAATTTCGGCCCGCAGGATAATTTTGTATTACTATTAGATCTGGCCCGCCGGTATATTGCACCTTCACTCAATCCTGAGGGTCTCCTCAGCTCAGAGCCTGACCCCAAACATTGATGACCTTGCACCCAAGATGAGATGCCAAGTATCTGGCTTGAACTAGCATCACAGAGCAGCACACTGAGTTTACATGGATGTTTCCTTCTGCACGTTTTCTCTCACGACAACAGAACATGTTTGGTTCTTTCTTTGAGGGAAATAGTTTTGTTGAAGCTGTTGTTGGCCTGTGGAAAAATGTACTCATAAGAAATGACTCTGCAGATAGAGCCATAAGAAATGCAACTGATTATTTAATGTTTAATGTTGTTTTTATAGGCAATAATTGAAGCTTTGTTAGTTCCAGGTTTAATATGTGCAATACGTTCATTTCAATAAGTTCTGCAATAAACATTGAACCAGTCTGGCCCTCGACTAGCACCCATTTTTTTATTTTGGCCCACTGTGTATTTGAGTTTGACACCCCTGGTTTAGATCAACAATTAATTAATTGCAATACTAAGCTTGTCCACTAGGTGTCATACTACCACCGGAAAAAATAAGGTGTTGGTTCAAAAGTGTTACAGTCAAATGTATAAATCGTCTTTTTTACAGCAATGAGACTTTTTTAGACAAGGAACTTAATTTGTTCAAGAAAACACAATAAAATATGATACAAAAAAATTGAGACAACCCATTTTTTACAATTATTTTGGACACTTTTTACACATGACATGTTTTGAATGTATGTATCTCTCCTTTACTTGATTTCCTTCTTAACTGGAGCAACTATCACAAAGCCTAATGTCACTTGGGATAATATCTGACTGTAGTTAATGGAAATGTAATTTGCAAAACAAAAGTTCGAGGTACGAGATACAAGGATGAATTTTCAATTTTGCGACACTTAACCCCATTACTTCCAGCCATAGGATTAAAATGCCAGCAATGTACAGACCACATGTTTGCATACTAAACAATGATTATCATTCTCTCCCCTTCTCTCCCCCTTTCTCTCTCCCCAGTAATAATACATGAAGGGCTCCTCTCCCTCATCCATTAATCAGGAGGGAGACTGAGGTAAAGGAGGGCTGATCTTTGGCCCACACACACACACACACACACTCACCTATCATTAATAATTGAGGGGATATTAATGCGGATAAATAATTAAGCTTTGGGGGTTCTCTTCAGAGTCCTAATGAGGAGAGGGGACAGATTGCTCCACAGTTTTATTACATCGTGCTGAGAAGTTAGTGAAAGCTTAAGGTGATGATGAATGAGCGCCATTTAGTAATTGGCAAATTAAATCGATGCAGACACTTTGCCTTCGCCTGTGTTAACACAATTAACCGTCCTGCTTAAAGCAGAAATGGAGATGATGTGTTTTCAGGGATGGACATGTTGGAAGTTGAAGTGATTTGATGATAAAGCCTTATGATTTAAAAGATCCTCTGATTGATTGATTAATGAGGATGTTGTTTTTAAAGTTAAGATCCATCTCAATAGGTAGTGTCAATACTGTTGTTGGTCTATTCGGCACATACTCTGTTTCTTTGCCTCTGAAAGAGATATTTGAAAGGTTTTTCCTCGTCTGAATCAAAAGTTTGAAGGACAGAAGGGGTCGTATGCCGTACAGATTGTTAAGCCACTTATCCCTCCTGTTGTCTTCGGGTCAAATCTGACCGATTTACTACTTTCATCAATCATAACTTTTTTGTTTTACATTCGCTTGCATTAAGGCTTTATGATATCCTTCACAGTAGACATTTGAACATATAACATTGCTGATCACCACTTTCATTGAACTTTGGATGACTTTGTAACACCCATGGTGTTCCCATAAAGAAAAGGAATTAGTAACCATCAGATAAAACACACACACAAACACCCCCCCCCCCCCACACACACACACCACACACACACACACACACACACACACACACACACACACACACACATACACATACACATACACATACACACACACACATACTCTAGATGTGTCCCCCCCTTATGTGCCCGTCCCCCCATGTGAATCACACCTGGCACACACACACACACACACACACACACACACACACACACACACACACACACACACACACACACACACACACACACACACACACAACACACACAGAACAATTTGATACATGTCCCGTTCTTATGTGCCCATCCCCCCACATGGATCACACCTGGCACACACAATACATGTTCAGTGTCTATTCTGTGTATATTTACTGCAGTGTTTCATGTATACCAGTAGTCTGATACAATATGTACAGTTTGAAAGGGTGTTAAAAGATATTTGGTGATGGTTAATGGTTTTTGTGTTAATGTAATATCAGTTAAAACAAGACCGGTCAAATTTGACCGCGAACACCAAAGTAAGGGGGGGGGGGGAAACGAAGACAATAGGAGGGTGAAGGGAGATTTGTTAAAGTACTGGTGAGATAAAGTACATAAGGGGTCTCTCAATCAAACAATTAACAACATTTGGCTGGTGTGAAGTAGCGTGGGATCATGGGAGTTTGTCATTGCCATTTTGTATTGTTCAGGACGTTCTTGAGAGGTTTAAACATCCAGAAGTCTGATGACAACCATTTTTCGACCAAGATCTGAAGAGTTTATTGTCAAAATGTGGCTTGAAACTAGATCATTTCACTGAAGCATGCTCAAAGGGGAAATGCCGTCATTTCAGGAGACCAAATCGAACATTACATCTCATAGACATCGAGGAAAGACGACCTTCATGTTAGAAAATCAGGAAATGTTGCTTGCATGTATGTGATATTTCTAAAAGTGTAGCTTACGTAGACCATGAACGTCACACAGGCAACATCTCTGCTCATGTGTCTTCAAGAAAACAAGATTATTACGTAAGTCTTCATTTATTTTGAGTGTTTATGTGGCCTGTGTAATGGGACACATATTCAGCACTGCATGTATACGTGACTTCAGGGGTCTCAGTGTGTGTGTGTGTGTGTGTGAGTGTGTGTGTCCTCATCATCCATGCTGCCTGGGGCCACGCTAACCTTTCCCTGGACTCTCTGAGGATGGCTTCTCCCTCTGTCTCTCGTCTCCGGCCTGTCACTGTCGTCAGCCCGAAGAGATGTGAAAGATATAGTCCTTCTCATTGGCTTTGTTACAATAAAAGCTCCTGCTCCAATGACTTATTTCCTTAACCTTTACTCCCTTATATTCAGACATGACAGATTGCATGACACGGGATTAGGAAAACCTCCTCAGAGACACGTGATGAATTAATGATACCCGGGATAAGTCCTTGTCAGATTTGAAAGCAGACAGATGACGGACGTTTTTCAGTAATCTAAGGGAAATAAAGCCATCTGAATAAAATGCTATATATCGGTAACTGTGTATACGGCAGGCAGGAGAAATGTGTCATTTTTAAGCGACTACATTTCATGTTAACACCTCAAACCAGGATTTGTTAGCTGCTGCTTAAAAGTCCATATAAGAGCTTTGGAAATACAATTAGTTTCTGTGTGAGGCGGATGGGGAACATATTTTAAATGCTCTTAAAAGTGATAGCTAAGGGAGGAGGAGGAGGAGGCAGGACATGAATAATGACGATATAAATTTGAGAGAAAGAGGGGATGAGGAGACGGCAGCAGGCAGGGAGAGGTGGATGATGAGATGAGGTGTGTGTGTGTGTGTGTGTGTGTGATTGATCCTTTAGCCCCTCATTATGGCTCAGCCTGGAGAACAAGACAGCGATGAGTTTCTGACAGTTATTCCATTCTCCTGCCTGCCTGTAAATCATCTGCAACTTCCTATATGTCTGGCTATTATAAGAGCAAAATGTCCTCACAAAGATATGTAAAAGGTAGACTAAATTGTAAGGGTATGTTTTATGATATAAGTATTATTCGTATAATAGTTTTTGTTTAAATTGATTTGTATTTCCTGCTGTTAGAGTTAGATTGGCACCACACTTATAGGATGATAATGAAGCTTGAGCCAGGAGACGATTAGCACAGCATATAGCATAGGATGAAGCAGGATAATAGAGCTGCCTTGGTTGGCTTTGTACTGACTAACTTTCAGTAGGAAAAGCAAAACCAAAGTGTTTCAAACTCTTCCCTGTAAACAAGAGAGTAAGTCATTCTCATCTTAAAGTGGACCTATCATGCTATATTTGAATAATATAGTGTAGGGCCATACCTATAAGGCATATTTATACTTTTTTTTTTTTCAAATACCAAACAGATCATGCATTTTAGCCATGCCTCATTTCGCTCAATTTGAAAAATGTTAGCTCTGTTTTTGCAAGGGCTGATTCTGTGAGAACAGCACCATCTAGAGGCCTGGCATATGTACTACAACGTCTCCAGCGCTTTCATACGGCAATGGCCGTGGCTGTCTCCTCCTGATTGGTGGAGTTGGCCCAATAGCCGTAGCGCCACCGTCCTGACGTCAGGACAGTGTTCAAATCTGGATCAGTTTTTATCAGATCCGTTGCAGCCCCTTTTTTAGAGATTTGGGTATGGAGGAAAATAGAGAGGGTTGTGTTTTCTGACACTTGGTGAGTTCCCTGGAACACCGGGGACACATATTCATGTAGAAAAGACGTACAAAAGTGCATTTTGCATGATAGGTCCCCTTTAAGTCATTTTGCATGACATTTAAATACAAAATCAGATCATTTACATACAGTACGATCTCACAGAGCTGTTCTGCAGAGACTGTACCATAACAAGATTCAACTTGAGTCACAATGACAAGATTTAGTTTAAAGTATGACGTCATTCTGCAGTGCCTCTATTATCTCACATTACAGCAGACTTATCTCCAGAAAGGACAAATAATGAGAGCAGAGTTCAGGTCGGAGAAGGTTTCTCGCCTTGCATCAGGAGGAAATGTTATATAATCAAATGATTTCCCATTAGCATTATTACAGGATGACTTGGATAGAAGATAAGCGTATTATGGACGCAGTTAATGCTTTCTCTCTTGGCTGTTTGCTCTAAAAAATTATAATATCCCAGTTAAAATGTATAGTTTAGTTGAATTAAAACCAAACATGGGTGGTACAGAGGAAGAAATCCACATTTGAAGCAAGAAAAACATGACTTTTATTACAAATGACGTATTTAAATTGTGATATTCGCAGCATCGCGCTCACATTGATGCTCAAATGACTCAAAGAGCAGCTTTAAATCAATGAAATTCACCTTTTCTGCGACTGCAGGCCTTAAAGCTACGTCTTTTCAGTGTGCAGCGTTTGACAGGAGATATGTTCATGAGCTTGGAAGCTTTTCATATTCTCATAGCATTATATTATTCCCCAAATAAGCTTTACCCTGAGTTTAAACCCCCAAAGGGTTTTTATTTTGGTTATTTTACTTACTTCGAAGATTTTTTGTTTATCCCCTCGTTGTTTGTTGCTGCCTTTTCTTTCCCTCTCTTCCTCAAATCTCTCCCTCGTTTGGCCGATTAAACCACAAAGAGATGTGATGTACAAAGTGCAGACTGACAGATGAAGTGAGTCAGCGTTTGGCTGTATCAGTATCCAGAATATAAACCCTAACACTGAGGATATATTCCACTGAAGCAAACATATGAGTCTCTGTTTCTGTGTTTGCTGGGTGTTGTTTAGATATGCTTCCTTTGAGACAAGGAGACACTGACCTGAGAACATGAAGCATATATATATATATACTTACATGTCTTCCATAATAAGTCAAAAGGGTTGAAGGTGAGCATAATGTGACCCCTTTAAGATCGATCAGTGCTTGAATAAAACAATGCTTTTGAATGTAAGAGGAAAAGTTCGACACACAGCAAACAGAAAAATGCCTTTATTTCCGTACAGACCCTAAAAACTCTGCATTCCTTGAACAAACGATCACATACTGTTTAATCTCCAGACAGCCATTGTTCCTCTGTTCACATGTTTAATGCAGCAGCTCTTTGCCGCCTTTCTCTTGCTCTCCCAGCTGTGTGGTTTGCAGCTTGAATAAAACAAACAAAAGGGGGAGATAAGCAGAAGGTTTTTGAGGTGTCACATTCGGCTTTCACCCTCTCTCTGCCGGTCCCTTCGGATGTCCCTCTTTTATATTTCGCTCATGCCACGCTGGCATTTGCATCTCAGACATGAGTGTTAGTGATGGATCAATCATCGCGGGGAGGAAGAATGAGGAAGAGGTTTTAAAAATGTCCCGATGATTGGCTGCCTGAGCAGAGAGCTCGTCGAACACCGTTTTTCATGTCGATACAATCAGGAGCTTTCTGAAATAAATGATGTCAGGCTGCTCTTTACTTTGGGATACCGTGTTTTGGTATTATAACATTACATTTTTTAGGTTTAAATAATGAAAGCATTGTTTACTTTTGCATGAAAAACACACTTAAAACCTGCCTTCGTTCACCTGCTATCATTACTCCTGTTGCATTCACCTGAACACAATACGTGTGTGTGTGTGTGTGTGTGTGTGTGTGTGTGTGTGTGTGTGTGTGTGTGTGTGTGTGTGTGTGTGTGTGTGTGTGTGTGTGTGTGTGTGTGTGTGTGTGTGTGTGTGTGTGTGTGTGTGTGTGTGTGTGTGTGTGTGTGTGTGTGTGTCCCACTTATCTCATCCATCAGAGTATTTCACTACTCCGCCTGTCAGTCAGCAATACCTCACTGTCACCCAGACGAGGGGGATGCATGATCATCTATCGTGTCCTTAAGTGTGTGTGTGTGTGTGTGTGTGAGCCGGTGACACACACTGTTGATGTCTCAGTTGGTGTCAGCAGCTCCACTTCTCATCCTAAATGTGTCTGCAGTCAGGGCTTTATGCTTTGATCTTTTAACAGTCTAAAGGCCTCTGCACAGAAACATCCTCGCTGCAGCTCACACATTTCTAAACCTACAGAAACAGACACTTGTCTTGATCACTTCCTGGGTTTTTAATCTCCTCTCCTAGTAGTAAACATATATTCAAATCCCTCAGTTTATTCAACAGTTGCTAATTCCCCAAAAACATGGTTAAACATTATACTACATGTCCAAATCAAATGCTAATAGATGGCTAAATCTACGCTATACTAAGCGTCACATTGTTGTCATGATAGCTTTGAAATGTCCATATATTGTAGAGATGAGAGAAACCAAAGCATAACCAGATTATTAATCTAGTGTTCATGTACACGTACCATTTTCGTCAAAAAACAACGGGTCCAAACGTGATTTAGTTTTCTCGGAGCAGCTCAGATTAACTCGGTCCCTCTGAGGAGGAGAGAGCAGGATACAAGCCAACACCTTAATAGATGTTTATCTAACCAGACATGCTAATATTTGTTTTCCACAATTTCCATTTAAATCGACAGTGCTGGTGTGTAAACAGCTGTTTAGTGTGTGTTCTTGAGGGGAAGAGATGAAAAAATGAATAATGAAGCGTACACAAAACAGCCATCATCTTAATGAAGGCTTACAGCCATATTTGGTGCAGCATTTGCTAATCTTAATACAAGTTAATCAGAAGTGAAACACAGGAGCCGGCAGCCAGCAGCTTCCAGACACCGTCTTATATCTTAGAAGATCTGAAGAGACGCATAAAGAATATCATTTACTGTCAGCGTACAGCCTGGTCTCCTTTGCCTCTGAGCCACCTCGCAGTCCTTCAGAATAAAAGCGTTAAAGTGACAGAAAATAACGGTTATAGCTGAGAGAGGTTTAAAAGGTTTCCACATTATTAAATTGAATCTTACACAACCTCTCCACGTAATGCTTTAGCCATAACTTACTGTTATTTTCCTTAGCCATAAGTCTGATAGTGGTTTTCTTGATTCATTTAGTTGTTATTTAGTCCACGAAATATCAAAAACAATTGTTTCTGAGCCAAGGTTGATAACTATTCTGTCTGACAGACCTAGCCCAAAACACAAAGATAGTCAGTATAATAGGACAAAGAAAGGCATCGTTATTATCTTTTTTAAAGCAATTGCAGATAAATTATCTATTTATCGCTTTAAAAAAATCTAATTATTTGTTGATTTGCATTTGCAACACTTTGAAATGACAATAAACAGAGTGACATAATACATTTAGAAAGAGATTTGCAGTGCACAGCATCTGAGAGCAGAATGGTGTCAGTGACTAAAAGAGTCTGCAAGCTACAGTACAGTGGAGCAAAGGACATTCAGAGAGGCACCTGAGAGCCAGAGAGCATGGCACAGTGTGCACAGAGCAATGCAACACATTCAGACAGGCAGCCTGGGGAAGGGAACATGAAGAGACAAATATCAGGCAGATCGCTCGCTGTTTTATATCTCTGGGGAAACGGCTGCAAAGACAACTTCTGCAACTGCATGACCCCAAGTTGCGTTTAAACAAGAAAACACCCCTTAGGTCAGAGATGTTTACACAAAGCAAGTTTTGTCAAATCATATTTATTTGTATATATGACATCAAAATATAACCGAGTCAATATCAATTGCAAGACTTCCATTTGTGTCGTGGTTATTGGGACATTTAGTGAAACATTGAACTCAACCACCATTTTGCTTGCAATAGCAATTAAACTGGCCTCGATTTTAATTTCTTTGCATCTTATTGAATGCATTTTAAAGTGTGTTCCAGTGAACCAATCAGACAACTTATCCAATTGAAGTGCATGAAACATTGCAAGAAGGATACCAGGAATGATGGCTGATGATATGCTTACATTAGAGCAAGAAATAAATAAGACTGAAGGAAATTCATGTGGCTGTAAGTTGGCGTGATTGAGTTACCATACAGTAGTACATCAGATGTGATGCACTTAGTAAAAGGCCTGGTCACACCAAGTAGTGGCATATCAACAAGTCTGCAAAATATTTGGTGTTAGGATCTTGATTACGTAGTGATTACTTGGTGAAACACTTTAGCTAATATGCTATCCTACTGGGTTACCATTTTCTCCTGTTCACTGGCATTTTTTTTCAATCGCCTTTTCCACCAAAATCCTCACTTATTTGCAGAGACAACTAGTTTTAAATAGGTACTATATTTCTCCCCGATTACCAGTAGATAAGTATTCCTTCTGGTTGGATTTGATCCTGATTTGAATGCCATAATTGTCTGCAAACCACGTCTCTTATGTTAAACTGTTTATACTTCATCACAGCAGGTTAAATTAGTGCACAGCTAATTGGCTATAGCTTCCTTTAGTTTGCCGTTAGCTCTGTTCCCCTAAAGGTCAACAACGTAAATGTCTGTCACTACAAAGGTAACTACATTTGAACATTTTTGAAAAATATCCATGTATTTCCCCCACCAAAGAATCTACTTATCATGGTGATTCTGGTCAAATGATTTGACATAAAATGTCATTTTTCATGCTGGTGTGACCCGGCCTTGACTCCACTCTTTGAATAAATGCTGTCAAAATGATTTTTCCCTACATTTCAATTGATTTATTTTGCCGTCTGAGCCTGAAATAGTAGACACCATTAATACACCGAGTGAGCAGCTGTTGTGGCCTGTTCCCTTAAGCGTTGTTGAAATGTGTCAAAGGAACTTCTGATGGCTTCTCCGCTCAGAGCTAGTATGCGGTCACTTTAGGTCTGATACAAACTCTGACGACAGCTGAACTTAAATGAAACACATGTACAAAAGGTCTCAGAACAGAACGTACAGATAATCCCATGTAGAGAAACACATTGGACCATATACTTTAATGAAAACAGTTCTCAGTGTCCATACTGTGCCGCCGGTGTTTAGTCGGGGTATAAGATGAAGCCGGAGAAGGTGCTGTACTTGTTGTTGTTCCCCCCGTGAGCTTTGCCTCCGTCCAGCTTGACGTAGATCTCGTCTCCAGAGTCCAGGTGCAGCACGGCGCTGTTGCTGGCGTAGTCGTAGTTCTGGTCTGCGTCCTGAGCGATGGCGCTGGCTCTGACCTGGGGAACAGAGGACAATACTTCCTGTAATAAGCAGTGGTTAATTAAAGGAGATGTATTCATTTAGGAATAACCCCCTGAGATGAACCGTCTCGTTTTCAAGGGGGTCCTAACATATGGTACAACCAACACACAGTAGCAAGAAAACAACCAACAAAACCACATGACTTCACACAACCACAGGCAAGACAATCACAACACAACAATTAATGATACAAATTAAGAGTAGTAGTCATGTTACACACATTGTACCCCTCCATGTCTCAAATATTTGATGGTTGTAAATCAAACAATGTAAGATCATTGCATTTATTTTGAAACTTTCCACATTTATATGCATTTTGGAAAAACGGTGCCACTACTGGCACAGACATGGCTCTTTCTAGATGCTCAGAGGACTCTAACTAATATTCAAATATCTCTTTTGATAGACAATCAACTTAATAAATCATAGTCTACCAGCACCACAACGACTGATTTGTCAATAGAAGGGGGCAACCCTAATAATATTTGAGCCAGATGCTTATCATCAATGAATATTGATTATATTAAGACTTGTTTGTAAGCCCTGATCCAGCTGCTGTTAACATCTGGGAGGAAACACTCACAATCATCCAAACTCACAACAACAGAAATATCCCAGATGTTACCAGGAGTGAGTCGTGCAGTTATACAATAAGTGCAGACAAGAATAACATATAGCATGCTATAGTCATTTTGTGCGTAAAATGCACATTTTATGACTCGATTAAGCTGCTTTAAATGTAATAATCTTCATTTAAAAAAGATAAGATAACAATCTGCCAGTTCCTTATCGTCTTGTTGCTCATGCTCTAGTTACCTGTCCGTTTTTGCACAGGTCGGCCCACATGCTGGTCCCGTCTCCTCCGCGCATCAGCACATGGTAGGTGAAGAAATAGATCCCGGACACATGGCAGGTGAACTTCCCGGTGCTCGCGTCGTACCGGTTCCCCAAGTTTGTAATCACGTCGTCAAACTTTAACACCTCGTAGCCCTCGTGTGGGTTCTTCAGACCCACGTAGAAAGCGATCTTGAATCCGCTGGACGTGGAGTTCACACTTTCCAACTCTGCGTTATCAGAACCGGCAGCTCCGGTCACCGCGGCGACTTTCCCGACTCCTCTCTCCCCTGGGGGGCCCCTCGGACCCGGGGGTCCTGGTGCTCCCGGTGTGCCCCTCACTCCCGTTTTCCCCGTTCTGCCCGGCTCCCCTCGGCTCCCCTGCGCCATGGGGGGCTGCGGAGCGACACCGTTTTGGATCACCTCCATGGTTGTGGCGCCAGGTTTGGGAGTGTACGGGTCGCACACCATCCGACAGGTGCCCATCATCTCGTAGTGGTACGCAGAGGTGTCCGGCGCGCGGAGCAGAAGTAACGGGACGGCCACGGCCAGAGCGATCAGGACCATCGCGACGATCACCAGCAGGACCACCGTCCACTTTCTCCGGGGACGGAGGGTCGACAGGAAGCCCGCGGAGCCCCTCTGGACAGGAATGGTGACGGAGGAGGAGGCTTTCGGGAGGAAATGAGGGGAAGTTAATCAAGTGTCCAGATGTTGTGATGATGGCTTCACGCCTCTGGGCAGCGGCTGGGTGGAGAGCTGCAGCCAGCTGGGGAAGATACCCAAGATAAAACCGGAAGATAGAGAATAAGGCCTTCAGATTAAAACAATAGGTTAGGAGGATTTAAGAATATGAAAGAAAGACGAGTAAATAATGGCACTAACCGAGGTGGTAGAAGTACTCAGATCTTGTACTTGAGTAAGTACCAGAGTGGAATACTTAAAGTACCAAAAGTAAAAGTACTCATTATGCAGATTGGCCCATTTCAGAATAATATATATTATATGTAGTAAATATAATATATATTATTCTGAAATGGGCCAATTAAGTACAATCCTGAGGTACATATTATATTATGTACCTCAGAATTGTACTTAAATCCAGTAGCCTACTTGAGTAAATCTGAGTTACTTTACACCACTGGACACTATATTACATTTTATTTTTTTCCAAAGCCACTTAGTAAATGTATTTAGCCATGTCCTTGAGGATATAAATTCATAGTAATAATCCTATAAGTACATTTGTTTTCAATAACCCTATACCCAACAGCATAAACAGGGTGAAATGAGCTGCAACTCTAACAAATGCGACATAATTTTCTTCACAATATTGCATTTTTTATATCATTATGATTACGTTTTCCACCACTGCACCAGAAAACACAGAGCAGTTTTTTTATTAGACACTAAGTCAAATTGTAAGAAAGGGTTTTATTTTTAAAGGCAAAACAGGAAGTCCTCTCTTTCGACTCAGCTGACTTGATAAGAGAATCAGTCAGTGCGTAAAGTTGAAGTCTGCGCAATTGTTATTCAAGATGGCACTAAATATTTATCATAATTCAGCAAAGGATGCTCAATATTTAAAGTAGAAACTTATCTCC
Source organism: Trematomus bernacchii (assembly GCF_902827165.1). Classification (NCBI taxonomy): domain Eukaryota; kingdom Metazoa; phylum Chordata; class Actinopteri; order Perciformes; family Nototheniidae; genus Trematomus; species Trematomus bernacchii. Next base: position 6,967,931 of record NW_022987821.1, on the reverse strand, counting down.
ATATTATACTTGAATGTATCAATCCATGCATATATGAATAGCCTTAAAATGCCAAATGATGCCATATGTATTTGAATAAATCTCAACCATGTAGAGCTGTTTATGAATTCGTATAGGTGGGATCGTTACCATACTATTTATTCACCTGTATTCCCCTTTGACAGTTATGGTTTCACAAACAGATGCATACATTCCTCAGGTACAAGATTGGGGATTTGGATTAATGTCTAACACAGTGTGATAAGTCAGAGTGGGAAATGTATTTATTTCTAAATCTTTCTCAAACCATAATATACCATAATAGTATTAGGAAGACTCTCCAAATCAATGGAAATGGCTCAAAACGTCACACATTCTTGCTTTCATTATTTACAAGTCCACCTTGACAAGGTTAAAATCCTGTTTAAACTTGTGACTACATCCTAATATTTGACTCGGAGCATGACTCCTCAAAGTCAGGAACGAAGGCTAAGGGCAGGTTAGTGTGTGACATCACATGACCAACCACACACACACACGAAGGAGAAGACAGAGGGGCAGAAGGAAAGCAGATAATTTATACAGGAAATGGACTAAAGATGTCTGACGGCAGCCGACACCTTCAGCTCCGAGCTCCCCCGCGGCAGCGACATATTTGATGTCTTGTTTCACGATGTGCGGAGCCACAGGCCGTGAATTTCGATTCTCCGGCAAATTAAAATTCTCCCTGTGTGCAGACAGTCATTACTCTATTGCATACAGATCTGTCTTAAATACCTCCTTTGTTCCAGGGAGGCCACCGCTTGTTCTAACCATATCTTTCATAAGCACAGCTGAATAAGACTTTTACACAACCTTTTGAAGCACCAAAAAAAGAGAGCAATTGAAAATTAAAAGCGTCTATTGATTGCGTCGCTCCAAAAATGCCCCCATGAAGGACCTGAAATACTTCAAAAGTGCATGCTGGGTATTAAGCACCTGGAATTGGAGCGAAGGCCTCACATCCACAACAGAGGCTTTAGAGCTCAAGGCGATGTTGAGAAACCTTCAGAGGCCCGAGACGAGGCTTAGCCGAAGCCCTACAGTCACAGTGCAGAAGCCAAACCCCCCCGAAGCAATTTCAACTCGTGCTCAGCTCAGCTTTAACCCCCAGAACATGACTCCTGCTGGGCTGCTCATGTCTGAAGGTGAGAAAGAGCACGCCAAGTCATGAGAGCTCGGGCTAAAATGAAATCGAGGTTGAAATGTAAAGACAAAGATGCATTTTCATCCACTGAAATGACACTTATCTGCAAAACCCTAAGAATAAGTATGCAGGAAGAACATGATGCTGCCCCGACTGTGCTACATGACTGCAGTAATGACCTTTACTCAGGATTAGTACAGTGAACAGTATCTTTAGGCGATGGTGAGCCATGCACGACACACTGTCCACATTATGCACTGCCGCTGCTGAGACTATCCTGCCCGGCAGCGCTAGGGCTGCTCATCACACTGCATGCTAAAGGACTGCTTTGTCATATACACAGAGCATACAGTGAGACAAATTAATATATCTGTCATTTGTGCATTTACACCTGAAATCAGGGAATCACTGAAACACAAAGACTGTTTTTTGGGGGTGTTTTTGTGTAAAAATGTCAGACAGAAGCTTACCTTTGAGTCAGGATCTTTACAATTCCCAGTCCTTTTTTTAATACTGTTTCAGCATTTTCTGCAAAAGCCATTTAATACATTCAGTCTTTGTCTCTCTTTTAAATAGTTTTTTGGCCCCACATGCTGGATTCAAATTGCCCCGTTAAAGGTGGGGTAGGTCATTTTGGAGAAACCAGCTCGAGTGCGCTAGAATTTGAAAATACACAGCCGGAAAAAATCTGCCACTTCCTCACAGAGCCCCTCCTCCAACACACACGAACGTGCACATGACCAATGAGGGCACGAGATAAGTGTGTGCCCCGATGGAAGGCTGACAGGCAGGTAGGCCATCCAGTTACTTTAGCCGGGCCGGCTCAGATGATTGGTCGTGCTTTTTACAGTACTACGGCTTCCACAGATGACATTTTTTTATGGATTTTTTGTCAAAGCACTTAAGATATTCATTGCTATCAGGATGTTAAGAGCATTCCATGGAATATAACAAAAAGTGTATCTCGAGCCGGTTTCTCAAACTTACCTACCCCACCTTTAAGCATGAGGGATTCACAAGAAACGGCATCCAAAGTACCTATCATGCAGAAATCCCCTTTTTTAGAGTACCATATTGTTGAGGCATAAACAAGCAAGTAGCATTTTACTGTACTGTTGTATGTTTGTGGGAAACCTCCACTGAGCCACAACAATTTAGTGGTAAACTTGCATCATCAGCTCCTGTCCTAACATGTGTCCCTAATCTCTGATGAAGACACCTCGGCTCCTGAATCCACAGAAACAAACGTCTTCCTCCATGTCACATGTTGACAGTGAAGCCCCGTCGGAGGCCAACATGGCTGAATTCGTCCACCTCAGGCTAACCGTTTATGACCGTGCCTTTCCCTTGCAGCTCTCTAATTGCTGTGGTAATGTTATTATGAAACGGGAAACAGCATCAAAGGCAAGGAAAGGTTACGAAACCCCGCTGTTTGCTATTTTTCTTTTAAATATTAGCAATGGAGTGGTGCAGCACAAAGAGTTAGCATTTTACCACTTCTTCCAGTTGCTTTTTTAAACATGTTTTTGGTGAGATGCCTGAAATAAGGTCTGTGGTTCACACAAGCTTAAGATATTCTCACATTTTGTTCTACAATAGAAGTTACGTCACTTAATTCCTCTCATTCATTTCTAAACCTTTTACAGGTCTTAAAAAATGGCGGTTGCTTTCAACTGACTAAATGTCATCACGGCGAACATTAGCCACCTTTAGCTGTGGTGACATAAAGTCATGTGAACGTGATGTTGTCCCTTTAAAGCCTAACATTAGCTTTATACTATTGCATTTAGGCTTTAAAAATGATCAAAGTGGTGTAAATACGTGAACATAATCCTGCTGAACAAACCATATAAGTACACAGAGCTCATTTTCTATTGCATTCTGTCGAGGGAGCCCTTGCTATTCTAACACATCACTGTAGCACTCTATTAGCAGGGTGGTTTTAGGGAGAGTATTTAACTGAAGTCTGTCCCCTATGGTTAGAATAACTTTAATTGATTTGACGTGTAAGATTAAGGGGTTTCCACACCAGGAGAATGTAATCAATACCTATGAATAAGAAATCTTAAAATCATATATCTATGTCAAGGAATGTGACCTGAAGCGTTGTGCACAAACACGAGGCCATGGCCTAGAGAAAGAGAGGGTGGTGTGTGTGTGTGTGTGTGCGTGCGTGCGTGTGTGTGTGTGTGTGTGCATGTGTGCGTGTGTGCGTGCGTGCGTGCGTGTGCGTGCTCTGTGTGTGAGTGTGTGTGTGTGTGTGTGTGCGTGTGCGTGCTCTGTGTGTGCGTGTGTGTGTGTGCGTGTGCGTGCTCTGTGTGTGAGTGTGCGTGTGCGTGCTCTGTGTGTGTGCGTGCTCTGTGTGTGAGTGTGTGTGTGCGTGCTCTGTGTGTGAGTGTGTGTGTGCGTGCTCTGTGTGTGAGTGTGTCTGTTAGTGGGTGACACTGATGCAGCGCTGTGAGCCAGAGGGCTTCAACCTTTTGCAAGTGGCAAAGGCAGACGTGATGAAGTCATGTTGACAGTGTGTAACCTGCGGTCAGACATTTTTTTTTTAACACAATTTGCTTTGGCTTTTCTCTCCTAATCCCAGGGCCAGTTAATCAAATACACCGACAGCAGCAGATGGAGTCAAGCGAGAGACTACTATTAAAAGTCTGCCTCTATTTAGTCTGTTTTTTAGTATGCCATTTATTTTTCTCAAGGGCATATTTAATATAGATTGTACTTGTGGTATGTGTACAGTCCAAAAGCTATCCACCATTATATAAAGCTATATTAACACAGTATAGGATAAGAGAAAAGTAATGAAAATGTGTACAAGAAACAAAGATTTACAAACCAAATATATATAAAAATATTACAAATAAAGGGGAAACAAGTATGAACAATATATCTGAATTTGAAGTGGACTAGCTATACAGTTTTAAAATGGTATTATTTGGCCGAAATGTGCAAAATATCGAAGAAGAACATTACATTACATGTTAGACGCTTCTATCCAAAGCGACTTACACTCAATACTGTGGGCAAGTGTCTCAGGGACACAACGACAAGCGGGGTTTGAACCTGTGCCCCCCTGAACACCAGTGTACTAACCCACTGCGCCACAGCCACCCTTGGCCAAGAATGTATACAAATGTTCATATTCTGCAGTAAATTGAAGAGTGTGTAATATATAGAGATCACATAGATTTGTATCAGTCAGTATATATTATATATACAGTACAACCCTCATTAGAAGATGGGGGAAAGCAAGAGAAAGGGTCATGCATGCTTCAAAACTCATTTTATATTCCTTTTCTTTATTTACATCCCATCTATGTTGTGCTTTTCCCCCATTCTTGTAAAGCACTTTTTTAAACACTATATTAAAAAGTGCAGCATTTTCTGTTTTCTTGTAATGTTAACGGTCTATTATGTGTCTTCTGGGAAGATTTCTTATCATATGTATTGTGTTGGTCGGCAGCTCACTCACTTTTATCTTCTGCTTACACATGGGGGGCGTGGAGGGGGCGGGGCTTCTGCTGTTGCGTCATCTTATCAGGAAGAACCGCTCAGTTTGCAGAGAGCGGAGGAGAGGGTGAGCAAGTACCTGAAAGTAGGTACAAAATATCGCTTTAACTACTAACAGGGACTAACTTAAACAATTTAAACCACTTGTTTATTCGAATGTACGCTTATGTGTGTCTGTGTTGCTTAGTTTGTTAGAGAGAGGAACTTTAAAGTTTCCACGAGTTCAGTCAAGGACATAAAGCTTTATTTTCGGGTTTGTTGTGAAAGCCAATACACATTTCCTGCAATTTAATTTCTTATCGGCTTTAATGCGTCCTATAACATTTCTTGCAACTGTTTCTGAATAATTTAAGTTGTCTGGTTAATTCGGCATACATTTGCATTATAACCAAAGCAGTATTTGAATAAAAAAAGGACGTTTTTACTAATTATTTAGACTGCTATTGTTATGTATGTTAACGACTTTTGTATCTTCAAAACAGTGGAGTTCGTGGATTAAGTTTTGCATTTATGGCAAGCTTGCTAGTAATGTTTTGATATTATAATCAGAGGTGGAAGAAGTAGAGCTTGTACTTGAGTAAAAGTAGAAGTGCTCAGATCTTGTACTTGAGTAAAAGTAGAAGTGCTCAGATCTTGTACTTCAGTAAAAGTAGAAGTACTCAGATCTTGTACTTCAGTAAAAGTAGAAGTACTCAGATCTTGTCCACCATGTACAGCGACCTTGGGTCCCGTGAAAGGCGCTTTATAAATTCCATTTATTATTATTATTATTATTATTATTATTGTACTTGAGTAAAAGTAGAAGTACTCAGATCCTGTTCTTGAGTAAAAGTAGAAGTACCAGAGTGTAGGAATACTATGTTACAGTAAAAGTCCTGCATTCAAAATGTTCCTCAAGTAAAAGTAGAAAAGTATTCTCATCAAAATATAGTGAAAGTAGCGACAGTAAAAGTAGTCATTGTGCAGATTGGTCCATTTCAGAATAATATATCTGATATGTTTTATAATGATTGATCATGAAAGTGTTCTCAAAGCTGGTGAAGGTGCAGCTAGTTTGAATGACTTTGTATACTGCAGGGTAGCTTGTGAATTTACTCCAGGTGGAACTAAAGTCTGATTTAACACTTGATTATATTTCACATCATTCATCCACATCTGTGAAGTAACTAAAGGGATTAAATACATGCAGTGGAGTAGAAGTACACCATTTAAAACAGCCTTTTATTAGACCTTACAATCAACATCTTAATGCCTAATTAAAAGTGTTTTATCCTCCTTTCTATGTCTGACTGTGCATTCAGTCGAGGTCATCTGAGTACTCTAAATGAACCATCTCCATGTCTCCTCCCCACAGATTCATCAGCACATTATGCCTGATGACATGGCGAGGCCTTTAATCCGCGACAGAGGTGAAGCAGGAGGCTCGAGGCATCTGGAAGCCTCCGTGTCTGACTCTCCGGTGATCGGCATCCTGGGAACGGGCGACTTCTCGCGCTCGCTGGCCAGGAGGCTGGTGTCCTCCGGATACCAGGTGGTGGTGGGGAGTCGAAACCCCAAGCGCTCTGAGGCTTTGTTCCCCGAAGAGGCCGAGGTGACACACACACACACTCTGACACACACACACACACACACACACACTCACCATGTAATGAGTGTTGTTGGTCCCGTCCTAAGGTGCTAATTATATGTTTACTCACTGACTTTACCCACAAGGCATAATAACAGCTGCTATTATCATGATGAGATGCTTAGCAGATAATCCCAGTTGTGGTTTGGGAACAGAGTTACGCACCTTTGCATTGTCAGTGTTTGTCATTGCAAAAACCACAAGGACTCTTATAAATGAACTTTGTTTTTTATAGGGTGCCGGGTTTAGGCATTGTAGGAGCCATTTAACTGAGTTTATTATATACGTTGTGTTTTTATTTGAATTGTTTAACATGTTTTATTAGTATACATGGCCTACAGATATTATTTGTTGAATATTTATCTACTCACCTTAGTTGTTTACGACCCCGAATATATTTGTGGACACCCCTTGGTCTCCTATTTGCTATATTATGTGTGTTTATGGGGAAGGGGTTGGTGTTAGATGGGGATAGCTAAACAAGTTCAACCACACACACAGCAGACACACTGAGAAGGAGAGATGTATGCTGCAATGGAAAAAATAAATTGATTAATCTTGACAAAATGGATTATCGTTTTGGATTATTTCTTTATTATACGTTAGATATGACTTCCTATGATTGTCAAGTTGAACCATTCCTCTGTTCCTCTTCCAGGTGACCTCTCAGGTGGAGGCAGCCAGTCAGGCAGCCCTGGTGTTTGTGGCTGTTTTCCCCGAGCATCACTCCACGCTGCTGGAGCTGAAGTCCCTCGCTGGCTGGAAAGACGCTGGTGGACGTGAGCAACGGTTTGAGAATCAACCACGACGGGCCTTCCAACGCCGAGCAGCTGGCCGACATGTTTCCAGAGAGCGATGTGGTCAAAGGGTTCAACACCATATCAGCCTGGGCGCTGCAGAGAGGACCTCGAGATGCAAGCAGACAGGTGGGAAACATCTGCTCATAGTATACATTCATGGAGATTCAAGATTTCAAGTTTCAGGGCTTTTATTGTCATTCGTACATAGCTACAGGGTAGTTCTGTCGATGAAAATCTTAGGTCCCAGGCTCCTCCAACAGTGCAACACAATAAAACAGATCAAATAGTGCAAGGTATTCAGCAAGCAGCATTCATGGAGATCCGTCTTACTTATGATTAATATATATCAACCTTTTCCCTGCAGATTTTCCTGTGCAGTAACAGCAGCAATGCCAAGAGCTCCGTGATGCAGCTGTGTCGCCGGATGGGCTTCGTCCCGGTCGATATGGGCCTCCTCTCCTCTTCTCTGGAGATTGAAAACCTCCCCCTGTCTTTATTCCCTTCCTGGCGCATCCCCGTCCTCTGCACCCTGTTTCTCTTCGTCCTCTTCTACCTGTACAACTTCCTGCGAGACGTCCTGCAGCCCTACGTCACGGCGGGGAAGAACGTCTTCTACAAAATGCCCATCGAGACGGTGAACGTCACTCTGCCCTCCGTGGCCTTGGTGATGTTGGCGCTGGTTTACCTGCCTGGTCTGTGTGCCGCCTTCTTCCAGCTGTGGTTCGGCACCAAATACAACCGCTTCCCTAATTGGCTGGACCGGTGGCTGGCGAGAAGGAAGCAGTTTGGACTGTGCAGCTTCCTGTGTGCAGCTTTACACGCCATCTACAGTCTGAGCCTCCCCATGAGGAAGTCTGCACGCTTTAAACTGCTCCTCGCGGTTAGACAGGTGAGAGGAATCCCAATCAGAATACTTTATTTAGAAAGCACTTTAAAACCTCCAGACCAAAGTGCTGTACAGTCACAATTTAATATAGAGAAGACACTTTAGTAATAGCATACAAATGATATATATAAATGTATAAAATCATGATGACTGATCATGACTAGTGTGATTTAAGCCGACTGAATTGGCAGAAGTGGCATTTGTTGTACTGGACGTTTGCTATATAATCATTTACTACACTTAGAACTAGCTGCAGTACATCGGGTGAATTAATTCAAGATGAAGAGTGCTGTCTGTCCTGTGGTGTCCAGATGAAGGAGGGGGACGAGGTGTGGGTGGAGGAGGAGGTGTGGAGGATGGAGCTGTACGTCTCCGCGGGCATCATGGCGCTCGGACTGCTCTCTCTGCTGGCCGTCACCTCGCTGCCCTCCGTCGCCAACTCTGTCAACTGGAGGGAGTTCACCTTCATACAGGTACTCACACACAGGAAGGAGAATGGTATAGTTGTCCCTGAGGTTCAAAGGCTTTATTGTCATATGCACGGTAGCTATAGTGTAGAATACATGTACAATCGATGCATCGCTAAAAAAAGACCACTTGAAAAAAACATTCAGCTGCATACAGACAGATGGGATTAATACACAATGATGGGTGAGGATTGACAGACACTTGACACACACACACACACACCCACAGGCGTCACGCTGATACAGACAGATGCACTCCATGTCTCTACATGCTCACATGGCTCATACAATCACTGCGTTTGCACTCCTGCTGCTGCCCCAGATTTGGCGCTAAACTCAGGCTGTGACACAGACATCAGGAGAGTCGTGACTCAGTTCACACACACACACTTCCTGTCCTCCTTCACTTCCCCCCCCCATGGTGGCCTCTTTTCCCCCATGACTCTTGGTCCGACTGCTTTTCCCCTTTCATCTTTCCGTTCAGCTAATCCGGTGGCCGTCAGATTAGTCATGTGCCGAGAGCCGGAGCGATGAAGAGAAACTTTTTGCCCTGAACATCCAGACCTTCTCTCACAGCTGCAGGACGCTGTCTGTGTCCACCGGGAAGAGGACGCATACTTGTTTATAATGGACATACAAGCAATGAGAAAAGGTTGAGTCATAGTCTGATTCTCTTTATCTCTCAAGGAATGGCATTGAAACATAACTGTGTTCCAAGATAAATAAAACAGCCCAGATATTGGTCGCTTAAAATACCACTTTTTGCCATCCTATGATAACCAAGGTTAGTCATAAGTAAAATCTTATAGAAAATCCTCAAAAAGACCAACAAGTCCTTCTGATGACACACATCTTTAAGACGGGGCACTGGGAATTGTCCTGAAACAGCTGGACACTGTGGGTTCAGCAAAACTGCTTTAACAGGAGGATGTACAGAATTTATTTGACTTTTTTTAACACAGATATAACCACTTTGAATACAACGAGACACTCTCCATTTGTTGTGCCCATGATAGACATTTATTTTGTCTATTCGAGGCATTAAAGCGTAGGGATTGCACATGTTGACGCACAGAAGAGCCTTCCTGCGGTTGATGTAAAAGCCCCCGACTCGTCTGAATCAGAGTCAAATGAATGCCGTTGTCTCTTTAGTTTTGTTCAGTTTCACTGTGAACAAATGACAGAAGACCAAATAACATAATTGTTTTGCTTAGGGTTGTGTTTGTGTTGTGTGGACATGTAATGGCAAACATCTCTCTTTATTAGGCATTAATGTGGTGGTGAAAACTGCAGACAACATGGCATTTTAATTAGTGATTATTTACGATACGATCATACTTTATTGCCACATCAAGTCTAAAATTGTGCGTGCATCACCATCAGCTCCATTTACAGCATCAACAAGGACACATTAAGACCAGACACGAGGAAACATCTTCTCATTCCTTTTTTAAAAAACTCCTCTGTTCCCCTTCAGTCATTTGAAAGCACTGTAGCAAGAATTCATCACTTGTCAAGTGGAAATAATTATCATCTGGGAAGAATGATGCCACCCTGAACCGCTGGCCTCCACCAGACTCATTCTTAGGAAGCTTTTTAATCAGTTGGCACAGTAAATAGCACACACACACACACACACACACACACACACACACACACACACACACACACACACACCAGTGGGGTTTACTCAGGTCATGAGTGGTGGGTCAGTGTGTTTCCTCGGGGTCCGCAGCAGCCTGTGAGACATGAGTTAATGTAATGAACCGGTATAATAAGTCACTTAAAAGGGAAATATCAGTTTTATTATCATCATTGTATTAGATTTTTACATTTAAGGTGGTACCTTGACATTTCTTTTTTTTATAATTGAACCCTGTCTGTCTTTGGTTTGTAGGTTATTGTTCCTTGCATGCCTTAGTTGCAGTGTCTTTTGTGAAAGATATTAAGTTTATCTGGATGTACACTCTTAACCTATTTACATTGTCTCCCCCCTGCAGTCCACAGTGGGGTACTGCGCCCTGTCCATGGCCACCGTCCACACTCTGCTCTACGGCTGGGGCAGAGCCTTCGACCCGGCCCGGTACCGCTTCCTGCTGCCGCCCACCTTCATGCTGGTTCTGGTTCTGCCCTGCGTGGCTCTGCTGGGCCGCCTGGCTCTCTGCGTGCCCTGCGTGGCCCTGCGCCTCCAACAGATCCGCCGCGGCTGGGAGAAAACCCGACACATCCGCTTCAGACTGCCCGAAGACGACTGCCGCAACGGGCTGGAGGACGCCAGCAACGTGTGAGAGAGACCCAGAAGCTGTAGTAGAGACTAAAGGGTGTACAAGCATTATGCGTGAACTCGGGAGGTAAAATAGTTATAGGGAAGGCTCCTCTCTGAGGCTCACTGAGAGATTTCAAGGATGTGTGAGCTTCTTTTTCACAAAATAACCTGATAGGTCCTGATAAAGATAGAAGGAGAGCTTTGGTAATCAAACTTATTGCACTATGCTACATCACTAATGAGTATTTAGCCTTAATTTATTGTGTTGTGTTAAGCTTCAACACAGAGTAGAAGAGCAGCACACGTTTAACTTATGCAAAACAGTCTCTGTTATACTTCTGGAGCTGAGCTGAGCTGAGCTGAAGCAGTGCAACAGGATATATTTAAGAGTCTTTGAAATCATCTGATCATCAGAAGTAGACCTCCCCTTACCTTTTCTCTTTGCACTTCAACACTGCTGCAAAGACGTTTGTCCCAACATTGTTACGATGTTTTTCGATGTGACATCATTGAGAATTAGATAATATATGTATTTAAACTTTGTGGGACTGTTTAGAAAGGATTGTGGTTTGGATGAAGCCTGAACCTCATGAACACCTGGTTGGTTGCAGAAAAAGCTGCATAGTGCCTTTTGAAATGTGCAAAGTGGTCTCTGCAAAGAAAGCGTCATGTGTCATGGTTACAGTCGACTAACTCCAGAAGTGTGTGACTTCACTGATGGATAATGTGCGTCCAGAACTGATCATATTATCATTGTTACACAAAAGCCACCCCTTCTTTTTATAATGTTTCTTCAGTCTCTTACTCAGGTAATGTTTTCTGATTCTCTGTGCCAACTGGAAACTGAAGCGCCTCGCTTGCTTTGTCGAGTACAGAAAGTGGTTACACACTTCCACTGATGTGCATATTACATTTATTTTCTGTCTTTATTTAAAGTGTTGAACTGACCTGCTGATAAACACCAATCAAAACACAATTGTCCTAAAATATGAAACGGCTGTTACCAAACTTTTTTACAGTTTCATTGAAATCAGTTTTCTGCTGTGGTTTGTTCAGCTTTCTTTGTTCTGAGTTTATATTGTATTAGTGTTCTAGCCAAAGATGATTCTGTGTTACATGTCTTCTGAATCTAAGTTAAAATGTCATTATAGTAGTGAACTGAAATGTACGTTATTCTATCACATAGGTGTGAATGTAAATAATTCAAATGGACATTTCTAGAACATAGAATAAATACTTTTTTCTACAAAATGTTGTTTCACTTTTGTATTTATGTTTAAAATATGGGAGATTCATTTGTAGATGCTTCATGTGAGGAGTTCTTAATTGAGTGAAAGGCTGAAGTGAAACACAACTACATCTAATCTTTAAAATACTTTGTTTAAAGATAAGACTGATATAGAAAATCCACTAAAAGGTTTTTTTATTTGGCAGCTCGGTAGCACTTGACTTGAACTGGTGACCTTCAAGTTGTCAATCCAAGTCCCTATGGACTTCGCCACCACCGCCCAAACTCTAAACCAGGTAAATCTGAATCATTAAATAAGTGGACGCTGCCATCTTGTGGCGGAGAAACTTCCCCTCTTCTCCCAAAGCTAGAAACATTTCCTTTGACATAAATGTGTATTTAGGAGGAAAAAAATACTTAAAAGTGATATTTGTATTTTATTCTGTACTGTTTTAAACAAGTTGATAAGTCACATGAAACATTAGACAACAGGTGTCTCGTAAACAAAGGATTACATCTGGTCACAGACGTTTTTACATTCTCCAAAATATTAGAGTTTCTTTGTCAGGCTTGAGCTTTTATTATAAATATATATATTTTGTATTGCAGACTGTTATCTGTCAACTGCATTTGTTTGTGTGAATATTACTTTATCAACCTATATTAATTATAGGTACTATGCGAAGGATTACTGTGCAATACATCCAGTATCACATATTTAGATTTTAAGATATGTTTAACAAACTATGATAAAAAACGGATCTGAAAGTATACTTTTCCTTACTTTCATTAGCCGTTATTCTCCTGCAGTGTTTACTCTGTGTGTCGTTAAGAAAGCTCCTCCCTGACTTGATGACCTGCTTTCAGGACTTGTTTAACCAGCAGAGAGTGAAGGAGCAGCAGAAAGGTGTGTCACTTTCACACAGCAGTCATGAATGTAAGTACTGGACACAAAGGATTTACTGTACCGTTAAGTTGTGTTATCCACAGGGAACTTGTACCAGCTATGGGTGTTTTTAAAGCTATATCATAGATGTGTATTTTAAATATGAGAGAGTTTGAGTTTCTGTGTGTTCTCCCCTTCCAGGAGTCCTTTGAAAAAGCCGTAGAGGAGGTGAAGAATCTGAAACAGAAACCAGGCTACGGCGATCTGGGGGAGCTTTACGGTTTATATAAACAAGCCACAGTCGGAGATGTTAACATAGGTGAGTGTAAGGTTTCTAACATCGTAGAATGAATATGGAAACACCTTAAGAAAGACTGCGATGTGCTCAGTTACCCAGCAGTGGGCAGGTACCTGCAGGGCGCGGTGAGACTAGAATCCGGTCGGACAAGTTGGGTGTCTTTCTGTGAAAGATGCCAAAACTGATAGAAAGTTGTTAATTGAGAGTTTTTTTTATTGTGACCAGCACCACTGCACACCCATGTTATACATATGCAACTGAAGTGCTTAGTAACAAGGATATGAACAAGTGTGTGTACAAAATGTGTGAGAAAAAAGTATTATGTGTTAGTAGAAAGAGCTTTTATTTCAACTTGTTCAGCTAGGAACTAAAACCCCAAACCACTATCTGCACATTTTTTACATACCATGCATTTGTAACTATTAGGTCATGGGGTTAAAGGGCAACTTGTTTTATTACATTAAAGTTTAAATACAATTGTTAAGCCTATAAGTGTTTGAGAAAAGTAGATTTTTTTTTAAATTGTGGTATATGATAATGATTATTTCATGTGGGCGATTTTTCTGCACTGAGTACTTTTACTGTTGATACTTTAAGTACATTTTTCTTTCAGTTATTTAATTCATTTACTTTCTTTCACGTCCTCAGGTCGTCCGTCGATATTTGACCTCGCAGGACGGGGGAAATGGGATGCATGGGAACGAAGAAAAGGTAAGGTCTTCACACAGCATTAAAGAACTTAAAAGAAAACCATGAAAGAGTAATTGGAAAACTGATATTTATTCTACTGTCACACGGTTTGCTTATCTCCTTTTTTAAACAACAGGCCTGAGCAAAGAAGAGGCGATGGTGGCATATATCGAATTGGTGGAGGACCTGAAGATCAAATATGGGATCTAGAGTCTCACACCTTCTGTATTATTTCCAACATCACATTTCTCACTTTGTTCAATAGACAACACATTGGACTTCATGTAGAACAGATATCACCTGCTGCTGTACGCTTTGCTATTTAACTCCTGCGTTAGACCAAATGTAAAACACTGGAGAATGTTCTGATTGCTCTTAATGAAGCGATGGGTCAGCATGTGATCAGTTTTATCGCCTTCTGTTTCGATTGCTATTCTTTTGAAGTGCAAACACAATGTACATTTTCATATCAAAATGTTAAAATAAAAAGCATTGGTTCACAAGACTGGTATCAAAAATAAAGACTTGTTCTTTGGGCCTGAAAGCCTTAGGCCAAATATCCAACAAGTATTCACTAAATATCAAAAGGAAAGTAACTCATGAAGGCAGGGTAACAACAGTGTACTCTTTGAGGTCAAAATTATTATTTTTGTCAAAGGAGTCTGGTGGATTTGAAGAAAGCTTTAGTTCCCCGTCGGAAAGGGCTCTCTGAAAACAAGGTAAATCTCACAATATTCTAAATATAGACACGTACAATGAAGCTTGAATTACTTTTAAGTTGGTCTTTCTTTTATATGTCTTAATATAAGTTTTGCTTAGCTACAGTGCTGATATTATTGTCTATTTCTGCAGACTGCAACCCTCTGTAGGTAACACACCGACTATGGATAACAACCCCAATTTAAAAAGCATCCAAATGATCTCTTTAATGGTCATAAATTGGTATTTCAATACAAATTAAGTTTGATATGACTAACTGGGCCTCCTTAGTGCATTCTACATCCTTATGTCTTCAAATAAAATCACTCCAGGCATCAGGAACCCTCACTCTACAGTCGTGTCCTGATCGACTCTCAGCTAAACTGATCCAGGATCAATCGGGTATCGACGGGTGGAGAGAGGAAACGAGCGGATTTGAGCTGAAGTCACATCTCCACGGTGTCCACGGGGCCAGCGGGGGGGCAGGGCAGCAGGGAGACCTGAGAGAAGACAAGAAGTACTTTATTGATCCCACGTTGGGAAATGTTTGTGTTGCAGCAGCATCAAAAGACATGGCATTATACAATACAAATTAAAAGAAATACAAATGTCAACATCTCAATAGCAATAAAATAGCATTAAAGTTGAATTACAAATTGACAGTGACAACTTATAAAGCAGGATATTATATATACATAAGATAAGATGGAGCTTTATTAATCCCCGTGGGGAAATGTAGTGGTTTAACAGCAACAGGGTAAGGATGAAAAACAGGACAGCACAGATTAAGCAGTTCTCTTCCGGCCAGAGGTGATTTGTTGTACCAATCAATAAAGTACCGATCTATCTATTGATCGATCTACCTACCTGTGTGTGGGGGGAGCCGCTGTGGCTGATGGAGCCGTGGTGCTGCCTCCTCCTGCTGGGGAGGTGCTGGGTCAGCCTCCACCTCCTCCACCTCCTCTGGATCTCATGCTGAACCTGGAGGAAACACGATCAATAACGGGTAGGTCGCTCCTGTTGCAGATGTTTCAGTTTGAATGAAGGCCTTACCTCCCCGTTCATGAAGCAGTAGAGCACCGAGACCACAAAGCCCTTAAACAGAGGAGATTTGGTGAGTTGTTTTCTTCAGCAAAAGACATTACACCATTTTATAAAACGGACAAGTCTAATCAAGCAATCTGATTGGTTCTTAGCCGTGATATAATGAGCGTATACCACGGCCTGTCGTGAGCTATTGCTTAAGTATAACCCCCCAGAAGAAACTAATTAAGTAAATACAATAAATTCTAAATTAAAAAACAATAATACATACATTAATAACATACAAAAATATACATTTAAAGATAGTAAACAATAATTCGAAATAGAAAACTCAAAGCAACATAATTAATTTAAATGGACGTGTGAAAATGTCATTATAAAACCTGCAATATACCCTCGTGCAATTCAAGCTTAATTGTTCTTCTGCTATTGTGATTGTGATTCTGAAAAGGTGTTAATAGTGTATTACAAAGCTGGTCGACAAGAAGCTACATCACATCCAATCATATCTTGCATGCTAATTGACAAGGTTGTGAGTTGAATGTTTTCATTGTTCTTCTTGTCATGAATGCACCGAGTGTACCTGAGTGGAGGACAGAGCCAGCTCTGCAAAGGTCCAGATCTGAAACACGGAGCTGCTGACTTCCACAGGTAGGAACACAAACAGTATGTAGTGCAGACCGAACAGAGCCACCAGGAAGAAGGTGGATTTGATCAGCCTCCTGAAAGAAAAAGAAAGTATGTTTTACGCTAATTAATAATACAAATACGTTTCCAGGCATCAACATTTTGTATCATGCCTTAAGATTTACTTTCTGTCCTTGTGTGTGCACTTTTAATCAAATAAGCAAATAGACACAATCTTTATTATGTTATATTATGCAAGATACCACTCCTCAAATACACTGCTTTTCCCCAAGTAAACTAATAGTGTAATCAGCTTTACATAAAGTATGACTATACACTAGCAAGGCAAGGCAAGTTTACTTATATAGCACATTTCAACACAAGGCAATTCAAAGTGCTTTACACAAATGAAAGACATTAAGAAACACTAATTTAAAAGCAAAGATACATGAATAAAAGTGACAGCAGTGTGAGATACACACATCTGAAATGTTTCGACTCAATCATTGCTCACTTTTTAGCAGCAATAGTTTTCTATGACCTCACTTTCTTTCTACTTTCTTGTTTAACTTCTCCTTTAGTTATTTCATGCTAAACGAACCCCCCCTTTGGAAAATGATAATCTGACCCCATGGTACCTTTTAGTTTTCGCCGAAACTATTCCTTTTTTTATTTTTAAATGCACATAGTTAAGTTGACCTTGTCTTTCTAGTACTCACTTATACTGGCTGAATTCATTCCTCTGTGCATCTGGCATCCTGAGCTTGTTCACCAGGATCCTCAAAATGCCCAAGAAAAAGACAAGGTTCATCTGGAATTATAAAAAAAAACGATTGTTATAATATATGTGGAATACTTTTATTAAAGAAATAATTGTTTTGCTTTCTTTGCAAATAGGCACAATCTTTATTATGTAATCTTAGTCAAAATACCATTCCTCAAATACACTGTTTGTTCCTATGTCAACAACTGCTGTCCTCAACTTTACATGTCATGTTCATCCCATTCATTTATGTTTATATTCTGAAAATGAAGCAATTCTCATCTAACATTTGGTGGAAAAGTGTACTCCCCAAAACCTGGAACTACTATTATATTACTACTAGTTTTAATGAGGTTTTAACAGAGAATGATATGCAAGTAAAAGAGAGGTTTTTACAGATATAGTCAGAAGAACTGGCACTCGAAGTATCCACCAAATCCACTCATGCCTCCTGGTTTCCCAACAGCTGTGGCGATAAAATAAGAAATACAATCATACCCTCTGATAACGACAAAATAAATGAACGAGTGATTCAGATTTTAACCCCACGTACCCTTCGTCTTCATAAAAGTACTTGGCACATCCCCAGGAGACGATGACAATCAGAGGTAAACCTGAACCATGCATACAAATAGATTCATCTCAGAAAAGAGAACACTACAAACATTGCATCATCTCTATCACACAGACAATTATAAAACATGACTTAAGTACAGGTCAATAAAATAATACCTAGTACAGTTCAAATATAATATTACAATACAGTTAAAATGGAAAAACTCAGATTACAGTGTAATTAGTGTTGGTATGACTGGTTGCAATAATAATACAAATGAATAAATACTAGTCAATGTGAATACAGCTATACTGAGGTTGATTGATGTGATCATGTGACCTACCCCAGCTCAGGGTGATGTACCAGGCCAGGTGTTTCTTCAGGGAGAAGAAGGAGCGGCTCACCAGAGTAAACAGGAAGTGACCCTCCGCCAGAAGCCAGCTGTAGTTGGCCAGGATGGAGTAGTTGGAAAACATCAGCACCACCTTACACACCACCTGCCGCACAGGAAAGGTGTGTGAAAACACTCTGTCCTTCCTGTATAATGTAGGACAGGGGTGTCCAAATGCGGAGGCCATTTTGATTCGGCCCTCAGCTAATTCTAAAAGTATAATGGAGTATGCTTGTCTTGTATTGTACTTCTTCAATTTGGATGAAAGCAGATATTACACAGTATTCACGTGTTAAGAAGCCCACTTTTCAAACAAATTCAGTCAATTCAAGTTGAAAACATTTTCTATCAAATCTAAGTTGATAAGAAAAAAGCCCAATAACTTCTTTGTATAACACGCTTGAAATAAACCCTTCATATTTCCCCTAATTATCAGCAATCTGAGGCTTCTGTTTTAAGGAATGAGCTGCTAACAAAATACATGAAACCCTATAGAGAGCTGTGAAAGCATGTTCAAGTATTAAGCATAACTTCATTTGATTAATTTTGCTAACTTATAACTTAACTTATGAGGCAATATATATCTAGTGAGTGGCCCAGCCCTTCGTATATTTTTCTGTATGAGGCCCTCGGTGAAAAAAGTTTGGACACCCCAGATGTAGGAGATTAAAGGGGCCGCATCGTACCGGGTAGGCATCACAGTGGTAGAGCTCCTCATTGTGAAACAGCAGGGAGTCTCTGATGAAGATGAAGATGGCTCTCAGGATGAAGGAGACAAACAGCTGGATGTGAATGTGGTTCCTGGTGCAGTGCAGCTTGCTGAAGGAACGGTAACACTCACAGTTTCAGGATAACACTTTTCTGGTTGAAGAAAGGATGAAGATATTCAGATGTTTCTCACCTGAACAGACAGAAGATGGTGACGGCGATGGAGAGGGAGATGAGGGAGAGTGCGTATCCCACCGTGTACATGGTCTTCACGTAGGAGAAATACAAATGGGAGTCTGAGGACTGAACAAGGAAAAAACATCACTTTGTCATGTCATGTTAAATGTGGGCAGTCTAATGTTCAAAGAGAGAGTTCTTGAGGGCATCAGGTGTTCAATTAATATAGTTTATTTCAAGAGTTTGGGCATATCATTTTGGTAAACAGCGGTCTTAACTTTTCAATTCATTTTCAGGTATAGCAGATCTGAACACAGATGAAACTGAAACCCTGTTATTCTGAGCCAGTTAAAATGTACAAGTAGTGGCTTCATAACTATATATTAAATAAACTAAACACACTGTGTAAATATTAGTTTCCACCAACCTCTCCAAGGAAGTGGAGAGTCTCATTGAAGGTGTAGCCGCATGCGTCTTCATGTGGGACCAGAGGGTCCGTCCAGCCACTGGCCGTGCAGTTACGATGCACTTTAGCTGCAAAAGAGCATACACATATTCATCATTACTGTTGTCTGAAAGGGAATATGTGCCTGACAGAAGAATACATATGTCCTGGAAGATTACAGATTGTTTTCGTGCAAACTCGGATTTACTGGAAAGTGAAAAGCTGACAGATTACACAGTTCCTCTTCATAAACGTCAGATACATTATCATGAAATCTATCATCGTCATCTTTTAACACATACTTAGCACTCTAGTGTGTCGCTAACCAAACAGTCAGCCATAAAATCCTTGTGTACATAGAGACCACTGAGAGGGAAAATGTGAGTTCTTTATGAAAACAGATCAGCTTTTTGGTAAATAATTAACCAGTTAACCGATGTGGGATGGATAATGTGTGTCTGTTTAAACGTGTGTGTGTGTGTGTGTGTGTGTGTGTGTGTGTGTGTGTGTGTGTGTGTGTGTCTCTCACCCTCCGAGCTGAAAAACTCTGGACACGGCTGAGAGACGGTTTCTCCGAGAGAAGCAGGAGGCCAGCAGTTCAGCTCATCCCACATTCCCTTACAATGTACACTGATATTGTTTTCTTCATAGTTGGAACAGAAATTACATTTTATTTGCTGCAATTCAATACAAAAAAAGTCAATAATAAGAATTAATCCATTGATGTGATGTGTTTTTTTGCAGGGTTGAAACACTGGATGCATCTGGATCATTTAGTCACGTGTACAATAAATTCTGCCTAATGTAAGGATGAGATGTCGGGGTGCCTTTTGTTTTGTGACCACTGGGTGTCACCGAAACATTGCTTCACATTTCTTTAAATTAAAAAGTGCTTTATTTAGAGATTTTATTTATTCCAGAGATCAACATTATTGCAATGGAAAACGGCCTACTTAATTAAAATATGTTTTATGAGATACAAGTGTAACATGCGTAACACGAATGTAACTCACCTGTTTGTTGTGTAAAAAGCAGCAGATCTGTCAGGCACTTTTCCTCCTCTTTCATTAGATTAACATGAGGAAGACACCAGGATGACGCCTACAAATAAAGGTATAATAGTTCACTTAATCTTAACATATATAGATTAAAACACACTTTTATGTTCTCACCTGGGGTAACAGTAGCACTCCAATAAGTCCGACTTTTTTCATTGTCTCTGGCAGGTTCCTTTTTTCAATCAAGATAGGGACCTACATCCAAACATCAAGCCTCATATCTGATTAGAATGAAAGGCAAGCATCCTGCTGGCAGCAGATATATGATATGTGAAAATCAAACATAGGTCTACTCAGTGTCGATAATTATGCACAGTTCTCCTCAGGACAATGTGATACTTTGGGGCAAATCGGCTTCGCCCACAGGCCGTTAGTCCCGCCCCCTTCAGAACACGGGTCTCTATGGCAACATCAGTGTTTGAGGGTGGAGGTTGGTTTCCTGCAAAAAAAATTGTTTTGTGAAAATAGACGGAATATATTGGTTTTAAACTCAAGAACGTCATGCAAACCCTCGCCTAAAACGTAAGTAAGTTCTGAAGTAACATTGTTCATAATGTTTTTTTAATGAGAAGCGGATAAAAGTCTTGCTATGAAGCTTTGAAATTAACGCTAGCATGAGTTTGAGTGGTTAAATTAAGCTAACAGGTGACCACAGGTAAGCTAACGCTAATCATTGTATTTTTTAATTGAACTTGTCACAAGGAGTTTTGTTTATGTGGTTTGTTTGTGAAGCACTTTGAGTTATATTTGTGTATCAAAAGTGCTATATTAAAAAGTTTGAATTGATAACTAAAAAATACTTAGCGGTACAAAAATATAATGTACTGTCTTATAAGTGATGCTAATACCGTGCGTTTATGACGTTTAGGACCACTTAACCTTTGACATTTAATACTATCTAGCAGATCTATGGTTTTATATTTTATATTTATTTCATCAATCTACACTCTCAAGAGAAATGTAGCTCAGGTGTCGCCAATTTCTTTAATTATCTTTGAGGTGTAGCGTCACCTTGATTGGTGCACCTGTGATGAATTCAGCTGATTGGAGGAGGCACACACCTGGTGCACAGCTCACTGTATCGAGCAGGCACATATCTGGGAATTAAGGCTTACAAATAAATATATCTGCTGCATTGAAGTTTTCCAAGCACTGTCAGTAATTAGCTCCATCTAATTCTAGGGAAAGAAGTGGCTTTGCTTCACTCACCAACCAAAACACATGTTTATCCACAGAGTGGCCGGTCAAATCATAACATTCATCAGCGATTTTGAAGTAAAAATAAAGGTGTTTGCATCTTGTTTGTGTATGAGAGGGAGAGAAACATTGTCAGTATTTACCTTTAGGAAAAAAAATAGATGCATTTAGCATAAGGCTCCAACAAAGTAGCATGATTAAAAATAAAGGGGTGTTAAGACTACTGTATACAGTAGTATGACATGTGATGCCCCTCGTGCATGCTTTTTGCATCTTCCTATTGGAAAGTAAATTAAATTCTGTCATTAACACACATAATGACCCGCTGTCCTTCCATGTCTTTCCTCTTGTATTCAGATTATTTATTCATAGCTTTACCAACATAATATTGCCCAACAATCTGCTGTCTCCTTGTCTGTCCTCCAGCCTTCTGTCATTTCTCTCATGAGGAGCCAGGCCTGACCTCTTGCAGGATGGAGGTGGTCCTCTCTGGCCCCCAGAAACTGCCGGAGCCCCTCAGGAGAGGGACCCCTGTGCCTCTGAGCCAGCTGGTGGAGGAGAGCAGGAGCAAAGCAAACGCTCCCAATCATCTTATCGAATCAAGTACGTATAAAAAGCCTGCATTCAAGCCATTTCCTGTTGCTAAAAAGCATACTACATTTCACTAATTACTTGTTCCCTCTTATAGAAATCTATGCCAAACTGAAAAGCAACAGCCTGATCCAAGCAGAGCCCGCAGAGCTTCACTTCAGTGGGTTTGAGCTGGGGAAGGATTACGTAAAGATCCTGGTGAGGAAAATACACACTCCCATTCACAGGCTACATTGAACAGCTCATTTGCAGATTGTAAGTGATTTAAATGTATATATATATTGATATGTGAGTGAATAGTTGAGATTTCTTTTTTTTAAAGCAGCTGCTCCTTTAGTGGCAGTGTTAGATGCATTTACAGAGCTGGTTATGATATTAACTCGACACAGAAAGACTGTAATCACATTCTTTTTACAGTACTCCTGTCAGCTTAGAAACCAACACTCAAGAGTACCGCGGGTTCTCAACCGGCCCTCGAGAGACACTCAGAGAGCATCGTAGAGATAAAGATGTACCAGTGCAATAATCAGGACGTATTTCTGAAGTTCTATGCATCATCATGTTTGAAGCACTTGGTGACTGATGTGTGTGTGTGGACAATAGCCTGGGTCAGGGAGAAGTGGAAGTCTGTGCAGTTTGGTGCAACGTTTGTGCTTGATGGATGGCGTTATGGTTTTTCCAAGCCTTTGTACTCTTTGTAGCTGAATGCATACAGGACATATAGCAGGACGTAGATATTGGTGTTATGACAAGACGTCTCTTTAGGTTGTGTTTTAGCTAAATGTTTTTTCTGCATTTATTCTATCTGTCTACATAACTTGTTTTGCCTCCTACAAATGTGTTTCATGTCACCCCTTCTCTGTCCCATGCATCAACAAGTATAACGTTTGATTTAATTTGGTCTAGCTTCAGCAGCTATTCAATTGAATGGGCACTGATTGTACCTCATATGTTCGTGACGAAGCCCTGTAGAATGGATGTAAATGGTTTTTCTCAAGTGCACATGATTGGATGGGAATGAATAATTATTTTCTCTCCTCCCTCAGAAACTAATCAACATCTCATCTGAAGTTATGAATATTCATGTCATACCCACTCAAACCAAGCACTTCCAAACAACTTACACCAAAAAGGTATGTTTTTTTCATTACAAATGGCTGACCTGAATGACTCCACTCATCCATTAGTGCAAATCAGTGTTGTTTCTGATGATTCAGCCCGTTCCATCTGTTTTCCTTCAAGTATCGACTCATCCCGGGCCTCGCCTACACGCTGAAGGTCAGGCTGTGTCCCGACGAGTGGCGCTACTTCTATGACTGCATTCGGGTTCACTGCAAGGTGAGGATCCAGCTGTTTGTGCACCACTGAGGACGCTCTCATCTTTACACTTTAGGCATTAAGTAAAAGCTGTACATCACAGCGATCCTCAAATAACTTTGCAGTGACATTAACAATAACTTCAAAGCAAACAGTCAAACAACTAACTAATAATAATATATTTGTAGATCGGAAATTGGGGAAAATGTCCAAGATCAGGTCTCCAAATTGTCTTGTTTTGTCAACCAAAAACTCAAAGTTATTCATTTTAATATGATTGTGCATAAAATAGCATCTCCAAAATCTCCATATCTGTAGTTTTTGCATCAAAAAATACTAATGTTCAAAATAGTTAGCACATTTTCTCCTGTCAATCAACTAATTGTTTCAGCTCTAGTTGTTTTATTATTTGGTGAAACATCCCCATGTTTACTTTGAGACCTCTCTTATCTGTCTTATCTCCATACACTCTCTCCTGTTTTCTCTTTCTTGTGCATTCAACCCACCCACACCCGTTCTAAGGGGGAGGAGAACCTGTTAATTCCAGTTCATGCTTACCCTGTCATCGATGACCTGTGCATCCCTCCTCACATCGACCTGTCAGCCGTGCCACTTGGAAACAGGTGTGTGCGTACGCCGTACAGTTTTTGTGTTAGGATCTTCATCGGACTGTTTCCTGACCTCCCATCTGCCCCCGGGCTGGCCTGTCTCTTCCTATTCTTCCATACAGCTGCCCATGCTTCCATTCACCCTTTGGTGTCAGATCATAACAAAAATATCCTCATCTCTTTTGTTCCCCACCTGTCTCTAGTGTTTGCCAAGCTATTCCTCTGAGATGCAGCTGCCCCATCGACTTTGAGTTCCAGGTACAAGTTATCCAGTCCCACGAGGCCTTCTCCATCCAGCCCCTTACAGGTAGGGACTTATCAAATATATATACCTTCTATGGCAGATGTTCCCTCACTGTGTTAAGCGTATACAGATGACTCTCAAGTTAGCCTTGGAATAAAAGTGACACACATATTTGCAGATTTCAAGACTATATAAAAAATGAATCTATTTTTCTATCATTACAATTCATACGAAAACCTTTTGAAGACCCCCTGCAAGGATGCCACACTTTAACAAACACCTGTGAAATAATTTACACAATTATTTGTGTCTTTTAAGGCAAATAATATGGCATTCTGCATGTTTTCCCTTTATCTAGCAGGGAATGTGGATCTGTGGTTCTCATGGAGCCAGCCATTGTAAAGCAGGTGTGCTGTGTTTTCTCAGACCTTGGACTGGTTGTGTATTAAACAAGTCGCCACAGAGTTTGAAGGATGCCTGTAGTTTCCACACAATGACACTAAGCAGTATTGAAGGTCTGGGAAGCATCATAACACACGGCGGAAAGCAGCACTTAGGATTTGAAATACAGCTGGAGGTTTACCTAAGTACAAACCTGGAATGAGAAGAACGGATACAAATTAGTTTCTTATTTTGGATGTCCTTTTTTTGTCCTCAGTCCTCTCTACACACAATAAACCATAACCATGATACATCACTTACAGCCTAAGTACATGCAGTACAAAGCGTACATCCATTATTTTTAGCTATCTAGTTGCAGCACACTCTGAATGGCAACAGGTTGTGTTCATGTGTGAAAATGAGTGTGACAAGCACCCCTCGCTCATCCCTATTGTCTTTTCTTTGCTCCTCCAGGTGTGATACCAGCCAATGGCGAAGAGAATATCATGGTGACCTTCAGTCCTTTCCAATACGAGACTTGTCAGGTCACCTTCCAGCTGATCATCTCTCAGTTCAACAGCAGACCCTTCCTCTGCACCATCAGTGGGAGCTGCACCCCTCACTTGGCCCTCAGGTAAACCCAGCCGGAGATCTTTATTTGTCGAATTGCTTAATACTATAAAATGAGTGAATGGTACACAAAACAGATTTGAGGTGTTCTTCATGGTTTCCCCACTGCACTACATTGATAGGACAGTATCCCTTTAATTACAAAAATACGTATACTTAGATGTTTTTATAAATATAGATATGTTTTCGGAGTTGCAGAGTGTTGTACTCATTAGCTGTAGATATGACTGCCTTCCCTACGATGTAACATAGTGTACAGTCATACAGGTAAGAGGATCAACAATGCATCTTTGATTTTTTGGTGAACTTTCCCTTTAAAGGCACACACGGACACTAACATCAGCTGAACAGGATCCAGCAGAATATATTTGTTTAAGGGGTGGTAATGTGTTTTTCTTGCACCATCACACATGTGTTTTTTTCTCTCTGTTAGCTATCATATGTGACTGTGACATTTCATACTCTAACTGTTGAGTTCACACCTGTCTCCTGGGGTTTATCTTCAAGTACAATCAGACAAACCTGTTTGACAGAACTTCAGTAACACCACTTATTTGTTCTCTAATAGCATAGAAATATGTTATGTCCTCTGTTCTTCCCCATGGAGCTTCATTTAGTCTGGATAAGCATCACAAATCCTGACTGATAGTATAAAAATTATTAGATGGAGCCTTTTCGTTCTCCTCACGCTGTCCAGTAATGACCACAGCTTTCAGGTTGTTCGTGCAAGTAATTACTAAACTAGGTGGTCCATTTAGAGTCAGAGAAAATGGGCTTGTGTGCTGATTACAACTTCCCATTAGTTGTTTTTTCCAGCCAGTGTAGAACCTAATGTTTAACTGTGTTCCCATGAGAAAGATGGTGCCATCCATCACACAGCAGCGGCTCCATCCAGCGCACTGTCTTGGTGTTATCTCGGCCGAAAGTTAATAATTCATGAAAATAGCTTGGTAGCTGCTGCAGTGATATCAAGATGGATATGCCTCCCGATGAATGTTTAGCATATAAAACATTCTCGCTCTGTTTGTTGTTCTCCGCCGCGGAACTAATAAAAGATATTTGCAATTGTAAGATTAAAATAATAATTGCAAGAGCCAGTGTTTTTCCAGCTAGAACCAAACACCTGATACTCGCTCGTTGCTTAGTGTTGCTGCCCGGCTTATCTTGTGTACAATAAACACATGATGATTTTAATCCCTCAAATCACTATGTTGCATCAATCTAATCAATCTTATGTCCTGCAATAAACGCTTAAATAAACGTAGTAAATCTTTGTGACGCGTCAAATGTGAAGCTGTGTTGACCCTGTGTCAGAGAAGTGTCAAATCAGCCATTAAACACCGCGGTCATAGATACTGCTGAATGTGTACTATGATGTCTTTCTAATTAATATCCGCCACCACAAAAAATGACAGCTGGAGAAATGTAGATATAATGAAAATTAATCATCTGGCTTCTGACCTCGTTGCTCAGCCTCCCTGCCGTCCCGCACTGCCCATATATCATCATATAAACACTCAATGTAGAGCCATTCTCTCTGCTACGAGAACAGATCCTGGACCTCTAAACAAAAATTAACCAATTACCGTGCCACTGTTTGTTCATTCAGATGTTCCAACTAGCAACCTCAAATTAGCAGCAAACATGCCACTTGCAGTCAAATCCGTGTTCTCTATTCATGAATCGAATGTGTGCAATTCCAACATAATTAAAACTTTACTTCATTAGCCGTCCTTTTCTGTTCTCTTTTCTCTGCATGATAGTGAGTTGGGAAAGAAGGCGGGTCATGGAGATGCAGTTCGATACACAGGACCTTCACCTGTCACTCAAGTGCCCCGTCAAAGTAAAACCAAACTCAGGTCGACTGACAAATCAAAGGTAGTGTATGTGTTTTAATAGCAATCTCATAGTTAGTTTAACTATTCACTTTATTTGAATGTGGAAGGACATTAAGGGGTTAATTAATTCATTTTTAAATGAAAAATGTAAGCACAATGTGAGATGTGTTTAGTTATGTGACTGTACCTCTAGTAATTTAGTTTAGATGAGGAGACAGAATCCCCAATATCAGACTGGGAAGATTTGTAGTGTTGGTTCCTCCTTTGTCTTTGTCCTATCTAATAATGAATAATTCGTCAGAGCGAAACAAACCATTCTCTTTACTTTTGTGTACTGCTGATCATTTCTTGCTGTGGCATGTTACCTTTCATTTCATGCTGTTTGTTTCAAGACACTGAGAGATCAAGCGAGTGTTCAGGCTGGGCTGAAGCCTCCGGTAGATGTCTGCACTCCTGCAGGCGTGGCAAAGATGCTGATCAGAGACACTGATAAACTCAGCTCTAAAGACCTGAAGGAAGGTACATGAAACCCGATGATTGTAATCTTTTTGACGTGCATTTCCTCTCAGGAAAGCTGTATTATTGTCCTGTTCTATTCTGATTTTGCACAGTATGGTAAATCAGGTCAATTGCATTACGGGAAAATACACATATAACAAATAGTGTGTCTTATTTAACTGGTTTTCCCTTCACTTCAGCCATGTCGTGTGCCAGCATGGCTGGTCTGCAGAACAGGCAGATGAAGGAAGCCCTCTTCAGGAAAAAGGTTCAACAACACGTGAAGGAGGAGCAGGCCAACCACGTCAGATGGTGAATAGATTGACATTTTAATTGAAATCCCTGTGAATGGTTAAAGTGGGGTTTTCTTAACTCAAGTTAAAGCATACAAAGCTTAACATAGTCTACAAGTGATAGCAAATGTAGGAGAGGATGCTATTTTTGGTTTTATGCTGGAGACATTCTAGGGAGAAAAATAGATTGACGTTTGAAACATTCATCAAGTGTTTGTGAAAAGATTGTATATTCCCTCAACATTTTCTAAACTGGAAAGAAAAGGCAAACTACATTGAAGTTAAGACGCACCTCACATGTACGTTTTAGATTTCTTTCCAGTTGCATATGTGTCTTATCTTTGATGTTTTTTCCTGTTTATTTGTTATTTCAAAGGCAAGTTCGTGTTGGTAAGGACCCGGTGTCGGAGCACAGCAGGAGGCAGATAGCGGAGGAGAGAGAGATTGCGCTGCATGAATACATGGTGAGAATTTCCCCTTAATTATGGACACAGATAAACAGTCTGCAGATTGATATTCTTACAGCAGGTCGTTTAATGGAACAGTCTAATGTCGATCAGGGGTCAAACACAGTAAAGAATTGTGACAAATGTGGAGCCAATTACTATACCTTACCTCAATTAAACTTATGGCATAAACATAGCGACCACCTTTTAATATGTCTAGCAAAATACTAGAAAATGTTGTCAACTAGAAAGCACATTTACAGGACCAAAATACATATAAGCAAGTCCCAGGGTGTAATTTAAAAAGAGAAATGTATATCTGTGTCACTCTTTACCTTATGTAAGAAATGTTTTCATTGGCTCAAATACAAGACCTTTACTTTCTATACCTTGTTGACCTTGTTGGAAAGTGTAATCGCCAGAATTATAGTTTTGCAGTAGTCCTTTTTTAATTACCACGACTAAAATACCGGAAGTGCTGCTGTTAGCGAATCACTTCTTTGCTAACCAACACATGTTGTTTCATGCTTTTATGCTGCGTCTGTGACCGCTTTATTGAGTCACAGTGGAAATGTGCAGACTCGGCCAAAGTAACATCACTTCTGAAATATGGGTCTATGCGTGTGTGTGTGTTTTCTCAAAAAGTTATTTGAATAGTGGGCACTTAACAGCACTTCCTCCCCTCTCCTCTCCACCTGCACTGTTTATAATACACACACACACACACACACACACACACACACACACACACACACACACTCTTGTTCACAGGCTCATATAAGCCCTCTTTGGAGTTTTATAGATGCTCTGTGTTTTTTATGATCGGAGCTAGTACCTAGTTCTTTATATCCTCTGTGGAATCTGGACTGCAGAGCTAGAATAACTCAACAGAGAAGATGTCCTCCTGTGTTTGCATTACAGTGATGCATTACAGCTTCGTGCCTTTATCTAATTATTCTGCGACACCTTGATATATCATGGCCTGTAAAAAGGCCTGTCACAATAATTGACTCAGTGTATGATACAGTGACATGACCCCCATCAATTTTACATTATCAAGTAATGGATCCCCAGCTTCGTTGTGGGGACATGTCGGCTTTAGGCTAAATAAAAGAGGATTTGCCATCTTAATTATAGCTAATATATATATTTCTTTTTTGTTAAGGTCCTAACCATTAAGAAAATGTATTTGCAGGATATTGCCTGTTCAGTAATAGAATTGGGAGGGATGAAACCCTCTTTAATGGTCACACATGCAGAGCACACAGCAGTAACAAACAGTGACATTTGTTCTCTGCTTTTAACTAGCAGCTATTGCACAGCGCCCGGGGAGCAATGGGAGTGAGGGGAGTGAGGGGGGTGGGGGGGGTGTCCGGTGCCTTGCTCAAGGGCACCACGGCAGGGCAGGAGGTGAACTGGGACCTCTCCAAGTAGAAGTCCACACCCCATAGTTTAGGTCTGGTCGGGGACTTGAACCGGCGACCCTACGGCTCACAGTCCAAGACCCTACTGACTGAGCCACTGCCGGACAAAAGTTTCTCTACATTTGACCCATCCAGGGCCCTTTCTCATGTCTTCAAATGTCCCTCCTCGACTCCTCGACTCCTCGACTCCTCGGTCCTCCGGTAGTGACCCGGAAATGAATTTTAGCGCGCCATGTTGAAGGACATCTCATTTCTCGAAATGCACATCGAGGACCGAGCATCGAACGTCTCGGAGGCTCTCTGGAGGAGCTATAACCGAGGATACACTGATGGGTCCTCCACAGTCCTCCACGGCTCCTTCGTGGATGCATTTCCGGGAACAGTGATGTTTCAAAGAGTCGAGACGCACGGCCGGACTTATCTCAGCCAATGACAGCTCTGCATGCATCCCCTGGATATTATTTTATTAACTGCTTTCATCGCGACGCGATGTTTACAGTGAGAACAGCTGTGAGGTCCGTGCAGAAAGCAGAGCAGTGTGTATAATATATATCATATCACTCAGTATAACAGGCCTACTCTCTTTATTTGCTTTAGTTTAGTAGATATCTACAAACAAAGTCGATATTTTTCTAAAACCATTTAGTGCTTCACATAATAAAATACACAACGGCTGTAGCCTGATTATATGCTTTAGGAGCTGTAGGTGCGTGTGTGTGGTGTAGGTGTGTGTGTGTGTGGTGTAGGTGTGTGTGGTGCAGTGTGTGCGTAGATGCAGCGGACAGACAGGTCTCAGTTGGTTTGGTGTCCTCTGCTTACTTGTAAATAAAACTTTTGGCCCGTCATTTATTTCCCTCATTGTAGCGACCAGAGAGGGGGGGGGATATATCCAGTCTCTGATAGTGTTACGTTATTATGAGAGTGCTCTGTTTGATTCTGAAATTGTATATATTTATATAAATATATACATATATGTATGTGCGTATGTCCGCATCTGTAGCCTGTTATTGTCTCATTATACCGCACTGTGAATGAATTAAAAGTAAATATATAAGTCGTCATGAACACATCTGTCCATCAGACAGAGGGCTGCTGTGCCTCCTGTCATCATTAATGGACGTCTCTTTAAAATGACCGCTCAGAGGAGAGGAGTTCTCATTTCTCTAACCGCCTGCTGCTTCCCTTCCTCTCTCCTCGGTTCCCCTCCTCGGCTCCTCCGCTCGCATCTCCTGTGGGCGGGACAAAGTCTCGAGGATAGGAGTCGAGGAGGGGAGTCGAGGAGGAACATTTGAAGACATGAGAAAGGGCCCTAGTGTTAGGAGCAGTGGGCTGCCATTATGAACGGCGCCCAGGGAGCAGTGTAGGGAACGGTGCCTTGCTCAGGGACACCTTGGTAGCACTTGGTCTTGCCGGGACTTGATCTGGTGACCTTCCAGTTGCCAAGCCAAGTCCCTATGGACTTCGCCACCACCGCCCAACAAAGATGAATACATCTTTTAGATCTGTGACAAAGTTTAAACATTTATTTAAGTGCAATTTCTGGTAACAGAGCCTGAGAGTAAATGTACTTTATGGTTTTGTTTTGTTATTATATACATCATTTACATTATTTAGAATATTTAAATATGTTTCTCACGTTCCAATTATTCTTATGTCTGAACACAATTAATGGTGTACTTTATTTATTATATTATCATTATATCATGGCATAAAATGGTCTTAAAATAAAAGAGACCATGCTCCACAGGATTAGTTGTCATGGTTACTTTTGTAGATAATTAAGATTTCAGACAAACCCCATCAAGTGTATTTCTTCCTGTGACAAAGACACTGTTGCGTCTGCAGACAAAGGAGATGAAACATGTTGAAATGTTATTTTTCCGTCGGCTTCGCAGCATCGGTCATCGCCAGAGCAAAAATATAAATATACTTCATGCTTTTTAAACCAACATGTTCTATTTACAGATTTCTTGCCAATTCCTTTCCAGACCTTCAGCATCATAACTGATTTGTTGCAGGTGAAAAGGGGAGATGAGAGGCAGGAGGAAGGCTTCGCTGCTGGACGACCTGAACTCTCCTCCAGACGACTGCTCTGTGCAGCAGGACAGGTGAACCTCTGCTCTGTATCACTCACATATTTCACTCTTCTGATACAGTGGGACTCGAGCTGTTTTAAAATAGATCTTTCTATCATCACTAGATTAACGATCACTCATTTCACGTTGACAGCCCTCCATCATGAGTGAGCCCTGTGACAGCATTCATTTCTCTATGACAAACCCTGGGGGGGATGATGGATGTCTTGAAATGTAACACATCTAAATACACTATTATTGTAACTTCTGTCAAAATCTGAAACTTAGCTTGATACAGCTCTCCTGAGTCATAACACATGTAATTCATATCATAGGAAAACCACTTCAATTGAGCTTACATGAAGAACATGCTATATTTATTTGCACAATAAAGTACAATAGTCAATCCTACTTCAACACACTTTGATGTTTCTGTAACTCAGACATTTAAATATTTGTTTTTTTATCCTGCTACAAAAAACAGTTCATGCATCATCCATTTTATCGGCCTGTTATGGGAGGAATGTTGATTTACGATGCCAGCATTTCATTTTATAGACAATGTTGTGCCAATATCATCGTGGAGCCACCATATAAATACTCAGGGTGTCCACGGGGTCTTAAAAAGTATTAAAAGTTGATAAATCAATTTAGCGAAAATGAAGGCTATTAAAAAGTATTAAACTGCATTTTTCAAGGTTTTACATTTAGTAGCTTGTTTTCAATAAGTATATAAATTGTCCAAAGAGGTATTCTACAGTCTGCCTGAATGTAATCATTGCGTAGGTGTGTAGTGTGATTCTGTGTAGTTTATTGATGGCATCCCGTTGGGTTTGACGTCATCTGAACAGGACATCGCGCGCTCACTGCTTGATAGCGCGCGAAGGTCCGTTTACTCCGGTTGTTAAACAACATCGTTATGGGGAAATGCAAGTTTGCGTCCGAATGGTTGGAAGATAAGGAGGAAGGACAATCAATACTGAATATAGTCAATGTGAGGTAAAGTGTGTCGCCAATGTAACCGGTTAGAACTCAAAGTGGCGATGAGGTCTTAAAATGTATGGAACGGGTCTTAAAAAAGGTCTTAAAAGGAATTACATGTGACTTCAGGATTCCTGCATATACCCTGATACTGTAAATCTGACCTTCTCGTTAACCACTGAGACCTCATGGAACTTCCCTTTTTATATGTACTCTATGTAAATGCCAAATGAAAGTCAATAAATGTGTGTGTACCCTCTCCAGGCCAGCGAGGGAGCCCCGTCCTTCCAGTTCTTCTGCAGCTTTCAGTGGGATCTGAGGAGACGAGCCCTCAGTCTTTTCCAGCAGGCAGCCCGCAAGGTGCACTCACATCCCAGCTCATGTGTAAAATGCTTACATGCATATTCATTGGCTTTAATGCACAGACCCGTCACACGCCAACACACTTCCCTCTTCCCTCAGGAGGAGGCTGCTGTCCCTGCACCCCTGTCCCTTTAGGTCAACCATGTGTAAATTCCTCCCACTAAATGCATAATATTATTAAAGTCAACTTTCCTGGGAACATAAAGTGCCTTCCAGTGAAAGCAGAATCATCTGACATGGCCTCTTAAAGTCACAGGACAAGCATACAATTAAAGGTCTTTTTTTTATCGTGGAGAAGTTAGTTTTTGCTAATTTTGTGTTTCTTCTTTGCATTTTATTAGGGCAACAAGGGTTCACTGTCCTCTTGTTGTTTATGTGTGTCACTGAGTTTGATTTATTATACTTATTTAAAGCAATAACACCCTGAACTCTTCTCTACCTTTCAGACGGTGATTCGATGCCGCATGGACCGGAGACTGACCTGTTTGAAGGAACTCTGCAGAACGATGAAGAACTCGCCCTTGGCAAAGAAAGGTTTTGATTATCCTCTAATCTCCTCATTCAGAAGTAATCTCATTAAGCCATGTCACAAAAGCATTGCTTAATTGAATTCATTCCTGCAGGAAAAATGGAGATCTCCTCTGGTTATTATGAGCTTTTTAGAACACGCAGGGCCAAAGAGACGGGGCTATTTATGGTGCTGAGGACATTTACATTACATTTGTCACTGACCATAACGATCAGAACAATTCAATTACGACCTGTTTGTTTTTTTCAGTCGAGGAGGACAGGACATTTGATCTGAAGATCTCACCCGACCGGATCTTTCCATTTTCTTTCCCCGTTTTCTCTGCATTGGTGAGTTCATTATATATCTGAAATCTATAAAACAATTACGTCCATCCTGCAGATTACAGTCTGTTAGTTCTGTTTAAAATATACTTAACAATCAATGTCGCGGCCTGTCAAAACAAAAGCTTAAACCACTTCTTTGCAAATCGCTCTGTCTTGTTAAAGCTATTGAAATAAAATACCAAATTACCTTAATGGGTTCTGACATATGGAAGAATGAGACTCCCTGAAAAGTGCGTGGCATAGTGGTTTAGTGCGTTGGTGTTCGGATCAGGGGGGCACAGGTTCAAACCCCACTGCAGTCAGCATGTCGTTGTGTCCCTGAGACACTTCACCCCAAATTGCTCCTGTGAGGTTTGTCCACAGTATTGAGTATGTAAGCCGCTTTGGATAGAAGCGTCTAACATGTGCGGTCTGGCAATCGTCCTGCACAAGAAACCATTTTCATTCATTATTTCCCTTGAAAGATGTCTTTGATCTCGATGTGGAATCGGAAAGGAAGCTCAGTTTCCCGCACTTTTGATAAAGTCTCTAATTTCCCCGATGCCCCTGGGAGATAAGGCCTCAGTGTTCAATCTAATAACAAATAATGCCATTTGTCTCCTTGATGTTTCCAGGCTCGCAGTAATCTGGTCGAAGTGCCCGTGGATCCCATCGATGTGACTGTGACGACACATGTTCCTTTCTTCAAGCTTCAAGTGGGTGTTTACTGCAGATATGTACCCAGCAGCAGCTGGGGGGGGGAACTACCTAAATACCTGTATTTCAGTACACTTTGATTGCACTGTTTTAATACAAAAACCCTGATTATTATCAACCATATTATTGTTTTGGTTTTGTTTGTTTCTACAGGTTCCACAGCACTATAAGCTCATGGGCTACCGACCTGTGTCAGCCTGGGACGCGTTTAACTCGTACATCCCAACCTCTCTGGCCAGACCACTTCGCACTGGAGCTGCGGTAAATCTGCAGCACCTGGACCAAAACATGCAGATTCCACCATATTAGAGAAAGATTGATTTATTTCTTTACTCATCTACCTAGAAAGAGCCGGTGCCGAATGAGTCTGGCGCTGTGGAGGCATGGGGGGATCAGCAGAAGGATGAGGCAGAGGAGGAGGCTGTCTGTTTCTCCTTCAGCGCCCCTGAAGCTCTGCTCACACCTTTTCCAGCAAACCCACTCAGAATCTTTGTAAGACCATATCTAAAAATGAAATGGCCCCTCTTTCTGTTGTGTACAATTTACAGTTCTTCTGGTTAAGAGACCCCTAGTCAAATACTTACATATTGTGTGTTTAACCCAGAGACTGAAATAGGATATTAATACTTAATGTGGTTTGTGTTTTAGAACCCAGCTCCAGGCCTGCAGGCGTACAAACCCACCCCCAAATATCTGGAGACTGACCTGGAGTTCCACCTCTGCCCTCTGCCCAGGTAACACTCAGTAGATACATGTGTACGGTTTTATCCTAGTGAGTTAAAGTAAGTAGGTGTTCTTTGTGCTGACATTTAGCTATAGATTGTACACACTCACTCAGAAAGTGCTTTCTGTGTTGAGGTATCCCATCCCTGAGAGCAGCAGGTGTGGCAGAGGGACTCAAACCCCAAACACTCAGAAGAAGCATCTGGACCGCAAGGTAATTTTTTTCAGAGACTTTAGCTAACACTTTAGCTGCTGTCAAGAAACTGTCACACATTAAGGGAGGAATTCACTAACGAGATATGTGTCTTAAAGACAGTTGAAGAACATTTAATTTCATTCAAAAACCTCAAACCAGAAATGAAAGAAAACAGGACATTAGATCCATCTCTAGTTCATCTGTTTTAAATCTTATTTAACTGATCCTAATGTGGCTGTTTTTTTTGTTATCTCTTACCCACAACAGGAAGGGATCGCTGGCTACATGACATGGAACGATTTCGATTCGATCACCTCAAAGTTTCTGTCTCCCAGCAGTGACTTCGCCCATCGCAGGTAGGACGGAACTTATTCTCTTGTTTCTCTTCATACTCACAGAACCACCCAGAACTCACCACGAGGTACTTCCCACATAAACTTGAGAAGCTCTAAGACAATTGTGGGATGAAAAAGTCCTAGTACATGTTTACATAACTTGTTTACAGAGTAGAGAGGGGCTGTGTTTCACTTCTGCTGTACATATCTTTTCAGTCCGTGAAAGAATTTGAACTCATGACCTTGTGGTCGCATAACTTCACTGTACTGAAGCTCCTCCAGCTTTAACATGGTCTGAAGTGACATTTGTATGCAGAATATATTACAACAAGTGGGCAGGGTGCATCTCGCTGATTTTAAAGCACCTGCAGTTGCGTCATTGTTTTACACTCGAGGAGAAAGTCTATGTGCATTCATGAGGGATTGATTCAAGTGAGCTTCTGTGAATCCTGCTAGTTGTCATAAATACTCAGTGGTGTAACATTAATAATCAACCTTGATATGGACGCAGAATTTGCGGTGTTGGGTCTTAACATTTGAGGGAATTGGTCCTTGAAATTCCTTTAAAAGAGTTTGAATTGAATGCTAAGTGAGCTCATAGATCCCTGTTTCTTTCCTGTTGCATCCAGTCCATCAATAAATGATCTCTTGATCCATATCTGTAGATCTTCTGAGACCTTTTACAAGTCGCTTACATGTGAATGATTTGTAAGATATAGGATCATGTTGCTGGTTTAAGTGGTCACTTATACTGTAGTAGACGTTTATATTCATAGTGTAAATATTTATCCTGACAAATTGCCAAGAGGCTTGTGTATTAATATTTAATGTGTTGGCATGCCATTCATCACGCAGTATTACGTAGAGATGACTTCCTGCAGTCTTGTAGTATTTTGCCCTCATGGCAGTTATCGTTTTGCATTTCAAGCATTGGTTCTGATTTGACATAGATTTCTTTACTTAAAATATATCTTAATTTGCTCTTTAGTTCTCCTTTTGTGAAATATCCCATACAGTTGTAGAAATCTCTTGAGTGTTGAAGTTATTTTCTCACTCGACTCTCTGATTTTATAGAAACACACCAACACATTCTACCTTGATTGCCAATGTCCACATTTCAGTAGTTTTGGATTGAAGCCATGTGCGTTGTCTCTACTGCGGTGATCAGTTCTACTTAATTAAGAATTAAAACCTTGTGTTATAAACTCTCTCCTTGCCTTCTTGCCGGCAGTACTGTTGAACACCTACAGTGAAATGCTTACAGAATCTAGGTCATATGTAGGCAGACTGTCTTCACACTAAGATGATGACTTATTCAGTCGTTAACCTAAATGGACGGTAAATAAATGAAGAGATTTTGAAGTATTAGTGAATGCTGCATGGTATTGTCCCGTGTGGCCTCCTGTATGCTTCTCTTCGCACTCTGTCACATCAAGTAGCACTCAGCTATGCAAAACCCTGTCTCTGACCCTTTTCCAGGAAATATTGTCATGTACATTGCAATTTCTCTTGCATGATAGAGATCCAGCGTTGCAGAGCTAATGTTTCTTGCAAGTTGTGAAACACTTCAAGTCTTTATTTGACAAGACGCCTAAGTAATTTGGGCAGACGCTGTTCACATGATGTTCTTGTGAAAGCGTGGGGTTGGATCTGACTTTTCTGTCTGCTTCCTTTTTTACTCACCTTCGTTGTGTTGCAAAATCTGTTTCTTGGCAAACATAAGTATTCTCTTTCTGCCTGTCGGTGCTGATCCGCAGTAAAACTCTAGATATATTCTTCTTTCATTATACGAAAGATGATCCCCCCTAAGCCTCCTTTCTCAACCTTATCAATTTTCTATCTCTGAGTCTGCGGTTGCTAACAGTCTGTCCCGTTATCCAACAAACACAAACAATACGATTTAAGCCAGGAGGCTGTAATAGAAATGAGAGTATGTCTCTTACAAATGTGTGAATAATTCAAAGGATTCTGCTGTACCTCAAGCACACTTTAAAACTATAACTTTCTGGGTACATGCAGTCTGCATATTTATCAGCAAGACTCGGTTCAAAACCTACTTCCCCGGCCTCAAAGTGGTCAAACAAATCAGTTTCTGCAGGTTTAAAAATGACTCATGGAAGAAGAAATACTACTAAATGAATTATCTGAATCTGTGGAGTAACTTACTTAAGTACTTCAAAATGGTAACAGTACTTAAGTAATTGTACTTGGTTACTTTCAACCACTGCTGGCAAGTTAAAGCAGTTTAACTTGGCAGCAGTGGTTGTTTAATAATGTCTCAAAATGTCTCCGTCCACCTTCAACTCCAAACTGTGTTCACATGCCCTCACATAATGACGTTTGTGCTGAAAGCCCGGCGGCGCGTCCAAAAGCAAACCTGTGGCTTGTCAGGGTTTTAATTCTGTTTTCTGCCCGTAAGAGGCATCAACTTTCACTCGGGAGATCTTTTATCATTCCTGTTCAATCTGCGATTTCAAACAACCCGAAGCAGTGCTTTCATCTCAGTAAGATGGAGTAGATATCTGACCATTATCTCGATTCGGTAATATGTGGTCTGGCTCTTCAGGGGAAACGCAATGTGTGTGTCCTCTGTAGGTCTGTGGACTACAGCACAGATACACTTCCCCTCAAAACACCTCCTCTCCGCGGCCCTCCTGATGATCTGCCTCCACTAATGGACCCGCCGTAAGTACATACACTATTGACACCTATTGATCTCCTTGATGGAAGCTTTTTCTGGTCAAGATGGCTGCTTTCATGCTCAGATTCTGTGCTTTTTTTTTTTTTTTTCATCCCTGCTCAGGTGTGAAGGCGTCCAGCTAACAACGGAGATAATCAGAGCGCAGTTCTTGTCGGAGCAAGCTCTGGTCTCCAATAGCAACCTCAGTAAAGGCACAGCAGCCAGGTGAGTCTACAGGGACGATGTGTGCGTTACAGAGAAAGAGATTACTCATGCAATCACACTTAGAGAGAAGACCTGGGAGGCAAGGGAGGAAAATAATCTGCTGATACATTTACTGAATTAGCCCCTAATTATGCTCAAGGCTTAATATGGTTATGAAGAGACCAAAATATTTCTGTATCAGGCTGTAAACATGTTAATTCATCTTATCATGTTTGGAGTTTAAAGATGGTTGGGTCTACAGGAAACAATAAATATTATCCTGGTCGTTTCAGCACAACACAGAAGAGAAAACAATTTTGATCTCAGAAAATAATTGATCAGATTTAGTTTATTCGCTCGCTTCCTCTAGGGATATAATACATAACATTTTAAGGGCATTTCTTGCCTATTTTGACAAATGTATCCACCATTGTGCTAGGATTAGTTCCATTTGAAACAGAAATGTAGATTTTCTTAAATGTTCTTACATTTGAATGCCTCATTATGGTGAATGCTGGATCTGGCTCGAGTTTACCAATCGTTCCTTTCAACCAGTTCTCCTTCCTCAGCTCTTCTACACTAAAGTGAAATGTCTCTGTCACAAGGCACCAGAGGGAGATTCAGACGGAGGCGACCCACAGCTCTCAGTTCAACCGGATGGGAGGAAGAGTGATGAGCCGGCTGAAGCTACTTGAAGTCACTGATACAACTCCACCAGGGGAGCACTGAGAATAGGCTCACCTCCAAATGCATATAGTCAAATAAACACTATCACATGTATTGTATAACTTACCTTGCCTATAGGAGACTCTACACTGTTTCCCCTGCCACTTCTGTTAAATAAAACCTGGTTACTCTCACCCACGCTTAAACCTCTCTCCCACCTACTCAAAATGTCCAGTAAGCTCTCCTCCTGTGCTTTTACAAAAGCCTGGGAATTCGTTATCCCTACACCCACACACCTCCATATATAAGCACAGCTACAGTATATCTAACACGCTGCATCACATTACTGCATTCAGTTAAAAAGTACATTTCTTCGCTGTACAGTAGTTCATGGTGTTGTACTGTATGTCCCATGCTTATTAATGATAAACTATCATATTGGAGAACAACACATCTGAGTGAGACTTTTATTGATTAGCATTGAAGAACCTTAACATGCTTTCCACTGCTTTGACATTATGGTTTTCAAGAATGTTTTATCGTTTCCAAGACTAATTGTTGTCCTCTGGGTTCCAAAATAAACACTGGGTCTTAATATTGATTTGTATTCAGCTCTAATTTGTGTAACCACTCGCTGATTTGTCACCAGTCAAGGACTTGGCATTGTTTCTACATTTATCAGCGTTATCATTTAAAAGTTCATATTTATGTGGCGGTAAAAAGAAAGCTGCTCAGGTCAGAATCTAATTATGAAAAGTGCTGACATACTGTTTACTCCCTTTGATGAGTCCAGTGTGTCTACTGTCCGCTAGAGGGAGCTCTAACTCTGTGATTTTACACTTTATTTGACATGCATTTGTCCTCCAGTGAGTGTGTGTACTTAGTGCTTTAGACAAATACAGTAAAGGAACATTGCTTATTTGAACACCCCTTTACCAGAGCCACATTTCACACGCTTTTTTACTATAAAAGGTCACATTGTTCAGACATGGGGTTGGATCCACACAGATACTAACGCCTATAGCCAAAGTACTTCACCATGGGAGCGCACTGACAGTAGAGGGCGGGTTTAAAGGACAAAACTCACTTTCACAGAAGCTTACAAATTTAAATCCATCGAGAAAAGGAATTCTATTATAAACGTAATCACATTTTGACACATTAGTACAGGTTGAGACCTAAAATACACAGGGAATTAAC
Source organism: Trematomus bernacchii (assembly GCF_902827165.1). Lineage (NCBI taxonomy): Eukaryota > Metazoa > Chordata > Actinopteri > Perciformes > Nototheniidae > Trematomus > Trematomus bernacchii. Next base: position 6,927,196 of record NW_022987821.1, on the reverse strand, counting down.
ATTATAAATACATATTTAATTAAAGCCACAGCAATGATATGGATTGAATTAGTAATAGACAGTGTAATAATAGTAACAGGAAAGTGTGTGAGAGGATGTGTGTGTGTGTGAGGAGACAGAGGGAGGATGAGGAGGTACCACATCACAGTCATTTTGTATAATTCATCCAACCAGCACTCAGTATCTATCATTTCCTGTAAAGTCCCTTTTACAGTTCACCTTAAAGCTCTCACACCATTAATGTGCATTATTTTCTCCATTATCATTGAGAAATAATGTGAAAATACACCCATGAAAAGCTGTTTTGCTGTTCAGGCTGTCACCCAGTTCACATGTTTCACCCCAAAGTCCCTGACATCTTGAAAAATATAAAAAAATCCAACAAACAGAAAAAGCAATCTGTTTCTACTGCCGTCTCTATTTACAACTCAAACCTACAGCAACTTTTAACGGCTTCTTTTATTCCCATTTCCCTTCTTTAAATACAATCTTTCCCCGGCTCATACTCATGGTCGGACCTGTTCTTCCTTGCGGCTTTTCATTCAAACCATTTCAATGAATTACTCCCTAAAACTGCCTGGGAGAGAAATGGTGTCAGAGCAATCGCTCCTCAGAGATACTGCATCCTCCCATCGACTGCCAACCGAGGAACTGTCAAAAGCTGAAATATCTCTCGTCCAACATCGAACAAAGTCTTTGGCTTAGTTCATGTTTGGATTGGCTTGCTTTGTTTAGCCTTTGAATATAAAGCATTAACTCTTGAGACCTTGAATTCATCCATTTTGTAAACATCATTTTGTTTAAAAAATGGATGACTGTGAGCTCGACCAAAGAGAAAGGGAAGGACTGAGTGTTAATTAAAATGTCGAGGTGACATCAAATGTCAGCCTTACCGCCATGTTAACCATAAACAATTTTTTCAGAGTAATAGCCCTGACATCATCCCAGACTTCAGCTGAGGGTCGAAGCAAATCTCCTTTACGCAGACGAGTAATGGCAGTGGCAAGGTGCCCTGAACCATTGAAAGCCCGCCTAAATTAACCAATGGCATGCTTCTACATCTGTGGAAATTGGGTGCATTTGAGTGAGAGGTATAAGGGAGTCTGCACAACACAGACGTGTCCTTGAGTCGCCCTCTCCAGCGGACTTGTGATCAGAGAAACTTAAACTCTGGTCATGCAATTTCACATCTACTGAAAATCAAAGGTGTTCAGTGGATTGCTTTTAGATATAAATCACCTCATTCAAAAGTTTCCTCAAGGCTCCATTTGCAGATACCAGATGGTGTTATATCTGTTAGATGGATAAAAGAATATTCGTTCAACCAATGAAGATAATTTGTACTTTTTTTTGCACGCTGTTGGATTTTATTCTCCACTATCACATTTTAAAGAGGCCTTTTTTGGGGTTTTCTCTTTCCTGTAGTGTATTATTTCGGTTTCTGTGCATGTCAATGGTCTGCAAAGGCTACAATCCTAAAGTTACCTCCATAGGGAGTTTCTCAACAAGGCATTTTAAGTGAATTTGTTTTGAATTCACCATTTGGCCCAGTTATTTACTTAACTTAGCTTAACTGTTTTCACACAGCATATGAACAGGCTTTTAGCTTTTCACTTAGACACCTATCACTCGCACTCTTGTTATTGAAGTGCCGAAAAGGCCAAAGTTGTTTGTAATAGAAATCACGAGTCACCGGAGTGAGCTACATGCTGTTGCTGTGGTTTCTTTCTTTGACGCACTTTCGCTTGAGGTATAATGAGTTGAATGAAAGTAAAAATGTGAATTACTTTCTGCTGACTTGTCCACAGGCTTTTAGTGCAAATGTCATAACATATTTTTCTTCCAATACGAACATTCGTGATTCTTTATAATCATCTTGTTCAAACATCTGAACTTCTACTTTAGCTAATTACTCTTTTCTCCATGATAATTAAATCCCATTCTATACTTAAATTGCTCTTAATAACCCTCATGTCTTGTGTTTGCAGTGATAATGTCGTGTTTTGAAATGTCAGGGTTCTGCCACATAGCCTGAAGCGATGCAATAACGTGAGTCATCTCCGAGCTGTGGCTGCTTAACGAAACCTAGATTGTTAAATCAGCCGTGCTACAGTACAGTGTGTATCTGGGGCGAAACAGAGAACAAGTTAAAGGGGCCCTATGATGCTTTTTGGGATTTCCTATTTCCTGTAGTGTGCTTTATACGGAGTTTAGAGTCTCAGTAAAAGATGGACGATGATTTGTATTTGTTGGCTTTATCAAATCAAACATCACACTAATGTTTACCCTCAGTAAAAGCACTATTTTCTTTCATACCTTACCTTTATCTCACATGATTTATTCCCAATAACCTAAAACCGAGATGACAAAGGTGACTGGGTGTTTCTTTAGCTTAGCACATGTGAAAGTGGAGATGAGGGGAAAACAGGGAGAATCCAGCAGGCAGATGTCACAGAGCACTAATACTCTGGATTCTGAGAAAAAAGGCTAAAAGTAGTCCGGGTACACTTAAATACAGTTTTGTAACGAGGCTAAGGGTTTATTTACATGTCCATCTCTGTGTTAATGTCCATGAGCTAGATCTCTGCCTCATTAAATAATCAGGACTCATTCTATGTGCACATATTGAGTGCTATTTAATTGAGCTTATGATAAAGGGCTATGCTGATTTGAAAATAGTTAGTATGAGTAATAGTTAATGGAAGACATGTCTACATGGCACTAAGAAGTACTAACTATTTTTCTAACTTTTGTTCAACAGTGGTTTTGATTTAGGGTCTGAAGGATCTGAAATATACTTCTAATCAATACCTAGAAATGCATTTCCTTAGAAGCACGATCAGAGGATGTGAATGTGTGATTTCTGTTTAGTTAGATTGACGGTGAACATAAAACGCTGTGCTTTTTATTTCCAGGTAGTGAGGGGTGTGCACTGAAGCATTAAATAGGCCACCGACACAAAACAGGGACCACATTAATCCCCCTGACATTTCTCCAGACAGAAAAACAAATGTTTGTGTTTTGATGGGGGATATGGGGGGATGGGGGGGTGGGGGGGGAAAGCAAACAGCAAACAGCAAATAAGCTTTTTTCTATCAAAGCGACTGGGCAGGCCTCGGATTCGTTTTTTCTGAATGAAAAACGAGACTGAGTCAGATACAGAGGCAGCAGCAGCATGTTTCTGATTCACTGAATTGAATTGAATACACATGAACTATTCTGGCCCTCTTAGTCAGAGTTAAGAGGACCTTTATCAAGCCATCTGTATTCTTTGACCTCTGCTGTATCAGAACATATCTCCCTGGAGAACAGAGTTATTTACGGTTGTTTTTCTCTGACGTGCTTTCTATTTAAGTTAGAGCTTCAGGAGACGTTGGGGTCAAGACCCAAACCTGTGCTGCTGCTGGCAGGCATGTGCTGGAGTTCCCGTTTCCTCATTAGAGAATGTCCTGTTCTCCTTGCTTCATACGTGTCAGTACTCCTGTGCAATTGCGAGTTTGTCCCAAGTATCTGCACCTTTTGCCCCTGACGCAGTTGTCTATCTATTTCGTTTACTGGGTAAATGAAGTGATTGTGATTCAGAGTAGGTCCCCTTAAACCTTTCATTCAGGGAAGCAGTGAGAGGGATGCTGGGATGGAAACAAAGCAGAAACTGGCAGCAATTGCTAGATTAACGACCACATGTCAGGTCACTGTAACTGTCTGTGAAAACAATTTGCTTCATAACTTTATACTTGATTTGTTTGAATGACATTTCTAGAAAAAAGGAGGTTGATACTCCCAAACAATGTCCTTAATAATGCTTTAAGAGAGTGCTTTGCTGAAAGCGAGTTCACAACAGCACAGTATCATTGTCATGTTTCTGTAGTATCATTGATAGTCCTTTTTAATAAGGGTCATAAGGTTAATCCTCTGACCAGACTGTAAGGACAGGAGCAATAAATACTAGTTATATCTGTCTTCAGTGCCATTGTAGTGGAAGATGATTAGAAACCCTAATTGGTCTCAACATCAGTTGCGTTCTTTCAATTAAAGCCAACTCTCAGTAACTCAAGTAGACAATACAAAGCTCCACCATATGACTCGAATACTCACACATGAGAGAGGCACCAACCCTTAAGGACTCCACCCGCTCCACTGGAGAGCCGAGAGGGAAGCATTACTTTCAACAACCGTTACCAATGCATGAGTGCTGTAGGAGAAGCAGTTATTTTATGTAAGACACAAAACAACATAAGACAATCACAAGTGTGGTTACTAGCTGCTTGTTCACCGCTAATTATCTCAGTAACCGCAGCACACACACAGCTTTACAGGCTCCGAGTCATGTATCCAATTACTGAGCTAGAAACACAGTATTCCCAGTGAGAGACTGTGGGACTACAGCACAACAAACCCTCATTTGATGTGTTTGTACGCAGGTTAGATCCTCTGAGATTGGGAGATGTGGTCAACACAAAGAAAAGGATATGGAAGTTGTTGGTTTTGAGACATATGGATCTTCTTAACACTGTTCCTAATTACTCTCTATATATGACTGCATGACAGATACCAAGGGAGTTCAGGAATACTGGTGTATCATTACTCGCCTTACAGTACATTATGTACCACTGCTGCGAACATTTGAGTTGTTCAAAGTGTTTTCATGCTGCTGCACATTTGTGTCCACCTTAACAAGTTTCTCTGTAAGATGCTGATCTGTTTGTTATTTGGCCGGGACTACTTTTTGTATGTGTGTAATGTTTTTCCACCACCACAGCATGTTGGAAGTATGACAAAAAAATATGAGTTTTCTGAGTAAGTGCCAGATGTTACTTCCTTGAAGACGTGCATAATTAATCTTGACATACAGTATAGTAAGCAAAAGAAACATTACATTCAAAGATATACTTGTTTCTAAGGTTTGAATGCAGCTCTCCTGGCGGCTAATTATGATTATTTTAATTGCCTTACCTGCCTTAATTATACCTTTATGTGACTATATGTGGCTAAATGCACACGTAGACAGTGAGACGTTACACAATATTGCAATTAGAAGTAGAACAATTTAAAATAATTGGTCGTGGAAATGATTCAGTACAAAGACATGTTGTATTAAAGCCCATTAGTAGAGCTGAGTAGGTTTTATAAGTGAAATGTAATTTGCATGCTAACCATGGACTTATATCAGCTTGTTTTTCTCGGGTAGGAGGAGGTGATAACGTTTTGTATTTCTGTCTCATCCTCCAACCGTTTTGTGACAAATTACACTACAGCGTTTCTTCTGCTAATATGCAATATTTGCTGCGCTCCACTACACAGAGTGACAAATGCTCAGAATACTAATGAATACCACACAGTCTTATCATCGTGTTTTTAAAGCTAAATATTCCTCCTACCTGTGTAAAACAGACGCCCAAAAACAATTGAATGCACTGTTTGATCTACTGATCAGCGCCCAGAGAGCACAAGGTCAAATCCCCCGTGTAATGATTGTCAGTGCACGCCTGGTACTAAAATGACTATTTGCTATATGTCTGGCTCCTGTCCTCTCCTCTCCATCTGCCTTTTTAGCATCAGAGCTTCATTTTAACTACCTTTAGTTACGACATCCCCCACCTCCAGCTCTCACTTTAGATTTGTATCTGACAGACGCTTGTGAGAAACTCATCGGAGACTTCAAGCTCTCTCTGCTGTCGAGTTAAATTCAACTTGACCTTGACAAGTGTTTTTTTCCTTCTTCTGGTCTCATGTTTCTATAATCGATGTTTCAGAAACTAAACTTCATTTAATTAATGCGTGTTTCCTCTTCCAGCAGTAATAGCAAATTGTTCAAGCTATCAAAACTGCTGAGTTAGAGCGCACATTTCAATAAACTCCTAATTGTTCAGGCGTCTGTTTGCAATAAAGAGGAATATATAGTGAGAAATATGAATGCTTTACCATTACTGCAGTGTCGTGCTGTCATGCTAAGATCCCATGCAGCTTCGTTAGGGGACGGAGTGGCGCAGTGGGCTGTGTCATCAGCTCAAGGGGGCGTTTGGGAACTCCAGTTCGAAACCCGCTCCCACCGCCACTGTGTCAGGCCGTTGTGTCCTTGGGCAAGACACTTCACCCGAATTTGCTATCAATTTGATATCAATGTGTACTTGTAAAAGCACCTTGATGACTTCGAGGTGTGAAGATGGGCGGTGTGCATTGATTATCAGATCAAGGGGGTGAAACCCGCCGCGTCTGTAAAGCCGTTGTGTCCTTGGGCAAGACACTTCACCTGAACTTGCTCCTGGGGGTATTGTCCACAGTACATGACCACTACATGTACGTATGATCTGTATGTGTAATGTGTATTTGTAAAGCGCTTTGAGAGTCATTGAAAAAGCGCTATATAAATATAAGGATTATTATTATTATTAAACACACTAACCTTTGTATTTTTGGCATTACCCCTCTTTGGCTTTTATACATATCAACCAAAATGACACCATGTTTAGTTTTGTAATGCTTACTGATATGTTTACCGTATTTAAACACACCTAATTTGGTATCACTCCCAAAGAGGCTCTAAATAGTCACATTTAAATGTTAAAAACATGGCCATGCATTGGAAAGAGAGAGTTGAAGTCGACAGACAACTGTTTAACAAAGGTTAATGGAGATATGAGTCAAATTACCAGCATTTATTTATTGTTTGGTGACACTTACAGTGCTGCAGGAATGAGTCGTAGAACGGAGGAATGAGTCGGCATGTTTGCACTTCGGTTCGCTTGTGTTGAAGTCAATGGGGTTTGTGTTGGATGCCTGAAATAAGGGCTTTTTGGTGGAGTGAACCAGCGCTGTTTAGGATGCCTAAAGCGCTCTATTGTATGTTGTCTTATCAGTGTAGATAGAATAAGAAGTGTTTCTCTTGTGCAGAAATGTTGTAAAAGCATCAATACAAAAAGGAAATATTCTGAATATACTTTACTGAGATACAAATGAAGTTTATAGCATGTAGAGTACAAGCCCCTGAGGTTTTCTGAGGAACAGGCGGTGCGTCAGATAGGCCGGGCTGACAGTCCCTCAGCAGATTTCATCCCCAAAAGGCAATTACGCCCGTGCATTATCTTCTAAAGATATCAACAGGCTACCATGTTAGTGTGCCTCTCCTCCACTGTGCTGTGCATGCTGTCACAGCGAGCAAACACCAAGAGTCTGTTGCTCAGTGTCTACTAAATATACCATGCCTGCCTCCATCATTGTATATCAACCCTGAATAGAGAGCTTTTCATCAGAAATGTACAAAACTGCAGCTGAGAAAGATAAAGAAGTGACCCGATGACATGAAATATAATAGAAGACAATGTGATGAATCAGAAATTATGTAACGAATTAATTCATGCAGTGAAAGGCAGGTAGAGTGATCCAAGGTGAAGGCTTTACAGTCACATTCAAGTTATAAGAAGAGATTTAAAAGACCATTTTTGGCTCTGCCTGGGACAAGTTGGTCTTACAAAGGCTCAGGAAAACCTTGAAATTAATTATAAAGTAGACACGGGGGGGTATACACTTTTATTATCTAAAGCCTTTCTGCAGAGAATGTAAATCTGACATGCAATGTTTAGTATTCATGTAACCGTGAAACGAAGGCTATTGTAATTGTCACGTGTAGTTTTCAGTGTTATTTAGAGTTGAAGCCCAGGTTCTGTATTTCAGGTTGTATTGTGATTATATTCCCTCTACCCTTCCTATATGACATCCCATTCTGCTCTGAGCACTTTTCTGATTTATTTAAAGATACAGCGGATGTTACTCACGCGTCTCCATCTCCTCAGGCGTGGCGTCGGTCAAACCAGCTACAACTTGATTTAACCCTGGCACTCAATTTCACTATCGTCTAATCCATGGAGTCAGGTGACGATGGGGAGCTCACTCTTGTGAAGCCACACACTTAGTGGAGCATGTTGGAGCACATGCAGCAGGAGTGACCTCGGGCGCTAGAGAAATTGCTTTCGGAGGTCAGGAAGAGGTTAAAAAGGACAACACGATGTATATATCAGGCTGTTTGTGGACCGAAACGTTTCCAACATGCATTCTATAGCTTAGGAAATGCATTTGAAAGACAATGTATGTACATAAATATCATGTAGTAGTTTATCAGAGGATATAATGCAGTGTTGTTTCTCAGTTCCTGATCCCAGATGCATTTCCATAGCCTGAACTCCAGTGATGGAAGCTGCAGTGCGACAGCCACCTTTTAAATATGTGGAATACTTTCAATTAAAGCGTGCTTCAGAGCTGCCTAAGTGGGATTTGTGCTTCATCAGTGTGTGTATGTGCTCCGGGGAGGATTAAGGCCCATAGCACAGTTTTAATCTCTGATACAGATTACGCTCCGGGTTTCTACGAAAGGCTGCACTACTGTCAGATACTGTATCAGTGCTGAGAGATGTCTGTTGCATTCAGGGTCTTAATTCATGGCCAGTCGTTTTACTATGCAAACAAAGGGGGGTTTCTTTCTTTATCACAAACCTCTGAAGCTTCTTTTCTTCCAACACCTAGTGTAGAAGTGCCAAAGACAGCTTTAACCCTTATTAACACGTTCCTCTTAACAAGCCCCTGCCGCCTCAGGGACCCTTTTCACACACTGACACATCTCTACTGAACATCAAATTGTTTTTAAAAGTGTACTTATTGGTTTATCGGGATGGAAACATATGTTTGCATTTCCAAACAAAGTGTGAAATTCAATTAAAAAGTAAAGATCTGTAGCACTGCGGCATGTAATCAAATATATAAATAAAATAGCCTACAATAAGTTGAATATGGACTCATAAACAGATAAATAAAAATAACTTGGGATATGTAGACCAAGCTGTTCATAAATGTAAAAAGAAAAGTTAGAATTGTGTAAGCCATGCAGCATCATTTGTTCATACTGTCTGCAGGATAAACCCTTTCTCCTCTTCTGGGCACTCAGCCTGTGTAGTGCCTTGCTCACCGTCCTGTCAATTGTGAAGCTGCAGACTGTTTTTTTCTCCTGCCCTCCACCTGCCCAGGTCTCTCCACTTCCTCTCCAGCGCAATTGTCCTGTCACCAGCCCACTTTTCCGGCCCTCGGGCTCCAGAGTCACGGTCTATTTCCGACCGCTTATAGAGATTTGCTGGTTGGATGGCAGTGAACTCAACAGGCTTTCAGTGCAGGCTGACCTACTGGCTTCCATAGCTCGGGCAGAAAGCTTAGCTAATGGTCTGCTCGCTAAGCCCGAGCCGGGATAGCATGCTCAGCGTATCCTCGCAGAACCTACTGTATTTAGTTTTCCTTTTGGTGCATAGTTTTATGTAGTTTCTTTGTGTAGCATTGGAGTAAGGCCAATTGGTTGCAGCAGGTTTTTCACATTTTCTCTCCTTCACTTTCTGTGTCATGCTAGAGATAGTAATGTTTGTCACACCACCACTTTACTTCAGACGGAAATAACTCAGTAGTATCTGATGTTATACCAACACATATTTCACAGAAATGTATGGTCCCAAGAGGATGATTCCTACTGACTTGAACCATATCTGAACTTTTCTATGAGGCTCACATTTGTTGTTCTGTATCAGGAGTTAGAGAATAGCCTGCATGACATGTTGTACAAACATTCATAGTTATTTACTTGGTCCAATCTCAAATGCTCAGCCCTTAGTTAGTTAGTCGAAGCAAGATTTTAAAAGTGTAATGTTCCTATGCAGCACAGGGTATAATGCTTACGCCATCAATACTAGGTTGCAGTATGTGAAATATGCATGCATGTGCAAGTAGAACTGCATTCATACATAACATTAACACAAGCACAGACGCTCCTGCACGCACCGTACATTCCCATTGTCGATGCAACTGTATTTCACCTGATGGATTTTTATTCCATCCACATGCCTTCAAACACACACACACACACACACACACACACACACACACACACACACACACACACACACACACACACACACACACACACACACACACACACACACACACACACACACACACACACACACACACACACACACACACACACACACACACACACAGATATATTCAGCTTAATTTCAATCTAAGTTACTTCAAAAGTATTTAATCATCAAAAATATTTGCAAATGTGCCAAATAATCACTGAATAATTTGTTCAGTCATGTAGTGTGAGGCAACCCTCTATATCTGCATTGTAAATGCCCACAGTGGGTCGCTTTAGCATGAGTGCACACGGCGAGTAATAATCTGTCAGCTATCATCACTGTCAGCTCTGCTGCTGTCGAATCCCTCCGAGATCACGCACATGTGCAGGAGGGATGAGCGACACAGCTGCTGGAGAGACAGAGGAGGCTCCGGATTACTGTGTGTGTGTGTGTGTGTGTGTGTGTGTGTGTGTGTGTGTGTGTGTGTGTGTGTGTGTGTGTGTGTGTGTGTGTGTGTGTGTGTGTGTGTGTGTGTGTGTGTGTGTGTGTGTGTGTGTGTGTGTGTGTGTGTGTGTGTGTGTGTGTGTGTGTGTGTGTGTGTGTGTGTGTGTGTGTGTGTGTGTGTGTGTGTGTGTGTGTGTGTGTGTGTGTGTGTGTGTGTGTGTGTGTGTGTGTGTGTGTGTGTGTGTGGTGTGTGTGTGGGTGTGTGTGTGTGTGTGTGTGTGTGTGGCCCCCCTCCTTCTCTTTGCCCTTCTTTCTGTCTTTCTGTGTGTGCGCCTTGCCCTGCTCGCGTCACTATGCATTCTCCCACCCCATCGCTATCCATCCATCAGTGATATTTACTGCATGGCGCTTCTGATAAACACCTGATGAGATGAAATATTGATTTCCCTAGCACACTCTCCACTCTCACACACTCACACCTATACACACACAGCGCCTCCCGCCTAATAAAAGGAACCCACAACCTATTTCACAGCCTCGCTGTAGTTTACGGTCATATGTATGCAGTTAAAATGAATTCAACAGCGCTTTATTCCTGTGTCCAGTATCTCTCATAAATCAGACAGATGGAGATACATTAGGAGATGCATTTAACAGGTGGCTGTTGTTGACAAATCAAACAGAATGTGCCCACATGTGTGTTTTTGTTATGGATTTGGAAAGGATTTTGGATGTGCTGCCCAACATATTTCCTCTGGGAGTACAGACTGCCAGAGTCACTGCTGCGAGCCATTCGGTCCCTCTGTGTAGGAGTTGTGTTCCCATTGAAAGAAAGTGCATTTAAGTTCAGCAGAAGGGCATCTTCCTCTCCTCTCTTGTAGCATTCTGAGAGTTTAAAGGTGCAGCTTAAGTCTGGAGGGAGTCTGGTTCACTGACATAGAGGTGTTATCTGCTCTTTGCTGATGACACTGTCCTTGTGGCTTGTGCTAACTGTGATCACTGATGTGCACTGGAGCGGGCTGTCGGCCGTGTGCGGCGGGTCACTTCAGATTATTTTAGTGCTTGAGTAGGAAGCTCCCTGGGCACCTCTCTTTGTAGATGCTTTGCACAGACTGATCCAGGACATGCTGGCGAAACACCCATCTGGCCTGGAGGCACCTGGGAGAAAGACATCGGCCTTCTCTGCTAATAGTGTTATCACCGATACCTGGCTAGAAAAAGAAGATAGAAATGCAAATGCTAAATGGTGTGTTGCACATAAAATCTGCACATTTAAGTGTCATTATTTTCCGAGATGAGATGCAAACCTCAGCCTTTCCACCTCTCACTTCTTCCTCTAGATTTTCCCGTCAGAGAAGCCTTGTTTCTTTCTGCTTTGTGACTAAACTCGGCTCGACAATCAACCGATGCTGCCCTTCATCTGGGCGAGGACACTTCATCATGTGCAACCCTCCCTTTAACTCAACTACTATCATCAAGAAGCTCTTGATCTGAGCGCATACACCCAGCTCCAATCACCTGACAGTGAAGAGTTGTGTTGAAATATAAAACCCAGTCTCCGGATAAATGTTTCCAACGCTTTTATTGTGAAGCATCATTTTCTAAGATTGCAAAACATAGTATCGTGCCACCCTTCTGTACCCTATAAAAACAAAATGTCAAGAACACATTACAGGGTTGAAATAAAGCAAACACAATAATGCTATTACTTGCCGTTCTTTATGCAATATCTTTTACCAAGAAGCTTGTAAATATGACGCCTTAAAATGAGCCTTTGCTTTCTCCAATAGGAGGCTGGTGTTTGGGGCGTGAGGTCTCCCAGGTGTTGCTTTCTGACACCAATAAGACAGACTGTTACTCTGTAATGAGCTGAGAAACTGCATCCCACTCTCTGGTCCTCTGGCGGCTGCCGTGTCACAGGCCTTGTGCTATTTTTGACAAGAGCAGAAACTACATGTCCGTTGTGCTCAGTCGGGAAGAGAGAGGACAGCAGGGCCGCGGCTCTGTGTGCTCTGGCACCGTTTCACTGTGTTCTCTGACAACATTCACTGAGAGCTTTGTGTTTATTTCCACTCAGATGTTCCAGCATTACAAATACAGTCGCTGTTCACTGTCTTGTATTTTCAATATGGCAATATTGGTTGGAGGGTTTAGCAGCACTAGTCAATTATCTTCAAGAGGACTTGACAGCTTGTCTTATTATTATTGTATGGCACTTTGTATGTACCTCACTACAACGAAGAGAGAGTATATTGTTATTGGAGCTGTGTTAAATATCCATTTAAAAGTACTTCAGTAGTGGACATGTTGATTTAGTTCATAAACAGGTCACGTTTTGTGTAACCTAACATCTACACAGAAGTAATTGTTTCCTGAATGTCACCAAAAATGTTTTCTTTCCATTTATTTCTTCTTTCACATTTGTTATTTATGGCTTGGCATGCTCTTCGGGATAAGAGTTTCAGCGCTGTCTGCACAACAGCGACTTTTGAGAGATTTGTTCCTGCAGTAGCGAGGCTCGGCGTGTACGTGATGACTGCAATCTGTCTTTTCAGTCGTGTTCGCTGGCTTCAGATCAGCAGCTCGTGGCGGCTGGTGGGATCTGGTGGGCGAATGAAACGCAACAGCTGATGTTTTGATGATGCAATCCCAGCATAAAGTGGGTAAGCACATCATCATCAGCAGCTCAACCGTCGCTTCTATTTTGTTCTTTACTCAGCAGTTCAGCCCGGGGGTGCATGTGCATGACTCCACAGCACAGAAGGGGGATTCTGTATCTCTGTTATCCACACTGGCATACAAACGTGCCATCTCCAGCAGAGGAAGTTTGTCAACAGCGGAAAAAGCAATTGAATATTTCCTCCAAAAAATAATTGCTGATAGCATTTTTTGTCTGTTTACTTGCATTCAGTGGCGGCTGTTTCTGTTGACTTTGTTCTGTGGTTTGTTTAGTCCAAACAAACATAAAAGACAGAGTCCAGATGCAGGAAGTGTTTAACTTAAATCAGATTGCTTTCTATCAGAAGGCACAGAATGAAAATGGTGTCATATCAATATTTAAACTTCACCCGTGCAATATGTTTACATTGGATTAAATGATTGCATTTTAGTAATATGAAGGTGGCTGCTTTACGTATCCAACCCCTAGAAAAATCACCATTTGATGCCGCAGTTCCTCTCAGCGTTTCAGCGTCTTTCAGATTCAGCCGGCAACTTCTCCATTTGGTTCAGTCACACTGCTCTCACAATAAATCTGTTTTTAGTGAAGTACTTTCGTATAAATACTAATAGGGAAATCTTGCACCTAGTGTGTATAAAATGTACTTGTCTTTCTAATTAGGTGTGCAAAATATTCTGAAGTGTTGAGTTCAGTTTTGTGTGAGGTGACAGTCAGTGTTTAAACTAAGCTTTTACAGCTGACTTTGTCTATCAGTTGTATTTATAGCCATTCTCTTCTTCTGCACTTATCCATTAGCAAAACACCCTTATTATATTTAACACCTTTTAGAGGTCGTAATGACTGCTATCTCAAGTATTCTTTTACCTGAGATACATTCATGTTTTTACCCTGATCCCAGAGTCCAACACCGTGTAACAAAGTGTTTGTGTTATGCTAAAATATTCCGGGTCACTGCTGTGAAAATACAAAAACAAGCCTTGGCAAAGCGAGCAGACATCCTGGAAACTAGATTAATTGGCATTTACTTTTCCCTCGAGCACCAATGCAGCATATGACAGAAACACAGCGCACCCAGTCATGGCACCGACATTTTGATATGCAGTGTTACCTCCTGCCAACAAGAATGAGCAATTAAGGCATGTTGCACTCAAAGAAGAGAGGCAACGCTTGGCGAAAATCACACAGTGTGGCTAACCCCTAAAAAAAAAGCAATTAACACCTGCTCTCGTACCCCCGCTCACCCCTCCTGGCTGACAATAATTATTTCCCAACTCTCACTAGTCCATTAATTCAAAAACACAAGCACGTGTGTGTCCATGTGTGTGCCTTTTCTGTCCTCTGTGTCCAAGAAAAACTTTTCGGCTCATGTTCAGACACAGTATATAGGACAACAACATAGAACATGTTCCCGCTATATGTTCATTCCTGAGTATTTATTTATACTCTGAACAATCCTCCAACTCTCCCTCGAGAGGAGGACACACACACACACACACACACACACACACACACACACACACACACACACACACACACACACACACACACACACACACACACACACACACACACACACTCAGTACAGAAGGCCTCCTAGCTATTCCTGCTCCTTCCATTACAGAGCAGCAGCAGCAGCAGCAGCAGCAGCATGGTGCATTTGCTGATGCACTGCACTTAGAGGCAGGTGTACGCCCGCTCTCTCTTGAGGAGAAGTTGGGCAAATAGGTGAAAATCAAAGTTCACAGACTGGCTCATACAGAGAGGTCTTTCTGTGACTCATGTAGGATGTTGCTTTTCCTCTGAAGGAAATGCAGGAAATGAATTACAATCAGAAATATTTAGTGTACTCACTCCTGTGTACTCATGCTGTCTAATCTGAGCTCCTATTAAGCCCCGCCCTGATTTTTCATTTTATTTGTACGAACACATGTATTATAAGAGCTTTAAAAGTTTCTCTACATGAGAAACTGGGAGTAAATCAGAGTTTACAGCTATCAAGCAAATGTTTAATTTACTGAAGGCAAAGTAAGTCTGCATGGATTCTGTGCATTCAGCTCCACATGCACTTTGATGCTCTTGCAAGCAGTCTATTATTTTTATTTTTAAAGATATTTCTTGCCCTTTTGGTCTTTGGTCGACAAAGGACAGTGCAGAAATAGGGAGAGAAAAAGAATGGCGTGCAACAAAGGCTTGAAGATCAGGATTGAATCTGGACTTTGAGGTTATATTTCCTGCACTGTAACGATTCAGTAACGAAGGCGCTCTGAGGAAACTGTGTTGACCTTTAAGGGAAAGAAAGGCCTGAGAGTCTAGTGTAGGAGGCCATCAGAGCTCATTAGCTGCACTTTTTACTTTTATTTAATCGCATTTGCTGGATTATGAATTCTTCCTACAATCCTTTACAAAGATTTGAAAATGCCTCTTTCTGGTGCATGTTTTGTTATCGTTGCATAGAGCCAGGCTAACTCTTCTAGTCTTAATGCTAACGATCACATCCGATTTCATCTGATTGCTGTCTTTTTCACTCCTGCTTCAACTTTAGGACCACTCAAGTTCTACATACTTGTAGCCACATCAGATTTAAACAGGTCTTTTGTGGATTAGTGGCCTGAAAGCTGGTGTGTTGCAGCTGGTTTAACAACATATTTGAACATAGAAGACTTCAGTGTTGTGTACAAATGTTCAAAAGGAAAATGAAAAGTGTCCTCCAGTTGGCCTCGGCTGCTAAGTTGCCTTTGACTTCAGTAAGCTGCTGTTCGTATTGTCTGAGTGATGTTTAGTCGCTGCTGCTCTATTGAGAGATTCCCTTTTCCCTCCTCCACTGGGAGAGTAAACAGAGACGGCAATATGAGAGGACACAGACAGAGAAGTGAGGACAGGGGACAAATTGTCCCGAACATTTGTCTGTTTTGGAACGGCGATGATTTTTTGATGTCCATAAATACTGTTTTATATATTTATGGAGAGACAGACAGAGGGAGAAAGAGAACAAGAGAGAAGCCGTTCTTTCTCTGCCCAGTTGAACTTTGGGTAATAGCGCCGAGCCTTTCAGAGGAGGCATGATTTATTTAAACGGGTTTACATGAGGGAGCCACATCACGCAGTTAGCCACTCTTCTAATTCTTTATTTTTTGGAAAGTAGGGATACCTACCCAAAATAAAGACGGACAAGACCTACTTTTTATCCGTCCTGCTGCAGCCCGGAAATTCTGTTTGAGTTGTCATGCATGGTTGAATGG